>NC_037672.1:53721334-54068188 GCF_003255815.1 Theropithecus gelada
TATTGAGCATTTGCAATGCATGTCGGGTCTGGTTCTAGGTGCTGTGGATAACTGTAGTTGTGTGGTTTTGTCCCAAGGACCAGGTAGTCTTATTAGGTTAGCTTTACTAATAGGGCTTGATAAGGTGATTGACATGTAGCAGTTGACCATGTTATCAGCTAATAGGGAGGAAAAAGAATGGGAGAATGTTAAAAGTAGGGAAAGGGAGCAGAAGATGTAAGTAAAGGCATGAGTCTGAGATAAAAGAACACATTGCCTGTGTTGGTACCTCCAAGGTCAGACAGCTGGGAGGGCCATTTGGGAGATCTGTACTTGATCAGCCAATAGTGTCTTGCTTTATGTTTTGGGGCTTTATTGTAATGTACAATGAAAAGAGAAAGATGAGAATTTTTAAAAGCATAATTTTAGTTAAACCATAGAATTTCTTGACCAGTTAGTTTTGTAACTAAAGCAGAATTTGGATTCAAAGTAGCCATGGAATATATAGCCTGTGTTGGAGGGAAAAAAAACCACAACATATATATGCTCTTATAGGTTATTAGACCCACAACATATACGTCCTCTTATAGGTTATTAGATGTCTTAGCTGCAAGGAAAGATCCAAGTGGATTGTCCGGAGATGTTCTGATAAATGGAGCACTGCGACCTACCAATTTCAAATGTAATTCAGGTTACGTGGTACAAGTAAGTATTAGTGGGTTTGCATTTTCTGTTTCCTCTGTTTCTATATGGGTAAGTGCTTTGGCTGATAGTTCAGTGTGCTTCCAATTGATTATGTGACATGTTCCTAGAACTGACTTCCTTTACAGCAGCTTTTCTTAATTTCGCATAGACACTTATGTGAAAAGGCAGGGAGAATCTGGAATATGGCCCTTGTAAGGACAGTGATACCAATTCTTGTTTTTCTATCATTTCTAAAAGATACTACTGTTATCCTTTTTTTGCCTTTCCTTCATCTTTCTTTTCCCCTAGCTTAGAAAGATATTTTAGCAAATCCTTGTATGAAGCAATCTGGAAGTGTCTGCTGGTAGTTAACATAATTACTTGCATTCTATTTGGGTGTACAGATAGGGGGTGAAAATGATTATAGCAGGCTTTGCAGACATCTATGGGGTTAACTGTCATTTGCAGAACTGCAGGTTCATCATTAGCTAGAACTTTACCTTAGTTATGTTATTTTTGTGGATTATGTTACATATACTAAACAGTCGTGGTCTTAGAAAAGACTCATTGTGTCTCATTAAAATGCTATTTGCCTTAAGGATGATGTCGTGATGGGCACTCTGACGGTGAGAGAAAACTTACAGTTCTCAGCAGCTCTTCGGCTTCCAACAACTATGACGAATCATGAAAAAAATGAACGGATTAACAGGGTCATTCAAGAGTTGGGTCTGGATAAAGTGGCAGACTCCAAGGTAATGTGGAAAAACTGAAAGCACCGTGATCAGCATAAATAGGACCTCCCCTGTGTGGATAAAACGACTCTGATTCAGAGGTTTCCTGTAATGTGTATGGTCAAAAGTGATTGCTTTCCGTAACAATGAGAAAAGCAGCTGGTTACATAATATGAATGTGGAAATTAACCTGGAAAAAAATCTTCACAGTGTTTGAATTGTGCACCTGAAGTGATGTGGTGTTGTATGTGAAAGTGTTCCTCACCTGCCCTTTCCTTATGCTCCTCCCCCACCTTATGGCTTAGGTCATGTCTCATTCCATATCTGCACTAACTTTTCTTCTTCCTCTTTTAATCTTCCTCCTTTCAGTCACTCTTCCTCCAAGGAAATTTGTTCCATTGCTATTGAGGTATATTTCTGGGATTGATAAGTGATGAGAGTCCAAGGATTCTTGCTCTGTATCAGCAGTCCCCAACGTTTTTGGCACCAGGCACTGGTTTTGTAGAAGACAGTTTTTCTATGGACCAGGGTAGGGGGGATGGTTTTGGGATAATTCAAGTGTATTACATTTATTGTACACTTTATTTCTATTATTATTTCATTGTAATATATAATGAAATAATTATACAACTCATCATAATACAGAATCAGGGGGAGCCCTGAGCTGGCTTTCTTGCAACTAGATGGTCCCATTTGGGGGTGATGGGAAACAGTCATCAGGCATTAGATTCTCATAAGGAGCACACAGTTTAGATTCCTTGCACATGCAGTTCACAATAGGGTTTGTGCTCCTATGAGAATCTAATGCCTCCACTGACCTGACCGGTGGAGCTCAGGCAGTAATGCAAGCATTGAGGAGCGGCTGTAAATACGGATGAAGCTTTGCTCGCTCACCTGCTGTGCATACTGGTTCCCCAGGAGTTGGGGACCCCTGCTCTATATATTTCAGTTTGCTGTAATTTGGCTTCCAAAATTATATTTGGTCAAATTAGGATTTATTTCTCATTTGTGTAGTGTGGTTTTTTTATAGCCTTTCTTTTGATGGTTTTGTCTCTCATTCCCTCCCTCCTTCTCTGCCTCTTTTTCTTCTGCCAGATGTTTACAGACTTTTGTATGCTAAGCTGTCTTTTAGGTTCTAGAGATACAATTGTGGGCAAGAGAGACAAAGTAACACCTCCTCTTGTGTGTTGGAGAGGATCGTGAAGAAAAAAAATGAAACGAATGAATAAACTTTACAATTGATTAATAGGTATGGAAGATTTGCTGAGAAGACATTTGAAGCTTTGGGTGAAAATGAGCTTTTGCATTGTAATGCCTATAACATAATCCCCTGTGGTATCCCTTACTTAGAAGCAATGAAGAATGAGATGTGCTAATGGTCTATACTTCATATTATGCTTTCTGACAATATTTTCTGTTCAGGGTGTTTTACTGTATTTTGTTTGGAAGAGTAACTCTGAGATGCCACCATCACCACTTACTTCCACTTTATGGGTTTTCTTTGCTTCGGTTTTGTTTATTTATTTGATTTTATCTTTCCAGTAAGGCGGTTTATTCCACTCTGTTCTTTACCTTCAGGCAGCCATTGCCCTATGTTGCTTGTTAGGATTTCTAGGGAAAACAGACTGTGAAGGCACAGCTATTGACTTCCTAGTTTATTTATCTAAATGACTGAAGCAATACATTTAAAATATTTACTTTTTATGAAATTTTAAACATAACAAATGTAGAGTGAATTGTCTGATTACTATAGTAATTATATGGTTATAGTATAATTAATATAATAATAAAACTATTAATATCATTTACATAGATTTCCCAGTTATTAACCTTAGGTATATGGGGTCAGTTTGGGAAGCCTCATGGTAATTAAAAAGGTGTTAATATGGTATGAGAGAAAGTGAACT
Organism: Theropithecus gelada; assembly: GCF_003255815.1. Taxonomy (NCBI): domain Eukaryota; kingdom Metazoa; phylum Chordata; class Mammalia; order Primates; family Cercopithecidae; genus Theropithecus; species Theropithecus gelada. The sequence goes on from NC_037672.1 coordinate 53,724,636, forward strand.
TTCCTAGCTATGGAGCCCATGCTTTTACTGTACGTCCACCTGGACACTGGGAGGGGAGAGAGTGTTAGAAGGCTAATACATTATAGTTGCTTTCACATTTTCTTCTCCTGACTTTATCTCCCTTTTTAGACTGTGATTTCACCATGTCACCTATCTTTTAGCGTTCTGAACTTCAAACTAAATATTTGACTCGGTAAGGAATAAACTGTTAACAGCAGGTGCTTTTTTAAAAAAAATTTTATCTTTTATTAAAGTTCTGGGATACATGTGTAGAACGTGCAGGTTTGTTACATAGGTATACATGTGCCATGGTGGTTTGCTGCACCCATCAATCCATCATCTACATTAGGTGTTTCTCCTAATGCTATCCTTTCCCTAGCCCCGACACCCCGACAGGCCCCAGTGTGTGATGTTCCCCTCCCTGTGTCCATGTGTTCTCATTGCTCAACTCCCACTTATGAGTGAGGACATGTGGTGGTTGGTTTTCTGTTCCTGTGTTGGTTTGCTGAGAATGATGGTTTCCAGCTTCATCCATGTCCCTGCAAAGGACATGAACTCATTCTTTTTTATGGCTGCATAGTATTCCATGGTGTATATATGCCACATTTTCTTTATCCAGTCTATCATTGTGGGCATTTGGGTTGGTTCCAAGTCTTTGCTATTGTGAACAGTGCTACAATAAATATATGTGTGCCTGTGTCTTTATAGTTGAATGATTTATAATCCTTTGGGTATATACCCAGTAATGGGATTGCTGGGTCAAATGGTGTTTCTGGTTCTGGATCCTTGAGGAATCGCCACACTGTCTTGCACAATGGTTCAACTAACTTACACTCCTACTAACAGTGTAAAAGCATTCTTATTTCTCCTCATCCTCTCCAGCATCTGTTGTTTCCTGACTTTTTAATGATCACTTTTCTAACTGGTGTGTGATGGTATCTCATTGTGGTTTTGATTTGCAGTTCTCTAATGACCAGTGATGATGAACTTTGTTTCATATGTTTGTTGGCTACATAAATGTCTTCTTTTGAGAGGTGTCTATTCATATCCTTTGCCCAGTTTTTGATGGGGTTATGTTTTTCTTGTAAATTTGTTTAAGGTCTTTGTAGTTTCTGGATATTAGCCCTTTGTCAGATGGATAGATTGCAAAAATTTTCTCCCGTTCTGTAGGTTGCCTGTTCACTCTGAAGATAGGTTTTTTTTTTTTTTTTTTTTTTTTTTTTTTTTTTGCGCTGTGCAGAAGCTCTTTAGTTTAATTAGATCCTATCTGTCAATTTTGGCTTTTGTTGCAGTTGCCTTCAGTGTTTTAGTCATGAAGTCTTTGCCCATGCCTGTGTCCTGAATGGTATTGCCTAGGTTTTCTTCTAGGGTTTTTACAGTTTTAGGTCTTACATTTAAGTCTTTAATCCATCTTAATTTTTGTATAAGGTGTAAAGAAGGGTCCAGTTTCAGTTTTCTGCATATGGCTAGCCAGTTTTCCCAGCACCATTTATTAAATGTGGAATCCTTTCCCCATTGCTTGTTTTTGTCAGGGATGTCAAAGATCAGATGGTTGTAGATGTGTGGCATTATTTCTGAGGCCTCTGTTCTATTCCATTGGTCTATATATCTGTTTTGGTACCAGTACCATGCTGTTTTGGTTACTGTAGTCTTGTAGTATAGTTTAAAGTCAGGTAGTGTGATGCCTCCAGCTTTGTTCTTTTTGCATAGGATTGTCTTGGCTATACGGGCTTTTTTTTTGGTTCCATATGAAATTTAAAGTAGTTTTTTTCTAATTCTGTGAGGAAAGTCAATGGTAGCTTGATGGGGATAACATTGAATCTATGTATTACTTTGGACAGTATGGCCATTCTCATGATATTGATTCTTCCTATCCGTGAGCATGAAATGTTTTTCCATTTGTTTGTGTCCTCTCTTACTTCCTTTGGCAGTGATTTGTAGTTCTCCTTGAAGAGGTTCTTCACATCGTTTGTAAGTTGTATTCCTAGGTATTTTATTCTCTTTGTAGCAATTGTAAATGGAAGCTCATGATTTGGCTGTTATTAGTGTATAGGAATGCTTGTGATTTTTGCACATTGATTTTGTATCCTGAGACTTTGCTGAAGTTGCTTATCAGCTTAAGGAGATTTTGGGCTGAGACAAAGGGCTTATCTAAGTATACAATCACATCATCTGCAAACAGAGACAATTTGACTTCCACTCTTACTATTTGAATAGGCTTTATTTCTTTCTCTTGCCTGATTGCCCTGGCCAGAACTTCCAATATTATGTTGAATAGGAGTGGAGAGAGAGGGCATCCTTGTCTTGTGCAGGTTTTCAAAGGGAATGCTTCTAGCTTTTGCCCATTCAGTGTGATGTTGGCTGTGGGTTTGTCATAAATAGCTCTTATTATTTTGAGATACATTCCATCAATACCTAGTTTATTGAGAGATTTTAGCATGAAGGGGTGTTGAATTTTATCAAAGGCCTTATTGCATCTATTGAGACAATCATGTGGTTTTCATCGTTTGTTCTATTTGTGTGATGGATTATGTTTATTAATTTGCATATGTTCAACCAGCCTTGCATCCCAGGGATGAAACCAACTTGATCATGGTAGGTAAGGTTTTTGATGTGCTACTAGATTTGGTTTGCCAGTAGTTTGTTGAGGATATTTGCATTGATGTTCATCAGGGATATCGGCCTGAAATTTTCTTTTTTTGTGTGTCTCTGCCAGGTTTTGGTGTTAGAATGATGCTGGCCTCATAAAATGAGTTAGGGAGGAGTCCCTCTTTTTCTATTGTTTGGAATAGTTCAGAAGGAATAGTACCAACTCCTCTTTGTACCTGTGGTAGAAATCGGCTGTGAATCCATCTGGTCCTGGATTTTTTTTGGTTGGTAGGCTATTAATTACTGCCTCAATTTCAGAACTTGCTATTGGTCTATTCATGGATTCAACTTCTTCCTTGATTAGTCTTGGGAGGGTATATGTGTCCAGGAAAATCCATTTCTTCTAGATTTTCTAGTTTATTTGCATAGAAGTGTTTATAGTATTCTCTGATGGTAGTTTGTATTTCTGTGGGATCAGTGATTATATCCCCTTTTTCATTATTTAATGTATCTATTTGATTCTTCTCTCTTCTTTATTATTCTAGCTTGTGCTCTATCTATTCTGTTAAACTTTTCAAAAAACCAGCCCCTGGATTCATTGATTTTTTTGAAGGTTTTTTCCTATCTCTATCTCCTTCAGTTCTTCTCTGATCTTGGTTATTTCTTGTCTTCTGCTAGCTTTTGAACTTGTTTGCTCTTGTTTCTCTAGTTCTTTTAATTGTGATGTTAGGGTGTCGATTTTAGATCTTTCCCACTTTCTCCTGTGGGCACTTAGTGCTATAAATTTCCCTCTAAACACTGCTTTAGTTATGTCCCAGAGATTCTAGTATATTGTGTCTTTGTTCTCATTGGTTTCAAAGAATTTATTTATTTCTGCCTTCATTTTGTTATTTACCCAGTAGTCGCTCAGGAGCAGGTTGTTCAGTTTCCATGTAGTTGTGTGGTTTTGGGTGAGGTTTTTTTTGTGTTTCTTTGTTTGTAGGTGTCTATTAGGTTCACTTGGTCCAGAGCTGAGTTCAAGTCCTGAATATCCTTGTTAATTTTCTGTCTTGATGATCTGTCTAATATTGACAGCGGGGTGTTAAAGTTTCTCACTATTATTGTGTGGGAGTCTAAGTCTCTTTGTAGGTCTCTAAGGACTTGCTTTATGAATCTGCATGCTCCTGTATTGGGTGCATATGGATTTAGGATACTTAGCTCTTCTTGTTGCACTGATCTCTTTACCATTAGGTAATGCCCTTCTTTGTCTTTTTTGATCTTTGTTGCTTTAAAGTCTTTTACCAGAGACTGGGATTACAACCCCTGCTTTTTTTTGCTTTGCATTTGCTTGGTAGATCTTCTTCCATCTCTTTATTTTGAGCCTATGTGTGTGTTTCATATGAGACGGGTCTCCTGAATACAGCACACTGATGGGTCTTGACTCTTTATCCAATTTGCTAGTCTATGTCTTTTAATTGGGGTATTTAGCTCATTTACCTTTAAGGTTAATATTGTTATGTGTGAATTTGATCTTGTCATTATGATTCTCGTCATTATGATCCTGTGAATATGATATTAGCTGGTTATTTTGCTCATTAGTTGATGCAGTTTCTTCATAGTGTTGATGGTTTTTACAACTTGGTATGTTTTTGCAGTCACTGGTACCAGTTTTTCCTTTCCATATTTAGTGCTTCCTTGAGGAGCTCTTTTGAGGCAGGCCTGGTGGTGACAAAATCCCTCAGCCCTTGCTTGTCTGTAAAGGAGTTTATTTCTCCTTCGCTTATGAAGCTTAGTTTGGCAGGATATGAAATTCTGGGTGAAAAATTCTTTTCTTTAAGAATTTTGAATATTGGTCCCCACTCTTTTCTGACTTACAGGGTTTCTGCAGAGAGATCTGCTGTTAGTCTGACGGGCTTTCCTTTGTAGGTAACCCAACCTTTCTTTCTGGCTGCCCTTCATATATTTTCCTTCATTTCAACCTTCGTGAGTCTGACTGTTATGTGTCTTGGGGTTGCTCTTCTTGAGGAGTATCTTTGTGGTGGTCTCTGTATTTCCTGAATTAGAATGTTGGCCCATCTTGCTAGGTTGGGGAAGTTCTTCTGGATAATATCCTGAAGAGTGTTTTCCAACTTGGTTCCATTCTCCCTGTCACTTTCAGGTAACCAATCAAACGTAGGTTTGATCTTTTCACATAGTCCCATATTTCTTAGAGGCTTTGTTTGTTCGTTTTCATTCTTTTTTCTCTAATCTTGTCTTCATGCTTTGTTTCATTAAGTTGATCTTCAATCTCTGATATCCTTTCTTCCACTTGATCAATTTGGCTATTGATACTTGTGTTTGCTTCACGAAGTTCTCGTGATGTGTTTTTCAGCTTCATCAGGTCATTTATGTTCTTCTCTAAACTGGTTATTCTAGTTAGCAATTCCTCTATCCTGTTTTCAATGTTCTTAGCTTCCTTGCATTGGGTTAGAACATGAACATGCTCCTTTAGCTCAGAGGAGTTTGTTATTACCCACCTTCTGATGCCTACTTCTGTCTATTCATCAAACTCATTCTCCATCCAGTTTTGTTCCCTTGCTGGCGAGGAGTTGTGATCCTTTGGAGGAGAAGAGGCATTCTGGTTTTTGAAATTTTCCACCTTTTTGCATAGGTTTTTCCTCATCTTCATGGATTTATCTAACTTTGGTCTTTGATGCTGGTGACCTTTGGATGGGATTTTAGTGTGGACATCCTTTTTGTTGATGTTGATGCTATTCCTTTCTGTTTGTTAGTTTTCCTTCTAACAGGCCCCCCTGCTGCAGGTCTGCTGGAGTTTGCTGCGGGTCCACTCCAGACCCTGTTTGCCGGGTTATCACCAGCAGAGGTTGTAGAACAGCAAAGATTGCTGCCTGTTTTTTCCTCTGGAAGCATTGTTCCCAGAGGGGCACCCACCAGTTGCCAGCTGGAGCTCTCCTGTATGAAGTGTCTGTCGACCCCTGCTGGGAGGTGTCTCCCAATCAGGAGGCACAGGGGTCAAGGATCCACTTGAGGAGGCAGTCTGTTCCTTAGCAGAGGTCTAGCACTGTGCTGGGAGATTCACTGCTCTCTTTAGAGCCGGCAGGAATGTTTAAATCTGCTGAAGCTGTGCCGGCAGCCTCCTGCTCTGTCCCAGGGAGGTGGGAGTTTTATCTATGTGCTCCTGACTGGGGCTGCTGCCTTTCTTTCAGAGGTGCCCTGGCTAGAGAGGAGGGATCCAGAGAGGCAGTCTGACTACAGTGGCTTTGCTGAGCTGTGGTGGGCTCCACCCAGTTCAAATTTCCTGGGGGCTTTGTTTACACTGTGAGGGCCTACTCAAGCCTCAGTAATGGTGGATGCCCCTCCCCCTACCAAGCTCAAGCATCCCAGGTTGACTTTAGACTGCTGTGCTGGCAGTTAGAATTTCAAGCCAGTGGATCTTAGCTTGCTGGTCTCTGTGGGCCTGGGATCCACTGAGCTAGACTAGACCACTTGGCTCCCTGGCTTCAGCCCCCTTTCCAGGGCAGTCAACAATTTTGTCTCGCTGGCATTCCAGGTGCCACTGGGGTATGAAAAAAAAACTCCTGCCGGGCGCGGTGGCTCAAGCCTGTAATCCCAGCACTTTGGGAGGCCGAGACGGGCGGATCACGAGGTCAGGAGATCGAGACCATCCTGACTAACACGGTGAAACCCCGTCTCTACTAAAAAATACAAAAAACTAGCCGGGCGAGGTGGCGGGCGCCTGTAGTCCCAGCTACTCGGGAGGCTGAGGCAGGAGAATGGCGGGAACCCGGGAGGCGGAGCTTGCAGTGAGCTGAGATCCGGCCACTGCACTCCAGCCTGGGTGACAGAGCGAGACTCCGTCTCAAAAAAAAAAAAAAAAAAAAAAAAAAGAAAAAAAAACTCCTGCAGCTATCGGTGTCTGCCCAAATGGCCGCCCAGTTTTGTGGTTGAAACCCAGGACCCTGGTGGCGTAGGCACCCATGGGAATCTCCTGGTCTGCGGGTTGTGAATATCATGGGAAAAGCGCAGTGTCTGGGCTGGAATACACCATCCCTCATGGCACAGTCCCTCACGGCTTTCTTTGACTAGAGGAGGTACTTCCCCTACCCCTTGCGCTTCTATGCCTTACCCAAGGAGGTGCTTTGTATCAGGCTTAGTTACTGACCAGCTGTGACCTGAACCTAAGTTTACTCATCTGATAAAAGAGATACCTACTTTATCTACCAGGTATCCACTTACTTGCTGTTCAGAATAAATGAACTTAATGAGATAAAGTGTCTCTTACAGGACTGGCACATGTTAGGAGCTCACCAAACGGTAGTGAGTGACTGGTTGTTATCATTGACAATTATAATATTTGTGATTTAGGTTGGAACTCAATTTATCCGTGGTGTGTCTGGAGGAGAAAGAAAAAGGACTAGTATAGGAATGGAGCTTATCACTGATCCTTCCATCTTGTTCTTGGACGAGCCTACAACGGGCTTAGACTCAAGCACAGCAAATGCTGTCCTTTTGCTCCTGAAAAGGTAAATGCTATGGGAACATTATCTTTAGTTAATATCTTATCACTACTATGTCCCAGATATTCTTGGTGCAGGGGGTTCAGAAATGATCAAAACAATTTCTTCCTCTTCTGTTGGAGGGAAAGTCAGTTGACAAGTGAAAAGCATTATCAAGAAAAACAAAGCAGGTAAGAGTGTAGGGAAGGATGGCTGCGATGAGGGCAGGGGCAGGGTTGGGCCTGTTTTGTGCTCTCTTTAGCTTCTTAACACCAACAGACACACACATACACATTTTGTCTATCTCTCTGCTCTATAACACTGAACATTTTGTAGTTTTCTGAGTAGACCTTTTTATTTCACATCTTTTTCATCTTATTCTTGCACCTTCAGTGCTTTTTCTTCTTAACTTTCTCCTGTTGGGCCTTTTTTACTCTGTTTATATCATCTTCAGACTGGGTTGTGAGTCTCCCATTTTGCTTACAAGGAATCCTTAGCTTCTTCTGTTTCATATTGTACTGAAATTGTTGACCTACTAGCCTGATCCTCTTTGAGGCAGAATGTCTTTGTATACATGCTAGCATACAGTAGGTTCTTAGAAAATGTTAAAATTGAAGTGACTCTTCACATAAAATATTTTGAATAGTAACAGTTTCGAACAGTGATTTTGGCCCTTCTTGTACCTGTGTATTGTTATTATAATTATTACAAATATTATTACAATTCAAGGTGAGATTTGGGTGGGGACACATATCATTCCACCCCTGGTCCCTCCCTCCCAAATCTCATGTCCTCACATTTTGAAACCAATCATGCCTTCTCAAGAGTCTCCCAAAGTCTTAATTCATTTCAGCTTTAACTCAAAAGTTCATGATCTAAAGTTTCATCTGAGACAGGGCAAGTTCTGTCCACCTATGAGCCTGTAAAATCAAAAGCAAGTTAGTAACTTCCTAGATACAATAGGAGTACAGGCATTGGGTAAATACATCTCTTCCAAATGGGAGAAATTGGCCAAAATGAAGGGGCTACAGGTCCCATGCAAGTCCGAAATACAAAGGGGCAGTCAAATCTTAAAGCTCTGAAATTATCTTCTTTGATTCCACATCTCACATCCAAGTCACACTGATGCAAGAGGTGGGCTCCCAGGGCCTTGGGAGGCTCTGGCCTTGTGGATTTTCAGGGTACAGTCCCTCGCGTGGCTGCTTTCACAGGCTGGTATTGAGTGTCTGTGGCTTTTCCAGATGCACAGTGCAAGCTGTTGGTGGATCTACCATTCTGGGGTCTTAAGCTATGATGGCCCTCTTCTCACTACTCCACTAGGCAGTGCCCCACTGGGGGCCCTGTGTAGGGGCTCCCACCCCACATTTCCCATCTGCACTGCCCTAGCAGAGGTTCTCCATGAGGGCTCCATCCCTGAAGTTGACTTCTCCCTGGACATCCAGGTATTTCCATACATCCTCTGAAATCTAGGCGAAGGGCAGGCCTAACACTACATGGAAGCCACCAAAGCTTGGGTCTTGCACCCTCTGAAACAACAGCCTGAACTCTCTGTTGGTCCCCTTTAACCATGGCTGGAACATACGGCACCAAGTCTCAAGACTGCACAAAGCAGCAAGGCCCTGGGCCTGGCCCAGGAAACCATTTTTTCCTCCTTTGCCTCTGGGCCTGTGATGGGAGGGGCTGCTGTAAAGACCTCTGACATGCCCTGGAGGCATTTTCCCCATTATCTTGGTGATTAACATTTGGCTCCTTATTACTTATGCAAATTTCTGTAGCAGGTTTGAATTTCTCCTCAGAAAGTGGATTTTTTCTTTTTTATCACATCATCAGGCTGCAAATATTCTGAGCTTTTGTGCTCTGCTTCTCTTTTAAACAAAAGTTCTAATTTCAAACCATATATTTGTGAGTGAATAAAACCGAATGCTTTTAACACACCCGAGTCACCTCTTGAATGCTTTGTTGCTTAGAAATTTCTTCTGCTAGATGCTCTAAGTCATGTCTCTCAAGTTCACAGCTCCACAAATCTCTAGGACAGGGGCAAAATGCCACCAATCTCTTTGCTAAAACATAGCAAGAGTCACCTTTATTCCAGTTCCCAACAAGTTCCTCATCTCCATCTGAGACCACCTCAACCTGGACTTGATTGTCCATATCACTATCAGCATTTTGGTCAAAGCCATTCAACAAGTCTCTAGGAGTTTCCAAATTTTCCCACATCTTCCTGTCTTCTTAGCCCTCCAAACTGTTCGAACCTCTGCCTGTTACCCAGTTCCAAAGTGGCTTCCAGATTTTTGGGTATCTTACAGCAGCATCCTACTCTACCAGTACCAATTTACTGTATTAGTCTGTTCTCATGTCTGCTAGGTATGTCTGCTAATAAAGACATACCTGACACTGGATAATTTATAAAGGAAAGAAGTTTCATGGACTCACAGTTGCACATGGCTGGGGAGACCTCACAATTATGGCAGAAGGCAAAGAAGAAGCAAAGGCATGTTGTACATGGCGGCAGGCAAGAGAGCTTGTGCAGGGGATCTCCCATTTATAAAACCATCAGATCTCGTGAAACGTTTTCAGTACCATGAGAAGAGTATAGGGGAACCGCCCCCATGATTCAGTTATCTCCACCTGGCCCTGCCCTTGATACGTGGGGGTTGTTATAATTGAAGGTGAGATTTGAGTGGGCACACAGCCAAACCTTATCAACCTGTAAGTCATAACTCCTGTGAAAAGGTAAGTTAGCACTATTTTGGCCATGGACTTAGACCAGAGATTAAATCCCAGCCTTGTCTCTTACTAACAGTGATCCCTTGGCCAGTTGCTTGATCCTTTAAGACATATTTATAAAATGAGGGTAATAATAATAATATTAGAACTGCCTCATAACAATACTGTGAAAATTGAAATGAAGTTATCTCTAAAGTATTTAGCAAAGACATAGTAAGTACTCAGTTATGTTAATTGCATTATTAGGGCAGAAGAGTGAAAACCAAGTTTTAAAGAGCCAGAAGACCTAAATGATAAGTCAGAATGAGATACATGACTGTTTTAATATGTAGTCCATGGTTAGTTCTCAAACTTGAAAATACTTGCAGATTACCTGGGTTGCTTCTTAAAAGGCGGATTCCCTAGACCTACTCCCAGAGATTCTAATTCAATGTCTGGGAAGACTGTCCTAGAATCTGCATTTTTAATAACCATTCTAGTTGATTCTAGATTGTCAATGCAACATACTTTGAAAATTCCTATTCTGTTTTAATAAAAGCTTTGAATTTAGGTTTCCTAACTATAGGTAAATAATATGAGATGAAAAGTTAGTAAGACAAAGTCAAGTTGAACTAGAATCTAAAGGCAAGAATAGAGTATGTTACCGAGAAGTACAAGTTTCAGATATTTAATGACTCATTATTGTCTCACTTTTAACCTAGGATGTCTAAGCAGGGACGAACAATCATCTTCTCCATTCATCAGCCTCGATATTCCATCTTCAAGTTGTTTGATAGCCTCACCTTATTGGCCTCAGGAAGACTTATGTTCCATGGACCTGCTCAGGAGGCCTTGGGATACTTTGAATCAGCTGGTATGGTTGACTTTTTTATGCTGTAAAACCCTTCATTAATAGAATCCTGAAGGAGAGCAAAGAGGGTGTGCAGGAGTGCTGTTTGGTCTTTGGGTAGACATACCATGAGAATCTATCACTTCAAAATATGTTTGATCCATTTGGTGCTAGTATTTTTCTTCATTGTGCACCACAGCTTGTTATTTAGGTATCCTTCTTGTCTTATTTGAATGTGCATTCATGTGTGTATGAGTATTTCTGCTGGGCCTATATTCTGCTTCCTAGTTATAGTGACCATTTCTTAAAAGCTCAGTAATTAATATGTTGACCCTTTAGCTAGTTATTCTGTCACTTGAACATTTTTAGAAAGGCCTAATATGGTTGTCTTCTTGACCATATAACAGATGAGGCCTTATAATTTTTTCCCTGTGCACATGATGTTGGTCTGCCCTGATGAGGACTCATGGAGATGCTACTTAATTGTATTTATTTTTATTTTTATTATTTTTTTTGAGATGGAATCTCGCTCTGTCATCCAGGCTGGAGTGCAGTGACGTGATCTTGGCTCACTGCAAGCTCCGCCTCCTGAGTTCACACCATTCTCCTGCCTCAGCCTCCTGAGTAGCTAGGACTACAGGCGCCTGCCACCATGCCGGGCTCATTGTTTTGTATTTTTTTAGTAGAGACGGGGTTTCACCATGTTAGCCAGGATGGTCTTGATCTCCTGACCTTGTGATCTGCCGCCTGGGCCGCCCAACGTGCTAGGATTATAGGTGTGAGCCACCGCACCCAGCAAGTTTTGTTTTTTAAAGTTTGTTTGTTTTTTTCCTTTGAGATGGGATCTCACTCTGTCACCCAGGCTGGAGTGCAGTGGCACAATCTTGACTCACTGCTTGAGCCTCCACCCCCCGGGCTCAAGCCATCCTCCCACCTCAGCCCCCCAAGCAGCTGGGACTATAGGCACATGCCACCATAGCTAGCTAATTTTTGTATTTTTTGTAGAGTCGGGGTCTTGCCATGTTGCCCAGGATGGTCTCAAACTCCTGAGCTAAAGCAATCTGCCATGGCCTCCCAAAGTGCTGGATTACAGGTGTGAGCCACTGTGCCCGGCAGACACTACTTAATTTTCTGGTAACTGTAGATTGCAACTTTAGCCCTTGAGTGGGTATTGGTCAATAGAGTGGTTAGTCCTAAACCTGACTTAGATGGACCAAAATTTCTAACAATCTTGGACTGCATGGTTCTTTTTATTTTAAATTGAAATGTGTGATTTTTAAAATTTTAGATAGAAATGTGCGAGTTTTTTTTTAATGGCTTGTGCGGCCTGCCTCATTTTAGAGATATTTGGATATGATTATAAATGATTCCCTATGATCCTAAATACAATTTTAGATATTCATTGACCATGTTTCTTAGTTTTTAAAAAAGGAGATTAACTAAGAGTCAGACTTCAGGCCACACTGAGTTCAGATGATCTCATCATCTGAAGCTGAACGGTTCAGGTGTGCTGTGCTGGCCATGTTCTATCAAGAATACTGCTCAGGAGTTTTGTTCTCTATTTGGAATTATAGCAGCACAGCAGTTGATTTGGATTTCGGAATTAATTAATTAATTAATTTACTTTTGAGACAAGGTCTCACTCTGTTGCCCAGGCTGGAGTGCAGTGGTGCTTTCTGAGCTCACGGCAACCTCTGCCTCCCAGGTTCAAGCAATTCTTGTGCCTCAGCCTCCCTAGTAGCTGAGATTATAGTCATAAGCCAACACACCTGGCTAATTTTTGTGTTTTTAGTATAAATGGGGTTTTGCCATGTTGGCTAGGTTGATCTCAAACTCCTGGGCTCAAGTGATTTGCCGGTCTCGGCCTCCCAAAGTGCTGGGATTGCAGATGTGAGCCACTGCACCCGGCCCTGGACCTCTGAATTTAGTATGTGGGGAGGCAGTCATTGCTGATGTGGGTTCCATCACTCTGGCATTCCCTAGGTGAACTAAGAGAGCAGAACACACTTGGGCTTTTGGTATTTTTTTCTTGGGTCTATGTTTAGATTTTTGAGGAAGTACTGTTAAGCACCAGAGCATACCAATAGCTATTTCAGGTCTCATGAATTACGATAGGTAAGGACCAAGCACTAATGCAAAATGCCCTGCAAATCCAAGGTTGGCTTGGAGTGTTTCCTTTTCCTTTTTCTTTTTTTTCTTTTCTTTTCTTTTCCTTTCCTTTTCTTTTCTTTTGTTTTTCGGCCCGGAGACAAAGAATTGCTGAAATATCGTGTGATAAGCTGGGCACAGTGGCTCATGCTTGTAATACCAGCACTTGCCAGTGGATCACTTGAGGCCAGGAGTTAGAGACCAGCCTCGAACTGGTCGAACATGGCGAAATCCTGTCTCTACTGAAAATACAAAAATTAGTTGGACGTGGTCATGCACGCTTCTAATCCCAGCTACTTGGGAGGCTGAGGCAGGAGAATCACTTGAAGTCGGGAGGCAGAGGTTTCAGTGAACAAAGATCCCCCACCACATTCCAGCCTGGGTGACAGAGGGAGACTCTGTCTCAAAAAAAAAAAAAAACAAAAAACCCAAATATGTATATAGTGTGATTGAATATATAAAAAGAAAGGGTAAAATTAGTGTGGGAAGAAGAGAGAAAGAAAGTTAGGGAGAAGTCGTTAGATTCTGTCTTCTCTAGCCTCACCTCCCTTGCCCTCCGAAAGTGACTTCTCTTTATTTTCCAAGACCATCAAGTTTGTGTTTTTGGGCTGCCTTCTTTCATAGGTTATCACTGTGAGGCCTATAATAACCCTGCAGACTTCTTTTTGGACATCATTAATGGAGATTCCACTGCCGTGGCATTAAACAGAGAAGAAGACTTTAAAGGTATATGAATCTGTTACAGTCCCAGATTTTTGCCTAATTGAATTGGCTGAAGTTGAACAACGTGGTGGCTAATTAAAATGTGACTTTGTGAATTTCCGTTAATGCAGTCTTCTGATATCAGTCAACACAAACATTTTGTTGTCTGTGAGTGCTGTTGGTGTTTTTGATTTAATTTATAAATGAGAATTTATATGGTGTTGTCAGTTCCAAGAGGAGTTAACATTTTTTAAAATGCTCACTGTTTATAAAGTGTTTTTAAAATAAGAAACTTGGCAATGTATGCATTTGCATATAGTAGGAAGCAACAACCAGATTTTTTTTCTTTTTTGAGACGGAATCTAGCCCTTGTCACTGAGGCTGGAGTGCAATGGTGCTATCTCGGCTTACTGCACCCTCTGCCTCCTGGGTTCAAGCCATTCTCCTGCCTCACCTTCCCGAGCAACTAGAATTACAGGCCTGTGCCACCACACCCAGCTAATTTTTGTATACTTAGTAGACATGGAGTTTCACCATGTTGGCCAGGCTGGTTTCGAACTCCTGACCTCAAGTGATCCTCCCACCTTGGCCTCCCAAAGTGTTGGGATTACAGGCATGAGCCATCGCCCCCGGCCACGACCGGAGTTTTATATTAAGAATTAGAACTCTGGCCGGGCGCGGTGGCTCAACCCTGTAATCCCAGCACTTTGGGAGGCCGAGGTGGGTGGATCACGAGGTCAGGAGATCGAGACCATCCTGGCTAACATGGTGAAACCCCGTCTCTTCTAAAAATACAAAAAACTAGCTGGGCGAGGTGGCGGGCGCCTGTAGTCCCAGCTACTCGGAGGCTGAGGCAGGAGAATGGCGTAAACCCGGGAGGCGGAGCTTGCAGTGAGCCGAGATCGCGCCACTGCACTCCAGCCTGGGCGACAGAACGAGACTCCGTCTCAAAAAAAAAAAAAAAAAAGAATTAGAACTCTATGGTAAAAAGTCTATTTTAAAAGAATTAAGGTCAAATAGGAAAACATCAGTGGGTTTGCTGTATTCAAAAGACTATAGCAGGAGACAGCGTAGTTCTCTGTACTTTTCTTTTTCTTTTTCTCTTTTTAAATATATATTTTAATTTATTACTTACTTTATTTATTTTTATAGAGACAGGGTCTCGTTTCATTGCTCAGGCTGATGTTGAATTCCTGGCTTCGCATGATCCTCCTGCCTCTGCCTTGCAAAATACTGGGATTACAGGAGTGAGCCACTGTGCCTGACCTGTTATACTTTTCTAATGACAGAGCTCATAATTTTTTATTTCTAGTTTTTCTTTTTTTGAAATGGAGTCTTGCTGTCTCACACAGGCTGGAGTGCAGTGGTGTGATCTCAGCTCACTGCAACCTCCACCTCCTGGGTTCAAGCGATTCTCTTGCTTCAGCCACCTGAGTAGCTGGGATTACAGGTGTGCACCACCACACCAGGCTAATTTTTTTTGTATTTTTAGTAGAGATGGGGTTTCCCCATATTGGTTAGGCTGGTCTCGAACTCCTGACCTTGTAATCCACCTGCCTCAGCCTCCCAAAGTGCTGAGATTACAGGCATGAGCCACCGTGACTGGCCTATTTTTTCTTTCTAAAGCTTTAGAATGAAGGTGTTAGGGAAGAATCCAAGAAAGGGGTCACAGAAAAAATGGGCTAAATTTGTTGTTATTTTGTTCATGTTTCCTTTTTATCCACTGATTGCAAAGCCACGGAGATCATAGAGCCTTCCAAGCGGGATAAGCCACTCATAGAAAAATTAGCCGAGATTTATGTCGACTCCTCCTTCTACAAAGAGACAAAAGCTGAATTACATCAACTTTCCAGGGGTGAGAAGAAGAAGAAGATCACAGTCTTCAAGGAGATCAGCTACACCACCTCCTTCTGTCATCAACTCAGATGGGTTTCCAAGCGTTCATTCAAAAACTTGCTGGGTAATCCCCAGGCCTCTATAGCTCAGGTAACCAGCAGATTCTTCTGAAATACTCAAATGGGAACAATGTGGTTCTGTTATCATCTGCTTCAGGATATGTTTATCTTCTACCCACCCTTCCAGTTATTTGTTATCTTCACTCCACCTGGGATATAGAACTAGTCAGCAGAACAAATAAAGGACAATTAAGTTTTACGTTTGGAAAGCTTCTCTTTTTTTGAGACAGAGTCTTACTCTGTTGCCCAGGCTGGAGTGCAGTGGCATGAACTCAGCTCACTGCAGCCCTGACCTCCCTGGGCTCAAGTGATCCTCACACCTCAGCCTCCTGAACAGCTGGGACTACAGGCACATCACACCACATCCAGCTAATTTTTGTGTTTTGTGTAGAGACGGGGTTTCACTGTGTTGCCTAGGCTGGTCTTGAACTCGTGGGTTCAAGTGATTCTTCTGTCTCAGTCTCCTACAATTCTAGGATTACAGGTGTGAGCCACCATATCTGGCCAGCTTCTTTTTTCTAGTGGTTTCTTAGACTACCCTAACTCAGAATTTTTGTGATTTAGACAAGCTGTAATGAATAATCTCAGGAGAAAAATGGTGTTTTTTGGGAAACTGTGAAAGAAACGTCAGCCATGTTTGGAGTTTTCTGGTAGCTGTTCACTTTCGTTCACTGGTTCATTCAACATGTTCTTGTAGGGCCTGTGCTGTGCTTTAGGGATGTGAATTCAGTAGTGAACAAAATGGGCAAAAATAAAACTCTGCTCATGGAGCTAATTTTCTGAGGAAGGCAGGTGTGATAAATAATAAATAAATTAAATAGATAGCATGTTAGATGGTAGAAGGAACTATGGGGAAGTTTAAGCAGAGAAGGGGTGGAGAGAGGGGAGGAAGAGAGAGAAGTAGGGAGAAGGCGGCTGATTTGCAGTTGGAATCAGGTGATCAGGGAAACCTTCACCTACTGTCACTGAATACACCTGAAGGGAGTATGTGCTGGCCACTCCAAGGGAAGAGCCTGTGTGCAAAGTGCTGTTGCTTATCATTGACCTTCCTTAGACAGTTTACAGGTGATACAAACATAGTAAGCAAATTTGAGTTCATAGAACAAGGCTATTCGTTGTTAGATTAACTTTCTGTTAATCAAAATGAGATAATGTTTCTTTATTCTTTGGTTGGCTCTGTGATAGTTGGTGATTATTACTTCTTATGGTTTTTGTTATTCTTTTCTTTAAACATTTTTTTTTTTTTTTTTTTTTTTTTTAGAGACTGAGTCTCACTCTGTCACTCATACTGGAGTGCAGTGGTACAATCGTAGCTCACTGCAACCCCAAACTCTTGGCTCAAGCGATCCTCACACTTCAGCCTCCTGAGTAGCTGGGACTACAGGTGTACATAACACCTGGCTGATGTTTTGATTTTTTGTAGAAACGGGGTCTCACTATATTGTCCTGGTCTGGATCTCCTGGGCTCAAGTGATCCTCCTGCCTTGGCCTCCCAAAGTGCTGGGATCACAGGTGTGAGCCACCATGCCTGGCCTTTTCTGTTATTCTTAACCCCTCTGTCACCCAAAACATAAGTACTCCCAATTCATTGGTCCATTCTTCAAAGAAGTCAATTTAGCTGGTTAATTTGGGGCTGTTATTTTTATGAACAATATTGAGTTTCTGTTAAGTACTAAAAGATGGCACGTTGTTGGCTGTAGTAAAATATTACTGACGTTTAAACTTGTGCATCATAATTTCCATACCTAAGTATATATATAAATATATCTAAGAGCTTGTATCCCTAGTTGAGTGATACTGCTAATTATGTGTGTGTGTATATATATATTATATGTGTGTGTATATATATTATGTGTGTATATACATATTATATGTGTATATATGTATAGCCACATATATGTATGTATAGCCATACTGCTAATTAAGTGTATATATAAATATATCTAAGAGCTTGTATCCCTAGTTGAGCCATACTGCTAATTGCTCCAAATGTTTTTAGTACTTATAATTTGGTGTTTCTGTCAGAACATTGGGACTTTTACATACTATCAATTGAGGGTAAAATTTTATTCTTTGAGCATAGATTTGATATCATTTGGAAATCAGTCTGGTAGAATCAACCTGGGTTACTTATTGTCAACAGTGAAATGATGTAATGAATTGCTCTTTTGGTGTGATGTATGCATTAGATTTTTCTTACTTGAAAAATAACTTGAACTATCTTGCTTCAAAACATGGTTTATAAATGTCTTGTCCAAATCACCTATGTGGTAATTCTGGAGAGGGCATAATTGGAACATAGCTGTTTTTCACACACTGAGATTCTGCATGTTTTGATACTGGGCTTCCTTCCAATGCTAACACCTGGCCTAGTGCCTCCAGGTTTAGCTTCCCTGCCTCATCAGTGGACTCACTTTCACAAAAGGAATTCCAGCCACGTTCAGAGTAGTGGCAGTCTCTTAGATTAAGAATAGAACCTTGGATCTCCCTAAGCATCTGCTTAGCAGGACAAGTTTTGTTTAGATTTGTGAAAAACTGGAATATTATCTTAGGGCAGGAGTAGGCAATTTTTTTTTTTTTTTTGTAAAGGACCAGGTAGTAAATATTTTAGGATTTGCAGACCAAGTGGTCTTTGTCTCTTTGTCTCAGGTAGTCAGCTCTGCCGTTTTAGTGTGAAAGCAGCCATAGCTAATAACATAAATAAACAAATATGGCAGTATTCCGATAATAAATGAAAGGCTGGCTAGGTGCAGTGGTTCATGCCTGTAATCCCAGCACTTTGGAAGACCAAGGCAGAAGGATGCTTGAGGCCAAGAGTGTGAGAACAGCCTGGGCAATAAAACAAGACCCTATCTTTTTTTTTTTTTTTTTTTTTTTTGAGAGAGAGTCATGCTCTGTTGCCCAGGCTGGAGTGCAGTGGTGTGGTGTCGGCTCACTGTAACCTCCGCCTCCTGGGTTCAAGCAATTGCTCCAAATGTTTTTAGTACTTGTAATTTGGTGTTTCTGTCAGAACATTGGGACTTTTACATACTATCAATTGAGGGTAATTGCCTCAGCCTTCCAAGTAGCTGGGACTACAAGCACCTGCCACCATGCCAAGCTAATTTTTTTATTTTTAGTAGAGACAGTATTACACTATGTTGGCCAGGCTGGCTTCAAACTCCTGACCTCAGGTGAGTCCACCCACTTCAGCCTCCCACAGTGCTGGGATTACAGGTATGAGTCACCGCGTCCAGCCAAGACCTCTTTAAAAAAAAAAAAGGTAACTTTCATTTTATTCCAATAAAACATTATACATGGGCACTGAAATTTGAATTTCATATAAATTTTATATTGTGAGAAATATTATTCTTTTTGACTTTTTATTCAACGATTAGTAAAATGAGCTAGGTGTGGTGGTGCATGTCTGTAGACCTAGCTACTCAAAAGGCTGAGGTGGAAGGATTGCTTGAGACCAGAAGTTTTGAGGCTTCAGTGAGCTATGTCAGTGAGCTATGATTACACCACTGCACTCCAGCCTGAGTGACAGAGTGAGACCTTGTCTCTAAAAAATAATAAAAAATAAAGTAAAAAACCATTCTTAGCTCATGGGTGAACAAAGATAGGTGGCTGGCCCTATTTGATCTGTGGGCTATAGCTTAATGATTCCTGATTTAAGGTTTATAATTTTGTATGTCTTAATTCTGAGTTCTTGAAAATTGAGTTGTTAAAATGTTTTATGATTCTCTGCTGATAAATCTTGTATCTGTTGCTTTACAGCTGCACTTTGGCTTGAACTAGTTATTTCTTTACGTGATTCAAATTTGGCCTCTGATAATGCAGCTACCAAAGGTTGTATTTGGAAAATCTTAGAATGAATGCATTATCTGTATGAGAAGATTTCATGTTCATTTAAGGTGCCAAGTGTTTCCTGAACAGCTGAACTTGGAAGCAGATGGGGTCTGTGCACTCCATTGTGCATTGTTTAGTTTGCGTGTTTGTTTTCCTTTCTTTAATGCCAGAAAGAATAACACAGACACACCTTATAAAAGCATGCCAAGGTTACAGGATTGATTATTTTGTCAATATGTTTGAAAGCTGACTTTGAAAACATTTTTAGAACTTTGAAACTTTTAGGAAACATCTTAATCATAACACTTAGTGTTAGTATAAGATAACAAGTTTGAATGAAAACTTGACAAAGCATGTGGAATGTTTAGTTTGAAAAGTCTGGGTTGGGCATGGTGGCTCATGCATGTAATCCCAGTGCTTTGGGAGGCCAAGGTGGGCGGATCATGAGGTCAGGAGTTTGAGACCAGCCTGGCCAACATAGTGAAACCCCATTTCTACTAAACGTACAAAAAATTAGCCGGGCTTGGTGGCTGGCACATGTAATCCCAGTTGCTGGGGAGGCTGAGGCAGGAGATTCTCTTGAACCCTGGAAGTGGAGGTTGCAGTGAGCCAAGATTGTGCCACTGCACTCCAGCCAGGGCAACAGTGCAAGACTCCATCTCAAAAAAAAAAAAAAAAAAAAATCCTGAATTGAATGTTCTTAAAAGTTTTACTGTGTGAAAATATAGACTCTTGTATGCACATGCATGCATGCATGTGGATACAGTCATCTGCATTTATTTTGGAAGCTTGGTCTGTTGAAGTACATTCTGAGGGTAATGAAAATATGCCAGCATAATAGATTTCCCCCCAAAATTTCTAAGTGAATTTTAAAAGACATCTCATAAGTAGAAATATTGAAATAATGTTCTTTCCGTACTAGATTCTTCACAAACTAGTTATCACAGATCATGGTACTGTTTTTGCAGTTTGGTGTGCTTCATGCCAAAAGTGTCCTTGATCAGTTACTTTAAATCTTGATACCACTAGACTGTTGGAGTATTGAGATTTCGTTTTTTTAACTTTGATGATTCCAAGACATGGTAGGATATTTTGTCTTCTTTAGATTACCACTCCTTTCTTAAAATTTTTATTTATTTATCAATTTATTTTTTGAGACAGTCTCACTCTGTCACCCAGGCTGGAGTGCAGTGGTACGATCTCGGCTCACTGCAACCTCCACCTCTAGGGTTCAAGTGATTCTTGTGCCTCAGCCTCCTGAGTAGCTGGGACTACAGGCGTACACCACCATGCCTGGGTAATTTTTGTGTGTGTGTTTTTTTTAGTAGAGACAGAGTCTCACCATGTTGCCCAGGCTGATCTCAAGCTCCTGAGCTCAGGCAATCTGCCCCGTCGGCCTCCCAAAGTGCTGGGATTACAGGCATGAGCCACCATGCCCAGCCCATTTCTTGTTTTTTAATATTTAACTCATGAGTAAATATAAGTAGGATTTTCTCAAATAAATTATTTGATAACATAACCCTTAACCCTTTGCTTATTGAAGTGTCCTTAAGAGATGCTTTGTCCTAGAAACAAGAGTGATGTTTGTCCAATCTCCTTAGGAGCTATAGAAATCTACTGAGTGGTGAAGAATGGTGAGAACGGCAAAGAATTGGCAGCTTAGGTCTGCAGCATTGGCTATAGGCCTCACTGGCTGAAGCGATGAGGAAGCAGTGACAGGAGATGGGTAGTGGAAGCATGCAGAGTGTGTACAGAGAAAGCTGGCCGAATGCTTTGGTGACAGTGACAATGCACTTTTCCAGTGCAGGCATGGACTCCCTAGAGGTTGGATAGGCGGGCTCCATCTCACCCCTCTTTCCTCACTGTGCAAAATTCCATTGTTAGAATTTTTTTAATGTGTGCTTCAAAATTTTTATTTATTTTTAATGTTAAGAATAAAGATATCCTGTTTTCACTTTAACCTCTTGAAGTATAAAATGACTCATGTTCGTTGGCACAAAGGTTGAGAGTTCAGTTCAGGGTCAAAACTCTTAGGCACCTGGACTTTGCTTTGCTAAGTCTTGCATTGCTCTGCTAGCCTGTGTGGTGTTCACAAGCTCAGTAACCTGAAGCAGACCCTGAACTGACTGCCGGGTGGTACAATGGGAGGAAGCCCAGCTCTTCCAGTAGTGTGCTTTGTGTCCTACCAGTCTCCCCAAACCACAGATAACTTAATTTTTAACTTAGGAAGCAGTCTAAATAATGTATGCGGTTTTATTTTCTCCCAGGGACATTGGTCAAGTCATTGAGTGTTTATCTTAATGGCGAGATCTGATTATGTAACCATATATATTATACTAATAAATTGTGTGTGTAAGTTTTTATCTCTAATTGAAACTTTCCTTTTTTTTTTTGCATTTTTTTTTGAAAAGATCGTTGTCACAGTCATACTGGGACTGGTTATAGGTGCCATTTACTTTGGGCTAAAAAATGATTCTACTGGAATCCAGAACAGGTAAGTAAATGTTTGGATCTTGATTTTAAGAAAGT
This sequence comes from Theropithecus gelada, assembly GCF_003255815.1. Classification (NCBI taxonomy): domain Eukaryota; kingdom Metazoa; phylum Chordata; class Mammalia; order Primates; family Cercopithecidae; genus Theropithecus; species Theropithecus gelada. The sequence continues at coordinate 53,746,421 of NC_037672.1, forward strand.
GCTGTTACTTTTTTCAATCTTATGAAAATCCATTAAGAATTTGATTTTAAGACAAGTATAGTGTAAATGTCATTCTTTTATTGAGGGTAGGATGAGTCAGTTTATTTTTGAGACAGAGTCATGCTCTGTTGCCCAGGCTAGAGTGCAGTGGCGCAATCTCAGCCCACTGCAATCTCCACCTCCTGGGTTCAAGCAATTCTCCTGCCTCGGCCTCCTGAGTAGCTGGGACTACAGGCACCCACCGCCATGCCCAGCTAATTTTTGTATTTTTAGTAGAGACAGGGTCGCACCATGTTGGCCAGGCTGGCTTTGAACTCCTGACCTCAGGTGGGTCCGCCCACCTTGAGCTCCCAAAGTGCTGGAATTACAGGCATGAGCCACTCCACCTGGCCCAATTATTTTTATATATACCATTCAGTGGCATTAAGTACATTTACATTGTTGTGCAACTATCACCACCATCGAGCTCTAGAATTCTTTTCATCTTCTCAAATGGAATATCTGTACCCATTAAGCAATAACTTCCTATCTCACATCTGCCTCTCCTAACCCCTGGCAGTCATCATTCTACTTTCTGTCTCTGAACCTGACTACTCTAAGACCCTCATATAAGTGGAATCATACAGTGGATATTCATTGGTAACTGGCTTATTTCCTTTAGCATATTGTCTTTATGGCTCATTCATGTGGCATGTGTCAGATTTCTTTCCTTTGTAAGGTTGAATAATATTCCATTGTATGTGCATACGACATTTTGTTTTTCCATTCATCTATTGATGGACACTTGGGTTGCTTTCACCTTTTGGCTGTTGTAAACAGTGCTCCCTAGGTGCACAGAGATCTCTTTCAGCCAGGTGTGATGGCATGTGTCTGTAGTCCCAGCTACTTGGGAGACTGAGGTGGGAGGATTGCTTGAGCCCAGGAGTTCTAGGCTGCAGTGAGCTATGAGCTATGGTTGCACCACTGCAGTTCAGCCTGGGGTGACAGAGTTCGACCCTGTCTCTTAAAAAAACAAAGAACCCCCCCCCCAAAAAACTATTTTAGTTCCTGCTTTCAGTTATTCAGATATATACCCAGAATTAGAATTTCTGGGTCATGTAATCATTCTGTTAATTTTTCTGAGGAACTACTGTACTGTCTTCCACAGTGGCCGTACCATTTTACATTCTTACCAGCAGTGCACAAGGGTTCCAGTCTCTCCATGTCCTTACCAACACTTTTCTTTTTCTCCCTTTTAAACAGTGGAGACCCACTGGATCTTCGGAGAAATGTCTATTCAAGTCCTTTGCCCATTTTAAAATGGAATTGTTTGTTTTTTTGTTGTCGAGTTGTAGGAGTGCTTTATATTTTTGAGGAGATATTAATCCCTTATCAGATACATGATTTGCAGATATTTTTCCCCACTCCCTGGGTTGTCTTTTCAGTGTTGACAGTGTCCTTCGATGCATAAACATTTTTAATTTTGATGTAGTCCAGTTGATCTGTTTCTTCTTTTGTTGCCTGTGAACTAATATCTGTCACTTTTTTAATATATGTGTTTGACTTAGGGGTATGGTGGGGGTGGGACTCAGCTTTTCCTGTTATATGGTTATCACTTTTGTTAGTGTTGTGATCCTTACCTAGTTTCAGTCACAATGGGCCCTTTAAAACCTCATTTTATGAGGAGACTTTTTATTGATATGTTGTGTTCTGACCGTAAGCACTCAGGAATTTCACAGCCCTCAGAGTTCTGGTTATTTCATGTATGGAGAACACTTGTGGCAGATACTGTGCTCCGTAGTGCTTGCTTTCCATAGTCTCAGGTTACCACTCTGTGATTTAGAGGAGGTGGATGGTAGCATCCCCATTTTACTATTTTGATGTCTGGAAAAGGCTGATTGTTTTTTAAAGAATAAGCATAAAAGTTGATTCATCACTCAAGTAAAATAAATTCTTTTGTATGGAATCAGATAGTGTCACTCTACAACGAGACTATTATTAAACAGCAGTTTACCAGAGTGATGTCATTGTTCATGCTTTTCCTTTCTCTGAGGCCTGAGGTATCTGGATTATTTCCAGACTTGCTAGTAGTTGATGGTTTGTGTCCCATGTAGATGCCATTTCTTAACCCAGCACAGAATATATCACAGGATCTTAAAGGCTGTGGGCCTTTTATACTGTGCAGGAGGAAGCATTTGGAAAGGACATGGAGTACATGGAGTAACCTGGTCCTCAACTGGAACTTTAAAGAGGACTGAAAATCTGGCCATTAAAGCTCTTGGTAGAAAAATCCAGAGAAATAAAGAAGAACTTCAGGTGTTTCTTCAGATGCTTTCTGGAGAAATAAGGCATTCATCTTATTTTAATTTGTTTGTTTTTGAAACAGAATCTCACAATATTGCCCAGGCTGGTGTGCGGTAGTGCAGTCATAGCTCACTGCAGCTTTGAACTCCTGGGCTCATAATTTGTATTTTTGACTTAAGCTTGCTATCTTTTTTTTCCCAAAGCTCTAGGGTACATGTGCAGGATGTGCAGGTTTGTTACATAGCTAAATGTGTGCCATGGTGGTTTGCTACACCTATCGATCCATCACCTTGGTGTTAAGCCCAGTATGCATTAGCTATTTTTCCTGATGTTCTTCCTCCCACTGCCTCCCATTGACCCCACTATCGTTTTTTAAATAAGCGTTTGGACTACATTAAAGTGGCCTGTGTGTATGATTTAATCCCTCCTGGGATGATTAATGATTTATTGATTAGGAAAAAATGTTTCAGCATCATCTCTGGGAACAGGTTCTCAAAGTTTTGTTCAGGGGTGAATATTAGTACTTCATAATTTAAAACTGCTTGGAGGCCAGTGGTTTAGTTCTCTTCTTTGGGGATGAATTCTTTGAGAGAGGAAAGCACTCTCTGCTCTTTCTCTAACCTGTGTAACTGAGAAACTGGGTTTTAATCATAGGTAGAGTGTGAGCATCTTTGAATTAATAGCTACCTCTGGAATAACTGCTTTACAGAGTTGTGGTGATAGCTAAACAAATCAGTGTATATTAAGGGAAAAGGTATACTTTAAAAATAGTATTTGGATCCAGTCATCTCACTTCTAGATATTTACCCCAAAGATGTGAAAGCAGTTTGTCGAAGAAATTTCTGCACCCTCATATTTATTGCAGCACTGTTCACAATAGCCAACATATGGAATCAGCCTAAAGGTCTGATGTGATACAGAAAATGTGGTATATATACACAAGGGAAAACAAAAGAAATTTTGTCATTTGCAATAACATGGATGGAACTGGAGAATATTAAGCCAAGTGAAATTAGCCAAACACAGAAAGCTAAGCACAGAAATGTCACATAATCTCATTTAACATGGAATCTGAAACAATGGAACTGAAAGAGACAGTAGAATGGTGGTTACTAGAGGCTGGAGGGGTGTGGGGAATGGAGAGATGATGGTCAAAAGGTGCAAGACCTCAGTTACACAGGAGGAATAAGGATTTTTCTTTGGAGATACATTGCACAATGTGGTGAACACAGTAAATAATAACATAAATTTCAGAATAGCTAAATTTTAAGATACTTTTACCACAAAAAATAAATGTTTGAGGCAATGGATGTGATAATTAGCTTGATTTAATTATTTCACACTTATGATTCATGAATCATAATCACTTGGTACCCCACAAATATATACAACCATAATATGCCAATTTATAATTTAAAAATCAAAATAAAAAATATTCAGACCAATAAGTAGATATAACAGATATGGATTACTACCTTGAAAGAATTAGAATGAATTTTCTTCCTTAATAAGAAAAAGCTGGCCGGGCGCGGTGGCTCAAGCCTGTAATCCCAGCACTTTGGGAGGCCGAGATGGGCGGATCACGAGGTCAGGAGATCGAGAACATCCTGGCTAACAGGGTGAAACCCCGTCTCTATTAAGAAATACAAAAAACTAGCCGGGCGAGGTGGTGGGCGCCTGTAGTCCCAGCTACTCGGGAGGCTGAGGCCGGAGAATGGCGTGAACCCGGGAGGCGGAGCTTGCAGTGAGCTGAGATCCGGCCACTGCACTCCAGCCTGGGCGACAGAGCGAGACTCCGTCTCAAAAAAAAAAAAAAAAAAAAAAAGAAAAAGCTGTGTTTAAAATAAATTTTCTTAGGATTTTGAAGGAATGTTTCCATTGTCTACTTTTTCAGAATCATTATGAACATTACTGTACTGATAGATACAAGACAACAAATTGAATTGAATCTTTGCTATGTTCCATGTTCTGAAATTAGCTTTTTACTTGATATTAGGTTTATTTGTGTGCAGAAAGTGAGATTACTGCATGTCTACCAGGCCTGGCTATTTTTCATTCATTTTAATTATATGTAAATACTTTTAAAACTGTTCTGTCTGGGCACCATGGCTTACGCTTGTAACTGCAGTGCTTTGGGAGGCCAAGGTGGGAGGATTGCTTGAGGCCAGGAGTTCAACTCAGTTGCAGTGAGTTTATGATCATGCCACTATACTCTAGCCTGGGTGACTGAGGGCAACTCTGTCTCTAAAAATAAAATAAAACAAAAAAGACCCTAGCCTGTTCCCTTAGATCTTTGTTCTTTAGGTATCTATGGACTCTTTTTTTTTTCTTTCAGTGTAATTGTGTTATTCACTTGGGTTTGCATTTTTAAAAATGTTCTCTTCCTTTTACGCCATTTAAATGATGTGTCACTTACCTCTTTTTCAGTTTCAACTCACACCTTCACTGTCAATTATATCGTTTTGTTATGGTGTTTCAGGGATGTTGGCATGCTTTCATAAAATTCATATTTGTATCAAAGTGTAGATTAACTTAGCATTTTCCTTTTTATTTATTTATTTATTTTTTTTGAGACAGTGTCTCGCTTTGTTGCCCAGGCTGGAGTGCAGTGGTGCAATCTCAGCTCACTGCAACCTCCACGTCCCAGGTTCAAGCGATTCTCCTGCCTCAGCCTCCTGAGTAGCTGGGACTACAGGCACCTGCCACCACGCCTGGCTAATTTTTGTATTTTTAGTAGAGACAGGGTTTCACCATGTTGGTTAGGCTGGTCTTGAACTCATGACCTCGTGATCCTCCTGCCTCAGCCTCCCAAAGTGCTGGGATTACAGGTATGAGCCACCACACCCGGCCAACATTTTCCTTTTTAAATCTCAATTACTTCACTGAGAAACAAGCACTAATAGTGTTCCTTTTTATTATGACACACAAATTAGATTTTTCTTTATCAGTAAGTGCCACTTGGTTTCCTCTGAGCACTCTGGAAACCTCATAGACTGCTGGCTGTCTTAGCATGTCAAGGATAATGTCACGGCCCTGCTGATGGTGGTGTGGTGCATGTAGATTATGCGTATAATAAGGGGTTGATTGAGGGTTCCCTTCACTGTCTTTCATTTTGCTTCCACATGACTTACATTCTTTGTTCAACTTCAAAATCAAAGTGACTAATTGAATATCTTAATCTTTGCAGACTTTATTTAGCTTGCCACTTTTCTGTTTGTACATTAGGAATGGTACTTGGCATTTTTGTTAGTTAAAATTATGTGTTGGCCTGGTTGCCATACCAAAATACCGTAAAGCAGGTGGCTTAAACAATAGAAAGGTATTTTCTCTCAGTTCTAGTCTGAAAGTCTGAGATCAGGATGCCAGCATTGCTGGGTTCTGGTGAGGGCCCTCTTCCTGGCTTGCAGACCTGCCTTCTTGCTGTTCCTTGTGTGGCAGAGCAGCTGGTGTCTCTTCCTATTAGGACGCTGTTCCCATTACACTCTCCCCACCTCCCTATCCTGGAACCTCATCTGAACCTAATTACTTTCCAAAGGACCCATCTTCAAATACCATCACATTGGGGGTTGGGGCTTCAACATATGAATTTTGGTGGGGGGAGACGCAATTCAGTCCACAACAATCCAAGACTGTGAATTTCAAAATGAGCTGTAATATGTAGTCCCATGGGTACCACTGTGGAGACATAAGAGATGGGGAGAGGCTTGATGGGGTTCACGCTTCCCTGTTTTAACCAGAACAGTTTCCCTTTTTTCCTGCCTAACTTTATACACTGTCATTTATGAAAGAGTTTTGTGGGTAGAAAATCTATCTAAGAATGCTGAGTTGACTGTGGTGCTTTGGTTCCCCTTTTCATGGCAGAGCCGGGGTTCTCTTCTTCCTGACGACCAACCAGTGTTTCAGCAGCGTGTCAGCCGTGGAACTCTTTGTGGTAGAGAAGAAGCTCTTCATGTGAGTAGGTCTTTGTTCTGGGAACAGGGCTGTCCAGCCGCAGGGGCTGTTGGTTAGACTGATCACATCTGGAGTTGGGGGCCAAGGATGGGATCCTGAGGATTACCAGTATTTTTTTAAAATTTATTTTTAAATTGATGAATAAAAATTGTGTATATTGATCATGTGCAACATGATGTTTTGAAAATATGTATAGGGGTTACCAATATTAATTGAGAAAAAGCAGCCAGGGACAGGGAAGAAAATCCTGAGCCTTTGGGACCTGATATCCAGAGAAAAGAGTTTTTCTAGATTTGAGTACGGTCAGAAAATCCAAATGTTGGAGAAAGCAAGCAATAAAAGGACTGAAAAGTATCTTTTGTTTTTAGTAAATACTGATGACCTTCACAAGAAAAGTTTGAGGGGCTTGGTAGAGATTAAGCAGCAACTTGGAAGTGGGGAGATTAAGTTGACAAAGAATGTGACCATGCTTAGCCCTCAGTGGACCAGGGAAGTGGCATGAGCCATTAGAAAGCATTCTTACAGTAAAGAGCAGCCTGGTTTAATTTCTTGTATTATTTCCCCCCCCCCGCCCTTTTTTTTTGTTTTTTGAAACAGGGTCTTGCTTTGTCGCCCAGGCTGGAGTCCAGAGACATGATCATGGCTCATTGCTGTGTTGGCCTGCAGGGCTTACGCAGTCTTCGCACCTCAGCCTCCTGAATAACTGGCATGCCTAGCAATTTTTTTTTTTTTTTTTTGAGATTGAGTTTTGCTCTGTCTCCTAGGCTGGAGTGCAATGGTGCGATCTCGGCTCACTGCAACCTCCGCCTCCCAGGTTCAAGCAATTCTCCTGCCTCAGCCTCCCAAGTAGCTGGGATTACAGACACCCACCACCACACCCAGCTAATTTTTTTGTATTTTTAGTAGGGACGGGGTTTCGCCATGTTGGCCAGGCTGGTTTCAAACTCCTGACCTCAGGTGATCCACCTGCCTTGGCCTCCGAAAACACTGGGATTACAGGTGTGAGCCACTGCACTGGGCCTCCTGGCTATTTTTTTTTTTTTTTAAATTTTTTGTAGAGACAAGGTCTCACTATGTTTCCCAGGCTGGGTATTTTTCAAGGATGGATCACATTTGCCCAAATGTACATGTCACATGTAAGAATTATTAGAAAGGGAAAGCATGAAGGAGGTGGAAGAGTTTGGAATTGTGGGAGAAAGATGTCAGGAAGAGGAAAGATTACAATTTGATAGTTGACAGGGATGTATGGCTGGAAGACATGATCATTGAAAGAAGGTCTTTTTCGTCTGGGCACGGTGGTTCACGCCTGTAATCCCAGCGCTTTGGGAGGCTGAGGCGGGCGGATCACAAGGTCAGAGTTCGAGACCAGCCTGGCCAACTTGGTGAAACCCCGTCTCCACTAAAAAAATACAAAAATTTAGCCACACATAGTGGCTTGCTCCTGTAATCCCAGCTACTCAGGAGGCTGAGGCAGGAGAATTTCTTGAACCCAGAAGGCGGAGGTTGCAGTGAGCCGAGTTTGCACCACTGCACTCCAGCCTGGGCAAAAGAGCAATACTCCATCTCAAAAAAAAGAAAAAAAAGAGAGAGAAGGAAGGTCTTTTTCTTTTTTTAACTTGAGAGTAGAAGAGGTAAGAAGAGCTTAGTGATCTGAAGCTGCACTGGGGGACTTGGAGAATAACAGGCCACCTTCCTAACCAGAAATAGGGAAAAAGAAAAGCTTCTATTCCTACCAAAATCAGCTACTGAAGTGCTGTTCTTCAAGGAAAGCCAGCGTTGAAGAAGGAAAAGCATTCTCTGAAGAGAGGGAGGATATGTGGAATCTGTTGCCCTGGACTGAGTGTTCAGGAGCTAGAAAGAGCAATAGGAGGGAATTGTGTCATGAGAAGAGGGGCTGTGCGCAGAGCTTCATGGGATGCTGTCCCAGGGAGGCTGGCACCCAAGGTGTTCATGGGCATGCATAGTGGGTCTAGCTCTGATGATGTGGGAAACTGGCTTGTTCCACTCCTGCTGTCAGCAGAGGTCTATAACAGGCAGTCTAGCCTGCTCTGTGGCTTCTTAAACTAATCTGGGATGTATGATATGTATTTTTGTTCTATAGACATGAATACATCAGCGGATACTACAGAGTGTCATCTTATTTTTTTGGAAAACTGTTATCTGATTTATTACCCATGAGGATGTTACCAAGTATTATATTTACCTGTGTAGTGTACTTCATGTTAGGTAAGTAAGTAACAAAACAAAAAAGGACATGTCTTTAGTCTTGCCTATGGGTGAAGTCAGTTGTGCCTCGCAAGCATGTTTTTGGTTCTCAAAACTTTATTTAAACCAAACCATGAGAAAAGGAAACACTTGTCCATTTTGCGCTCTCTGAAATAGTTGTTCACTGTCAACTATTTTTGTCGAGACTGTTTCCCAACTGAACTTTTTTGTTTGTTTGCTTTGTTTTGTTTTTTTGAGACAGGGTCTTGCTCTGTCACCCAGGCTGGAGTGCGGTAGTGATCATATCTCACAGCAGCCTCAACCTTCTGGGCTCCAGTGATCCTCCTACCTCAGCCTCTGAGTAGCTAGGACTACAGGCACACATAAAGATGGAGTTTTTGGTAAAGATAGGGTCTCACTGTGTTGCCCAGGCTGGTCTTACACTCCTGGCCTCAAGTAGTCCTCCTACCTCAACCTCCCAAAGTGCTGGCATTACAGGAATGAGCTGACGTGCCCAGCCTGAACTTGTAAAACCACTTATAAAACTATACTTTACTGAGAGATGCTTGTGTTATACACAAACATGGAAAGAATTTATAAAACTTTGAGACTATGCTGGAGAAGCTGGGATATTTATAGCCTATCTATGTTTTTTTTTTTCTCTCTCTCTCTCTTTCTCTCTCTCTCTCTCTCTGTCTCTCTCTCTCTCTGTATACACACACACACACACACTTAGAGATATATAGAATGATTAAATATATTTAATCTCTTAGAGATATATGGAATGATTAAATATATATATGTATTTATTTAATATATATTCTCCATCCCTGCTTCTTTAATAAGAGAAAGACAGTGACTTTTGGGACTTGTTAATTAAAAAAAAATACTTGTTTGATAGATGTGGAGATTCATTTGTGCATTATGCTCAGGCTTCACTCCAGGCTCCTTGCATCTGATTTCCATATATTTCACTGATACATGCACACACACACACAACCCCCAGAAATATCTATTTTGACACCTCAAGATAAGAACTACTGATTGAGCTTAAACCTTCCATTTGACAATAATAGGTGTGTCCTAAACAATCAGGGTTAGGATCTAGATCTCCAGACTCCTGATTGGTGTTCTTGTGGCTGTTTCAAATCTTCAGATTGTATGACCTACAGTGTTAGCTCACTACAGTTTAGAAAGCAGTTTATGAAACTTAATTTAGTCCCATTTCAATCCAGAGTGATGTGGTAATCTGTCTAGGGAGGCTTGGGTTATGGAGGCCCCTTACTCCTCCCCCAGATACTACAACCATTGTGAGGTCATGCCATCCCGATCGTCCCAGTCCCTTCACTCACACAGTTACAGCACACAATGAGTAATGTGGGGACGTATGGGCAAATGAATGTGCTATTGATGAGTTTCCTGTGAAAAGAGAAGGCAGTTGAATTTTGGCTAGTTGTACTTCAGGAACTCAGAAATTGTTCATAATTTTACATAATGGCACATAAGTGTTATAAGGACCAGTGCTTATGCAGTTATGTGAGAACTTCATGCACTTACATGGACGGAAACAACACTGGAGACCCAGGGTGGTAGGAGAGTGGATGACTTTTTTTCATTCTGATACTAGTTTCTCAAAATATTAGTGTTAAATGTGCACAATAAGCAATCCCAAACATATGGTGACCTAGGCAGTTGGGTTAACTACTTCTTCTCTTTCTAAGGATTGAAGCCAACAGCAGACGCCTTCTTCATTATGATGTTTACCCTTATGATGGTGGCTTATTCGGCCAGTTCCATGGCACTGGCCATAGCAGCAGGTCAGAGTGTGGTTTCCGTAGCAACACTTCTCATGACCATCTGTTTTGTGTTTATGATGGTGAGTCTGAACTGTGTTTCCTCTGAGAAGGAATTGTTTTTTTCCTTCATTTCTTCCTGCACATTCACTTGTCATGTAAAACCTGTTTTGAGGATTCTGTAAATGGGACTGTCTGCTTCAAGGCCATCTACTGAAATAGATTATGTTAGAGAATATACTAACTTTCCTCTTTGCCCTTATCCAACCTTTTTTGCTATGTTCTAATGTAGTTCCAATAATTTTAGTTAATATTGTTACTAATGAGCTTTTAAAAAGTGTTTCTTGGTGACATATTATGAAACCTTAATAAATTGGAATTTCAAAAACCAGAAAATGTTTGATCGGCAGATTCTCTTGAGAATGACGGATTATTTGCCTGACTTTTATGCTGGTGTTAGAGAACTGCTAGCTTATTTTTTTTTTACATTTTTAATTTCTGTTTTAAAAGTTCCCACATACAGCATCGAACTGCTAGCTTGTTTACCCACCAGCAGAGATGGTTTGGTTGGATTTGTAATACTGTTTTCCAAGACACACGTTAAGCCTCATAAGAAGCAGAACAGAGTATGGTGTGAGCGGTCTATTTTGGCTCCCTCTTGTATTTTGAAAAAGAGTGTTTTAAAAATATTGGAAAATTGGAGCGTTCACACACTACTAAGTACCTCTTTTCTGGGTTTTGTTCCTGACATTCAATATGTTTCTGCTTATCTTTTTTTTTTTTTAATGGTTACTTAATTCTAATCTTACATGCCCCTAAATTTTGCACTTAGAGGAATCAACAGTTGAACAAAACCAGTTACATTTTTTCCCCTTCAACATCATACTTGACAGGAACATGTCCTGTCTGCTAGAGTAGGAGTAGATGTCTTTAAATAAAAATAATTAGCACAAACTCTTGCCAGAGTTTAATTCTTCCGTTTCTGGACTTGAAAACTACCAATGCAAACATTAATGAGGAAGTGATAAGGCTTGTTTATATTTCCCATACTGTCATCCAGCAAATACAAATGTTTTGGTTGATTTATTGTTATTTAAGGATTTCTCCACAGAACATTAAAAACTAGTCATAAAACTGTATTTTACTCAGAGATGGCTGTGTTATATGCTAAGCACTTGGTCAGGTCAAGTCTGAATATATATAGTCACACCAGCAACATCATCATTGTTATGCATATACCGGTATGCTTGTAGTGGAAATTAGTTCTCTTGTCAATCTTCAGCAGGTCTTCCTGGCATCTCCATTGTGCTACTGCTTTTTGGCAGCTTTAAATGATAGCACTAATCCTGTTTATACTCAGCCTCTCGCCACATTATACTCTGTATCAGTTCTAGACTTTGGGTTATGTTAAGCCTGCATTCAGAACCTCATATCCTTGCTAAAGTCATAGGGATATAGACTGCAAACCTTTGTAAATAACAAATCTTATGTGAAGTGTGGTGGGCGTGTGATGCTCAGGATTGACCTGGTATAGGTTCTTCCAATGCCAGGTGTATTGGTGAGCACACATAGTGGTTGTGTCGTTATAATAGTCAGTGCTTCTTGACCTTCCATTGCGTGCAGTTACAAATAAAGTTGAGTACATAGTCTTGACAATTGAGGATCTTCCGATTAAATGGAATATTTAATATGTATTAGATATTTTGTTCTTCCTTTAAAACCATAAATGACTTCAGCTATATAGAGATGTGCACGTGCAGAGGAGAAGAGTTTAGTGAGTGTCTAGAGTAAGTGGAAAGAACTTCAAGAAAGAGTTGGTTTTAAAAGAAATACTTACAAAGTGGTAGGGACTTGAAGAGGGTATTCTCTAGAATTCTGCATGAAATTACTCAAGCAGTCCTGACTCTTAGTATTTGCTTTTTGTAGATTTTTTCGGGTCTGTTGGTCAATCTCACAACCATTGCATCTTGGCTGTCATGGCTTCAGTACTTCAGCATTCCACGATATGGATTTACGGTAAGTCTTCCTTGTCCGTCGTTGTGACTGCGTTCCCAAGCTAGGAACAATGGAAATCGAGCTTCCTATTCTCATTTCCCTGACCATGAGCTGTGAAAGTCTCCCATCCAGAAACCTTTTAGGAGCAAGGAATGAGAATTTCCTGTTAGCCTTGGTTAACACATGGCCGGGGAGTCATTTGCTATTTTCCTCGGTCATCCTTTAAAGGGCTGAAGAGTGGGGAGATACCTCCTAGTAAAGGAGAAAGATTGACTAATTGATGAAAAACATATTGTTGTGTTTCAGTTCAATAAGGAAATAAATGAGAGATGGGAGACTAGAATACATATGTTTATAATGAAAGGAAAATTAGAAGAACAAAGACCATATAATAAGCATAGCCACATTGACTTTTGCAAGCTCATTAACTCCAAAATAAACTGTCTGTGTCTTAGTATAGTATAACCAAGCTTCTAACTTCCAGAAATTACAACTGGTTCTAATGAAAACAAACAAGAACAAAAGATTGTCACTGTAAATTAACAATACTCATTGAGCACACTGTATCGTTTTAATTAGAATGTTTATGGAGTTACAAAATTCGGGAGAGAAGGAGGAAGGAGCTACGGTGTAATATAGCCAGAGGTCTCCCGCTTTGACCAAATACTTTACTTCTTTTGTATTGGAAGCCAAAGTTCCAGCCCTAGGCTTCTTGATTGCCAGGGAAAATAACATTAGTTGGTTTAGTGAGACAAAGACTGTGAATATGTTTTCAGAAATAATAATAAAGATTAAACTCAGAGGGCATGATTGTGATAACTTTGGAAACTTCTTGAAATTTAAAACTGTTTACCTTGCCCTGCTCCCGCTTGTGTTATAGGCTTTGCAGCATAATGAATTTTTGGGACAAAACTTCTGCCCAGAACTCAATGCAACAGTAAACAGTACTTGTGACTATGCAACGTAAGTTTGTGTTCAGTGTCAAAATGTGTGTTGTTACTACCATGGTGTGATGTAGAAAGGCCACTGGGCTTAGATCTGTATGAGTCCTTCCAGGGGTACTGAACTTTTCCGAGCCTATGTTTTCTCATCCATAAAGTGAGTTGTGCGTGAATGCACGTGAACATGCGACACAACCCCTCAGTATTCTGCTGCTGTAAAAATTGTCTTTAACGTGCAGCAATGTTTCCTATGTTTGTTTCTTATTGTTTGTTTTGGGCCTTTTAAAAGATCCTTTTGATATTTCGATTGTGGGTTTGAATTCTTGGTTTTCAGAGCATTTGAGATTGAAGTGAGGGGTTTTGATATTTTATCAAGGGCTTATGGTCACTGAACTGTATGGATTCTATGAAATCTATGGGTCCATGAGCTCACGGATACTTCTGAGCCCAACCCATGGACAGTAGTAAGAATGAAATAGGCAGCGATAGCACAAAGAAAGTGAACATTTCTCTGCCAAGATCCTGGCACTTCCACTGCCTCATGCATTTGGAAGACATCATGAAATTAAAGGCCGCATAGTCATATGGTGTTGTTTTAAATTAACTTGAAATATTCCCTATCAATCAATTTATCCTCTAAAAAAACAAGAAACACTTGAGTAAGTTGAGGGAAAAAAACATTTTCACATAATGTTAAAATAGATTCTAATAACACTAGATAATATTGTTTTAAGAATTTAGTAACACTTTCCTTTTCTATGATTGCTAATGGTTTGATTTTGATACATAAATTAATGAGAGAAAAGAGAATGTTGATATGATCCTAAATCTCCTGAATGTTCAAGTAGAATATAAATAATTCTTAATAACAGGACAAATTACTCTTTTCAATTATTCACAGGAAATCCTCTATACACAGAGGTTTCTTTATTCTGTCCCTCTCTTTTGGCTTGATCAGGGTGGTCAGGATGAAGTGGATGGGAAAAGTGGGACCAGATAAGGAGGAGCCACCATGGGCTTCATGGTGAGGGAAGATGAGGCTTCATCCTCAGAAGGCAAAGGAGGAAGCTATTCCTTTTTTTTTTTTTTGAAACGGAGTCTCGCTCTGTCGCCAAGACTGTAGTACAGTGGCACGATCTCCGCTCACTGCAAGCTCCGCCTCCGGGGTTCACGCCATTCTCCTGCCTCAGCCTCCCGAGTAGCTGGGACTAAAGACGCCCGCCACCACGCCCGGCTAATTTTTTGTATTTTTAGTAGAGACGGGGTTTCACCGTGTTAGCAAGGATGGTCTCAATCTCCTGACCTCGTGATCCGCCAGCCTCGGCCTCCCAAAGTGCTGGGCTTACAGGTGTGAGTCACTGCGCTAGGCCAAGAGGAAATTATTCTTATAGTAAAAGAGAGTCTATGTATGTTTTTGGAATTGCTGAATTCCAAAGAGTTGCACAAAAATGGTATCGGGCAGTAACTGTGGCTGTCCAAGGTATTTTTAGTATCAGGTGCTTTCCTAACCTGTGGCAAGGAGTTCATCCTACTCTACTCTAGCTGCCACTTAAGGCTTAAACCTAATAGCTGAGTCTGCTGGGAATGTCTTGTACCTGAGTATCTGTGATGCTCATCACAGTCTTGGTGTAAGAGCTGACAGAACATGACTTTGGCAGGAAAACCATGCACACCTCTTTTCCTGGTTTTGGAATTCTTAGCCTGTGTTGTTTTTTATGGCTGTTTGCAAGGGTGAAGAGTACTGTAAGAGCTTTGATCATCTTAGTAAGGGTCATAGGTGTCATCTGTTTAAGCAGATGTTTTCTTTATCAGGGATAAGGGAACTATTACTTGATAAATGTTTCTGCCCTTTGGAGAGAGCAGCATTACAGATTTGGAAACCAATACATTTGAGTAGGCTAAAAAGTCGGTGATTCAAAGTATGACTCTGTAAACCTGGCCAAGTTCCTTAAACCTTAGTCTCCTCATCTTTTAAGTGTGTACAATGTCCATCACATTGGATTGTTTTAGGAATTAACTAAGTTAGGATCGTGTTGCTTGTTAGTGTCTAGCAAAATTGTAAGCACACAATGACTGTTAGCTATGACATCTGAAGGGATAATCATTAAAGGCTTGGTTGACCTTTAGGCTCCCTTAAGGAACAGTGGATATACTGAGTAACATTTGACAGATGCTAGGAATGAGTTATATTCTTTTTTCTGTTGAATTTCAGATGTACTGGTGAAGAATATTTGACAAACCAGGGCATCGATCTCTCACCCTGGGGCTTGTGGAAGAATCACGTGGCCTTGGCTTGTATGATTGTTATTTTCCTCACAATTGCCTACCTGAAATTGTTATTTCTTAAAAAATATTCTTAAATTTCCCCTTAATTCAGTATGATTTATCCTCACATAAGAAAGAAGCACCTTGATTGAAGTATTCAATCAAGTTTTTTTGTTGTTTTCTGTTCCCTTGCTGTCACACTGTTGCACAACAGCAGTTGTTTTAAAGAGATACATTTTTAGAAATCACAACAAATAGAATTAAACATGAAAGAATCCAAGATATCATGTATCGCATATTAGTTCATCTCCTCAGACAGTAACCATGGGGAAGAAATCTAGTCTAACTTATTAACCTAAAAAAGGAGAATTGAATTCTGGAAACTCCTGTCTCTGGCATTTGTTTCCTCATCTTTAAAATGAATAGGTAGGTTAGTAGCCTTTCAGTCTTAATACTTTATGATGCTGTGATTTGCCATTATTTAATAAATGACAAATGTATTAATGCTATACTGGAAATGTAAAATTGAAAATATGTTGGAAAAAAGAGTCTGTCTTATAGGGTAAAAAAGCCACTGTGATAGAAAAATCTTTTTGATAAGCACATTAAAGTTAATAGAACTTACTGATATTTCTCTCTAGTGGTATAATATCTCAGGAATCTTGGCTGAGGGTTTTGAACTGTAGGTAGAGTAGAGGTTCATTAATAGAATTCTTGCACTATTTCTGGAACATTCTAGCTGTGGAAGGTCACGTAACCTTCTTGGGGTAGTTCAGTGGTTTATGATCCAGGTGTGTGTCAGAATCTTCTGAGGAACTTTGCTAAAATACAAAAGTCTGGCCTCTGCCTATCCGCAGTGCATAAGTATCTCCAGATCTACCTTCATAAAGGAATCTGATCACTCCTGGATTTGGTAATTTCTAAGATCTTTTCCAGCTCTGGAAATTTTACTTAGGATTTAATAACTATTACATCTGTCCCTGCGTAGGTTTTCTTTCCTACTTATATACCTTATTTCTGTATGTCCTTTTCATTCTAACCTGCATCAGTAATAGGGAAATATTTTAATCTTTTTTTAGTTGAAGGGTAATGTACCAAAAAATATAGTTCAATGAATTATGTGCAACCACCCATGCAGGTCAGGAAATAGAAGATTGTAGCATACAAAAGCTCACTCAGCCATTCTCCTGGTCACTACTTCCTTTCTTACCCCTGCGTTATTTTTGAAATGACACTTGCTGTATTCCCCTGTGTTGCTGTTATGAGAACACTGCTACAGCCAAGTGTTATGTTACTGTGTGCATAGGTTGATACTTAATTCTCTCCCCACTTTTTAATAAATTAAAAGAATTTGGAAATAATTTTGGATTGACAGAAAAGTTGCAAAGATAGTGAGGAAAGTTCCTATCTACTCTTTGCCCAGCTTCCCTTAATGTTAACATTTTATATAGCGAGGTGCATTTGTCAAAGCTAAGAAATTAACATTGGTACAATCACTGTTAATTAAACTGCACACAATATTCAGACTTCACCACTTTTCCACTAATATTCTTTCATTGTTCTAGGATTCAATTCAGGAGACCACATTGCATGTAGCCCTCTTTTTTAAAAATAAATACTTTTCAATACTTACAGGAATTGAGTGAGCTGGGGCATCACTGGTGTGTAGATGCCCTGAGACTGGTCATCTTGGAATTCATTTAGTCTGCCAGCGGGTGCCCTGACATTCTGTCACAACATCAATTTGGGAACATGGCATTATATTTTTATCTTTGAACTTTTTTCTTTTTGGATGATACTTGATTAATGCATCATCTTGGAACACATTATCTTTTTTCTTGGTTATGTGATCATGAAGATTAATCAGTTTTTCCTGTTCTTAGTATAATTCCTGCTTTTCACATACCTGTGCCTTACAGTTCTCTGTATATACCCTTCCCTTATTACACAGAGAGAAATATCTATCTATACTTTTTACACAAAATATACTTCAGAAGAAACAAAACAGCCAAAATTATTAACAACTACTTTTTAAATAAATAAGAATTTAATTATATCCTGTTTTATGTATCCTCTTTTTATATTAAAATTGCTTTTATATACTTTTGTTGTGGTAAGAACCACATAACATAAAATTTATCATCTTAACCATTTTAAAATTAAGGAACTTTTAAAAAAGTGTGGTTTATTTTCTTATAAAATAGAAATTTATTTAAGGATATAGATATCCATATATTATATACACCTTGTATATTATATATTTTCTCTATTTTATATCCTATATATCAGGATATATATATTATATAGGATATATATCCTATATATAATTCATATCTTATATATTATATATGGGTATATATATCCTTAAGTAAATTTCTACATTATAAGAAAATAAACCACACTTTAAAAAACGTTCCTTAATTTTAAAATGGTTAAGATGGTAAATTTTATGTGCTCATTTTATGTTTTTTTTTTATATATATATATATATTCTTTTGATTTTATTTTCCCGGATGTCAGAACTAATCTATAATAGAGACGAATTAATGTGGTTTAACATAAAATAAACCTCAGTTAAATGAATATAAGTTGCTATTTGTACTGTTTATACTATAAATGTATACTATCTGTATTGCTTTGCATTCTTTAATGGCAATATATAGTGTTTTATGATACCTCACTGTACTGTGTCTAAAGAACTTTTCTTTTGGATGTAGCAGTAGGATTATAAAAGGTCATTGGCTTGACAACACCTGCAAGTCATTACAGTATTTTAAAAACTTTTTTGATTGGTTTTCACAGTAAAAAAAAAAAAAAAAACTTTCTATCACAGCCCATTTTTTTGCACATACACAAAAATATAATCCAAACAAGTTTCTTGTGGTGCATTCTGAAAGATATTTTTAAAATAAGATTTGAGTAAATCTATCTTCTAGGTCTATCAATATAATGAAGCAAATATGCAATCAAGAAATACATGTTTTCAAAGTTATATAATTATATCCATCTCTTTAATTATTTTTAGTGTCCTGGTTTGATAATTTATGTGCTTATGCTGGGATTATTGCTCTCCCTACCTCTCATGGATATCAAAAGGACTAAGTAATTCTTAATACTTTTTTTTCATTTCATGTTCTTTGTTTTCATAGAACCTTACATTCCCCAAATTCCTTTATGCATCTGTAAAATGAGAGTTTCTTCTACCTTTAAAGTTCTGTGAATGCATGGATATTTACATTTTTTTTTCAACTAGCTTCAAGAAGAACAGCCAATTTGACTTTTTCAGTGTCCACTAAATTTCTCAGTGCAACCCTATAATTTATTTATTTTGATTTATTTCAAAAATTTGAATCGTCTGCGTCTGTCATGCAGATTCAGACTAAAGTTGCTAAGATCAAAGAAGGGAGGGTGGTCTTTTGTTTAAAAAGGCATCTTTCCATCTGTGTTTCTGGTTGGTCTTGTGTATTTTGTTTTAAAGACTTTGTTTTGGTTGGTGGAGGCAGGACGGAGGGGAGTTCATTATTCCTGTAAACCAGGGGTTGACAAACTTTGAGAGGGGCCTGATACTTTGTTTCTTGGGGTCTTTTTTTTTTTTTTTTTTTTTTGCTATTTGCCTCTTTTAAAAAACATAACTTTATAAAAAAATAAAAACCATTTTCAGCAATGTAAAACCTTTACTTAGCTGGAGGGCCGTACATCACAGCCAGTGAACACCAGATCTGGCCCAGAGGCCGTCGTTTGCAGAGATGCCTGCTGTAGACAGTTGTTGTTCCTGCTTCATGTGAGGCTGTGTTAATATGCTGATAAACCACAGTTCTAAGAAATTTGTTGTAATTTTAAATTTCAAGATATTCTATTGAAATCCTGTTTCTTCTTAATAGAACAAACACAGTGCTTCTTGACACTTCATTCTCTCCCCCACCTTTCTGCCCTGCTTTGACAAAAGGCGAAAAGTGGGTTTCTGCATCTGGCATTGGTTTTACACTCAGTCCTGTGTGGTGGCAGTTAGTATGGTAAGAGGGGTAAGAGAGGCTGGTATCAGTTGAGATGGAGCCTTCTGGCCTCGGGGCATGTGGGAGAGCGTGTGTTTTGTTTTGTTTTGTTTTGTTTTGTTTCTCATGTTCAGGAATTGTTTGTTTTTGAGATGGAGTCTCATTCTGTCTCAGGCTGGAGTGCAGTGGTGCGATCTTGGCTTACCGCAATCTCTGCCACCCGGGTTCAGGTGATTCCCCTGCCTCAGCCTCCTGAATAGCCGGGACTACAGGTGTGTGCCACCATGCCTGGCTAAAGTTTGTATTTTTAGTAAAGACGAGGTTACACCACGTTGGCCAGACTGGTCTTGAACTCCTGGCCTCAAGTGATCCACCCGCCTCAGCCTCCCAAAGTGCTGGGATTACAGGTGTCAGACCACTCTTGGCCTGGAATTTTTGTTTTTAGTGCATCCAAAGGGGTGGCTATTCTCTGAGTAATGAATTCATACCAGTCATCCGACCAAAGATCTGTAACCCAGAGCACCAAATCACTCATTTAAACAGTACAGTTTTAATGTGGACATTATGTTGTTACATTATTCTCTCAGGTGTGAAACTGAGGTCAGAGGGTTCCTTGGTAAACACAGATTTGGGATTTAAGACCAATGCAACAATGTCTACTACATCCATAGGGATTTGTGTGTCAAGCTAACCTGAATAGTTGCTCCAGCTAACCTTCACCAAGACAATGCAGGAGATAGCAGTGTCCCCACCCCACCCTCACAGGCTTGTGTTTATCTTCTGTGGACTAAAGATCCCGGCCTTGAACCGCACCAGACATAGCTACCATCTGGCTTGCAGCCTGTTTGTATACATATTTTAAATAAATGGTTAACTTGCATGTTGACTTGTAGACTACTTTTTTCCCTCCACTTAGCAATATGAACATAATGATACTCTAAATCAAAGTAAGTCTTATTTTCTAAACTATAAAACTTCAAATTTCTTTCTTTCTTTCTTTTTTTAAGACAGGGTCTCAGTCTGTTCTTTAGGCTGGAGTGCAGTGGCTCAATCACAGCTCACTGCAGCTTCGATCTCCCAGGCCCCAGTGATCCTCCCGCCTCAGCCTCCCGAGTAGCTGGGACTATAGGTGCACGCCACCACACCTGGCTAATTTTTTTGTAGAGATAAGGTCTCACTTGGTTGCCCAGGCTGGCACATTTCTTTGTGATTACATAGGGTGGAATTTCCTAAGCTTCCCTGATAAGAGTCAGTGGTCATCTAGAATGCTTATAATAGGAAGGAAAGTATTACCTTTTTTCTCCCTTGTGTCAGAGGTAGGCTGGAAATTCTAGGTAATTATTTGGGAAATATAGCACCTATTTAGGATTGCAATAAGAAGTTAAGGCTCACTAACTTCCATTGTTATAATTTGATCTTCATTCAATCACTGGGTAACTGCTGCATTGAAAACCATGCATTGTATTTTGTATTCACCTAATATCAGAAGCACAAGTAGAACTAAGTGAACCCATTAGCATCACCTGATCTTCAGATCATTTTTTAGCTGCAGAGTCATCCTTCCACCCCTGAGCCCCATAGAACAGCATACAGATGGTCCTCGACTTACGATCTTGTTATCTTCCGGTAAACCCATATCGTAAGTCAAAAATACACTTAATACATTGAACCTACCGAACATGATAGCTTAGCCTAGTCTAAGAATGCGCTCAGGACACTGATACACCCTGCAGTTCAAAATCCCCTAACACAAAGCCTATTTTATAGGCTTTATATTTTATTTTATATTAAAGTGTTGAATATCTCTGTAATTTATTGAATACTAAATGAGACTCAAAGTCTGGTTCTACTGAATGTGCATGGCTTTTGTACCTTTGCAAAGTTATAAAGTCCTAAGTCAAGCCCTCGCAATTCAGAGACCATTTGTATGTGGGCCTCTGCTAAATGACACTTGGAAGCGGTACTGCTTTGATCTAAGTGAGGATGCCGGCTCTCACTTGGCTCCCTCTGTCAGGCACCAAAGTCTCAGCTCAGAGAATCAGCTCAATAATGAGAGGCTTGGCGGCATGCTGTTTGGAAAACCTCAAGCTGTTCCATCTTTTTCATTTTCCAAATGGGGAAACTTGTGTTTCAGTGACTGCAACTGGCCAAAGGTCACACAGATTATTTCCTTGCTAAGATTTGGAAAATACTGCAGTATTATCAGGCGCGTCTTGATAAATCCTGAGGTGGGTTCCTTTGGAAAATGCCCTATGCATAAGCCAGAATGGGTGCAGTGGGTGTCAGTGGAAGATAAGGAGTTGTAAGAGCTGTGAGGCAAATATGGGGCCTTTTTATCTCTACAGCTAATCTCTGTAATTCATTGAATACTGAATGTGAAAAACAGAATGGTGGCATGCTACTCAAAGTATGGTACTACTGAATGCGCATGGCTTTCATACCATTGCGAAGTTAAAAGGTCCTAAGTCAAGCCCAGGCAAGATTCCCCAGTTCTCCTCCTCTTGTCATCCTTTACTCACCAGGTCTGTAACCCTGATGGACTAGCTCAGGGTAATCTATAATGTTCTTACCCATAAAATAGGGATTCTATTAGTATCTACCACAGTTGGGTTATGGAAATTACATAAGATGCTATATGTAAAGTGCCTAGAAATACCTGGTCATGGGACCTGCTCAATACATTTTTAGCTATTACTGTTTTATTCCACAGGACATGACTGGTCATAAGCATCATGCTAATGGCAGTTCATGGGTGATGCCCTCAGTGAAAACTGGGGCACTATCCTCCAGCATGTATTTTATGGATTGAGCCAGAGTTCAACAAACTGGCTTGCCAGCCAAATCCAGCCCACTGTCTGCTTTTGAAAATGCAACTTTATTGGAACACAGCCATGCTCATTCACTCTTGTAGTGTTTGTGGCTGTTTTTGCCCTATGATGGCAAAGTGGTTGCACCAAAGACCATTATGACCCACAAAGCCTAAAATAGTTATCGGTCCTGTATGTAAAGTTTCCAGGTCCCTACATTAAATGAGTATTTCCTGCCTGCTTCCAACAGTTAAAATGCACAGGTCCGTGAATCAAGCAGTACTGGCTTCTCTCAATATCATTCCCATTAACCCATCTTTAGAATTTACACTTCTGTTTCTGCACCTTTAGTCTCTGCTGGTTTAGATGTTCTGGACTTAAAAAGCGGGGGAACATGTCCACCTGGAAGTACACTGAGGGTTCCACTGAGTCTGCTACTGTCTGCCACGTGGTCTCTTTGGGATTTCCACACCTGTGGAAGAGCAGGCAGAGAAAAGATATATTTGTCATCCTGAGAGGCTGGGGTTACTGCTACATAATTGGGCAGAGATTTCACAGAGATAACTCAGTGTTTCCATGCTCCACAGCTCTGTAAGGGCAAGGTAACCAAGGGCTCTGAGCTCTCAAGATTGAATGTGTGGATCAGTGCACCAGGCAAGCAGCTTAGTACACTTGAAGTAGCAGCCAAGAGCGAGGGAACTCCCGGAAGGACAGTAGAGGGTGAAGTTACTACTACAGCTGTGTGACCAGCAGCAGCAATGGGGACTAGGTAGTTCTAGTCCTGTATTGTGTTACCTAGAGATTACAGCTGGCCTCTCCCTCACAAAGTCCAGGGTGTGCATGAGTGGATCTGAATGGTGCAAGGGGTGGACTGGAGTAGACACTTGTGTTGCTGTCTCCTATGTGATTTTGGTTGCAGCTCTGGTGGACAGTTCCATGTGAGCTAAGACCTTAGCATGCCACTCCTGCACCACGTGTCTCTTCACTTTCTGCTCCTGGGCCTTCTCCAAATTTGAAAGAAGCTCACCTTGTGTGCAAGTGTAGCCTGGTAACACCCAGGAGCACCCCTCAACCAGTAGGGATTGGGGCCAGTGGGCAAATGCCCCAGCCTTAGTTCTTCAGACAGAGGGGGCATTCTGTCATGTTCTCAGAGGAGGGGCTGAGGCAACACACCCGCATACTGGCATTTCCTCCTTTTTTGTGTTACTTTGTTCCCTACTCCAGTTTTTGAATATCACCTCCCAAATAAACTATTAAATACTTGAACCCAAAGTGCTTGTCTTATCTCTTCCTTCAGAGAAACACAAACTAAAACACATTCTCATTAAGACGAGAAATAAGCATGTCTACTTTGGCTGCCTCTCTCTAGCATGGTACTGTCCTTATTTACAGATGAGATGGTCTTCTACATAGAAAACTTAAAGAGGCCAGGTGCGGTGGTTCATGCCTGCTCATCCAGCACTGTGAGAGGCCGAGGCAGGAGGATCACTTAAGGCCAGGAGTTTGAGGCTGCAGTGAGCTGTGATCACCACTGCACTGCACTCCAGCTTGGGCCACAGAGTGAGACCCTGTCTCTACAAAAAAAGAAAGAAAAAGAAAAAGAAAGGAAAACCTAAAGTAACACAGAACCACAGCTAGTAAAAAACTTCAACAAGTGTGCTGAGTGTAAGATTAATTTATTTAAAAATTAGTAAATTAATTTCCTTTAGAATAGCAATAACCAACTAGAAACTATAATGAAAGAGAAGATTCTGTTCATCATAGCAATAAAACCATAAAACAGTAAAGCTGTAGTAGCAATGAGACCATATTAAACAATGCATAAGATCTTTAAGGAATTTTAAGACACAGGACATGATGGAAGATCTGAAAAAGGGGCGCATTATCGTGTTTCTGATACTGTAAAGATATCAATTCTCCTCAAACCAATATACTCAACACAATTCAAATTAAATTTCAATGAGACTTTTCCCTCTTTTTCCTCTCAGGAACCCATCAAACTTATTTTAACATTTATATGAAAAAAAATGATTCACAAAAATAGCTTAGTCTGATTTTGCAAAACAAAAAATAAACCCAGAGAGGTATCACCTCACCACATCTGAAGACATACTAAAAAGACATAGTCATAGAAGTCATTGTGCAGGAACAATCCTAGATCAGTATAACGGGATAAAGCATTCAAAAACAGGCACATATATGCGTGAATCTGAAATATATTGACATCATGAGCTACTAAGGAAAAAGGACTTATTTAATGCAGTGTTGATTAAACTGGCTCATTATGTGGACAAAAATACCTACAGACCTTTTATACAAATTTAAAATATTAAATGTGAAAGGTAAAACCATAAGTTTAATACATAAAAATTTTGTGACCTCATGAAGGTCTCTTTAAGACCCCCAAAACAATGAGGCAAAAACATAGATGAATTTTTCTATGTAAAAATGAAGGAAACGGCCGGGCGCGGTGGCTCAAGCCTGTAATCCCAGCACTTTGGGAGGCCGAGACGGGCGGATCACGAGGTCAGGAGATCGAGACCATCCTGGCTAACACGGTGAAACCCCGTCTCTACTAAAAAATACAAAAAACTAGCTGGGCGAGGTGGCGGGCGCCTGTAGTCCCAGCTACTCGGGAAGCTGAGGCAGGAGAATGGCGTAAACCCAGGAGGCGGAGCTTGCAGTGAGCTGAGATCCGGCCACTGCACTCCAGCCTGGGCGGCAGAGCGAGACTCTGTCTCAAAAAAAAAAAAAAAAAAAAATGAAGGAAACATTGGCAAAGTTATCAGGTGGATGAGAGATATTAACAGGGTCCAAACTGGTAAGGGCTTAATATTTAAACAATACAAGGAACTTGTAACAAACAATAAAAAAGACCTTGACCCAGCAGAGAAATAGGCAATAAACAAAAACATACTTGTTTCCCATTAGATCAAATTGTAAGATGTTAAAGGTCTGATAGGTCATTTACAAAGAGAAACCCCAGTGACTAATGACTAGGTGAAGGGATGGATATTCAACTTTATTGGGAATCTAAAAGATGCAAAATAAAATGAGGTCTCACTTTTGAAACATTCCATTTAGCACAGATGAAGAAGCTAGATGGTACCAGTGCTGGTGAGAGTATGGCTAAATCCAGCTTTCTCATGTATGTAGTGGAATTGTAGGCTGGTGCAGTCATTCTGGAGGGCAACCTGATCGTTCTGGGTAGAGTATATGCCTGGGATTTAGCACTCCAACTTCTGTTATATACCCACCGAGAAACTTATGAAAAGTCAATAAGCGAATTTACAAAGATTCGGGTTTTTTTTTGTTTTTTTTTTTTGAGACAGAGTCTCACCCTGACACCCAGGCTGGAATGCAGTTCAGTGGTGCAATTTTGGCTCACTGCAATCTCTGCCTCCTGCTCAAGCAATTCTCCTGCCTCAGCCTCCCTAGCAGCTGGGACTACAGGCACACACCACCACGCCTGGCTAATTTTTTGTATTTTTAGTAGAGATGGCATTTTGCCATGTTGGCCAGGCTGGTCGTGAACTCCTGGCCTCAAGTGATCCACCCACCTCAGCCTCCCAAAGTGCTGGGATTACAGGCTTGAGCCACCGCGCCCAGCCCAAAGATTTTGAAATAGAATTAGGGCCAGCCATTCTGCTATAGTAATGGATATTATGTAAAATGTGGCTGCATGCTAGGAAGTACTACACAATCAACAGGATAACTTACTAGAGCTACACACTGCAGAAGAAATACACCTTAATAAAAGCATTGTAAGCAAAAAAAAAGGTCTATGGTATAAATCGATTTATTTAAACACACAAACAGGATTTGTTTTTCTACATATCCAAAATTACCAGAATGGGTCCCTATGAGGGCAATGGCAGGCATGGGTAGTCTGGAGATGAAGGAGAGCATGTAATAGTGGTGGATAAGATAAAACGCCGAAAGCATTTACTGGGGCTGTGAGAAGCATATGGCACAATACACATAAAGGGACCTTCAAAAATATAAATTGTGTTGGGAGGCCAAGGCGGGCGGATCACGAGGTCAGGAGATCAAGACCATACTGGCTAACATGGTGAAAGCCCGTCTCTACTAAAAATACAAAAACAAAATTAGCCAGGTGTGGAGTCGGGCGCCTGTAGTCCCAGCTACTGGGGAGGCTGAGGCGGGAGAAAGGCATGAGCCTGGGAGGCTGAGCTTGCGGTGAGCGGAGATCACGCCACTGCACTCCAGCCTGGGTGCCAGAGCGAGACTCCGTCTCAAAAACAAACAAACAAAAATATATATGTACACACACACACAAATTGTTATGTACTCAGAATGTATTGTATTGACAATCTTAATGGTAAAAAAGAATTATTGACTAAGAAACTGCTTTTGTTTATATAAAGACTGAACAGATTTTGCTTGGTCTTATTCAAAGAAAGGGATTTCAAGATAAATCAGGCAACATATAATGGCCTGAACATGAAAACATTTTTATTTTGAACTCAGCATGAAACTTGGAGGATTGCTTTTCAAACCTTTAAAATCTTATGCTTTGATCAAATGAAAAACAAATGTGTATTCTTCATTTAAAGAACAGACTAGCATAAAATAAATAAGGCATTAGAAAATTTCATCATGTGTTTCTAGTTTGTTTTTTCTTTAGTTCAAAGACTGGACTCAGATTAAACAGACAACAGTGAATAACTTTTGAACCTGCAACTGCACATTCAACTTAATGGTATGTTCAGATTTGTTTGATAAGCTAATAGACTGATCAGGATAAATAAAACAATTTGTGTTGACAGCATTAGCTCTATAACCATTCAATACATCTCTTTAGAATTGAAGTTCATAGGCATTTGGATTTTCTGGGAGCACTGGCTGCCTCCATTGCTTAATTAATATTGCATTTCTCAAAGCCGTTCTGTTTTTCAAGCTACTGATATCTTTTAACTATTACTTATAAATAGAAAATAGCTTATATTTTCAAGATAGCTCTTACCATGATCCTTCGATTTTCTTGGGTGACCGAATACTCCCAATGCTTCCTCCATTTGGCAGGGTCATGGTGAAAGGGGCAGCATATCCAATTTTTTCATCCGTCTGGATGCAGTAGAACTCAACTGGCTTATAATAATACTACTATGTCAACGGCATGCCCTTACCTACTTAACACTTACATGGTGTGGTAAGGGACTACTGGTCGTTTTATGTACATCTTTGAGTTGACCCTTTCCCCAATAGTATTAGATACTTCTTTCTTTTTTAAATGCAAACACCAACTTGAACCAGATAAATATTTCTTTTAATCTGTAAAAGAACCAGCACAGTTCATAAGAGAAAAAACACAGATGATCCATATGAAAAAATCAAACCCTTACAGAACTGTTGATGCCACTTTCACTTACAAATATGAATCTTCTCCATCAAAGGTTGTTTTTTTCCTTTAAGAGATGATTGGTGGTCTGTGATTTTTCTGAAAATATTGGCCCTGTTCTACTGTCTTGAAACTTAAATTTACATCCACGAAAACATCTCTACCTCTTAACGTTTTCGTTTACTGCTTTTTTTTGTTTTTGAGACAAGGTCTCTGTCACCAAGGCTGGAGTGCAGTGGCAAGCACCACCATGCCCGGCTGATTTTTCTATTTTTTGTAGAGATGGGGTTTTTACCATGTTGCCCAGGCTGGTGTTTACTGCTTTTTGAAGTCTAGAAGAAACTCTTAAATCCTGTCTTTTGTGAAGCAGTATCTGAGATTCAGCAATTTCTTCATTTTTGTGCATAATTTTCTTCTGTTTAAATTTAAATAAAAATAAACACTTTTTATGAAAAGTTCTGTTTGCAGGTGGACAAATGGGTGCTTATAAATTTGGTTATAATATGACTTGGTATAAATGAACTGAAAAATTATTCGGTAATATGTGTCAAGACCATGTGTTCATAGAGTAACCTAATTATTACATTTCCAGATACTTCTCTATACAGAATTCCATGAAGAAATAACCAGATATGTGAAAAAAAAATTTATGTTGACATATGTTAGTCATGGCATTAGAGATAATAATAAAAAATGGGAAGAATCTAAATGTCCAATAACAGGGCAGATGTATTTTGGGTAATTCATATGTATTAAAAATGTATAACTTATGAATTGACATGTATCACATATTCGTATATTCTGTATATTTTTTAATTTTAGAGACAGGGTCTCTCTCAGTTGTCTAGGCTGAAATGCAGTGGTAGTGTGATCGTAGCTCATGTAACCTTGAATTCCTGGGCTCAAGCGATCCTTCCGCTTCAGTTGCATAGCTGGAAATGCAGGCGTGTACCACTATGCCCAGATAAGTTATTTTTACAGAGACAGGGTCTCGCTATGTTGCCCAGGCTGTTCTTGAACTCCTGGCCTCAAGCAATTTTTCTGCCTCAGTCTCCCAAAGGTCTGGGATTACAGTTGTGAACCACTGTGTCCGGCCTTCATAAATAATATTAATTTATACTGATTCGCTCTGTAGCCATTAATAGAAATCAGGGTTTCATGGAATGTTTATGATACAATATGAAATGAAAAAGCAGTACACAAAACTGTACAAATAATAGCCCAATTTTGAAATACAAACACAGAAGACTTTTAAGTGTTTTGAGTTATTATTTGGCAACATAAGTCTCCTTTATTTACCTTTCAAATTTGCAGTTGTCAAGAATTCCTTTCCTTTTTGCTGATTCAACAGATTGTAACTTGCTGAGCAAGTCACTGGGCTAGGTACTATAGTACCTCCTTCCATTTGTAATGGAAATTTCAGCTTTAAAGTGCTTTCATACATATGTTCTTACGGCGCAAGCAAAATCCTATGAGGGAGACAAGTATTGATTTTCCCATTTGACAAATGAGGAAATAAGTCTTCAGAGAAACTGGACCAGTTGTCTTGGCATAATCACATGACTCGTAAGTACAGAGTGGGGACCGCAGATTTAGCCTAGTGCTGTTTTCTTTATGCTTTTAAACTTACCTGTTTTATGGGTGGTCTACAAAGAGTCACCACGTGGCACAACTCCACGGAGCCCCATTTGTAGTATCCTAAGGGGATGGAATCCCTTAGGGTTGAACACTGTGATCATCCATAGTGCATAATGTGGGCACCTTGCCCGTGTGGCACTTCCGTGTATGCCTGCTGGTTTTCATCTACCAGTGTCTGCATTTCTTTGCCTGCAGGCTTGCTCAGAAGCCAGCAAAGGCTGCTTTGTCTATTGTACGCACTAGGGAACTACTACCATTATCCAAGAGTGGTCTTCCAACCAAAGTCCTGGCCCCTCAGCTGGGATAAGGCTGAATTGTTTGTTCTAGTTTTTCCTACACTGTTTCTCAGCATTTTACCACGGGAATTAGGCTTTGGCAGCCTACGCTGTTACGCAGCTAGACGACACGCCCTTTACTGGCACCTTCTCTTCTACTCCCCATCTTTGCCACTCCACTATCCCTATTGCCTACACCTCTCAAATGAACCACCTGTCCTGGAATCTTTGTTTCAGGAAAATACAAACAAAAATGCCATAAATGACAGCCTGTGCTTAAAGGCTAATTGGGTACCTGAAATGTGTAGCTGGTGTGATAAACAGAGAAATGTGCCAATTAATGTCGTTTTCGGACATAGAGAACAAAGTCTCATGATAAAAGGCACATTACCTGTTACAACTTAGAAAACAGACAACTCTCACATCTGCTACTATATCAAGTTTTTATTGAGAAGTAAAGTGCTCAGTATTACACATTAATAACATTCTTGATTGTCGAGAAAGACCTGCATATGTAACATCTTTTTAATAATACCAGTACACAGGGAAAGATAATAGGGAAGAGATGAGGGGGGAATTCTCCATGACTAAAGAAGAAAAATATATGTAATTTATGGGTAGAAAGGAGGAATTCTGCGAAATTTTGCAAGTGAAATGAAAAACGGTATAATAAAAAGTATCATAAAAAGACTTTCTAGTGACCATAATTGATATATGGCACATGGTCGATACACATGGATACCACATAATAGCTGCACTTCAAATTGAAGTTTGTTTACATGTAACAACATGGTACATATACATAAATATGTACAGTCAATATCCCTGGAATGCAAACTTTAGTATGTAGTAATAAAGAACTTTGTGTAGCATATTCAAGAGAAAGTAAAGATAGAGATGAAGCCATGAGGAAAAAACTTAACAGAAACCCAGTATGTTTCACTTTCAAACTGGAAAGGCCTATTTGCTCATGTTCTCATTGGAGATTGGACTGACATTCTACCAGTTAAATGAACAACTTGTGAATTTAAAATATAGCATTAAACGACAGGATTCTCTTGGTTCTCCAAGTGAGGGTTATTCAACAGCACTGCATGCTCTTTTGCTTATTAGCTCTCAAAATGTCACCTTACTCAACATTTCTGTAAAAGATTTTCTTTTTGAGAAATAGATTTCTCCCCATAAATTTGGGTGGACCCTCTCGTAAAGAAAACAGTGTTGCTAGCTCAAATTTTGGCTGATACTGTCTAATGTATGAACTTTCAATACCAAAACCTCTTTCTTATTAGATTGAGCTCCATTTGGATTATACATTCTAGTTTTGAAACACAGGATCAAGAATACTTGAGTACTGTATTTTTTATTTTTGCATTTTTTGTAGAGATGGGGTTTCACCACATTGCCCACGTTGGTCTTAAACTCCTGGGCTCAAGTGATTCGCCTGCCTCGGCCTCCCAAAGGGCTGGGATTACAGGCGTGAGCCATCATACCTGACCGAGTACTATATTCTTAAAATAGTTTAAAACCAAATGCTTTATGGATTTCAAAACTTTCTTAAGATTTTGCTTAAAATGAACATACTTGTTGAATTAAAACTTTCAGTGCATACTAAAAATTTAGTAACTTGTTCTTACTAGATTCGTTATAACATTAAATTCAGTTGCAAATGAGTAGAGCCACATGGGAAAAAGAACATGTAGATCAATCTTTATGCTAAACTAACCATTAAAAGAAATTAAACTTAGTGACAACTTAGGGCTCCCTCCAGTTCTCCTGTGTTATGGTTAGAGATGCCATTTTATCCTATAATTGACCTTTGGTGGTTTTACTCAGCTTATTCAAATTAGAGCCAAAATAATGTAAAAATTAAGTGACACAGGTAGTCCCACAGACATCAGATATGATAAACTTACAAAAAAGCATAGTATTTAACATTCATCTTAACCATTCACACAGATTCTATCCTAATGACTACATACCCATTCAATGATTTGGAGTTCTGCTCCATTTTATCTTTTAGAAAAGTTTACCCCAGGAAGGTAGTTGAAATAAAAGGCTCCTTTCTTAAAACAAAACTATGTATTAAGCTCATGAACTATGCCAGAGTGGAAAGGAATGCCCCATTCTCCTTCACACACTTGGAAAAAAATAACAATACTGATTTTTGTGACTGGAAATGAAACTCAGAAGCCCTTTGACAGTTTTCTAGCTTTAAAAGGCTACTTCATTGTCAACTGAGAAGACTCAGGCATGGTGGCAACTGGGCGTACCACTCAATACACTTCACGAAGATTTTTTTTTCTGTACTCAATATTTACACCTAGATTTCTTATATGAGAAAAAGAAAAAAAACCTTTGAACCATGGGTAAAGTTTATATAAAATAAATTAAAGTGCAGAAGGTTAGCAATCGGTCACAAAGACTTGCATCCTGTGGTGGTCAGGGCATATAAATAGTATGCTTGTTACAGCAACTCAGGACAGCCGCTTCCTCACTTATTAGAAACACACATACTAACACACACATATCATACGTGGACATTAGAACTCCCATTTCCACCTGCACCTTCCATGCCTTCGGTAGACTGGGAGGAAGACGGGCGGGAGCTTCTGGGGCGAGGTTGACCATTTAGTCCCACTGGCGTGCCTAAACCATGACTGATCTGGGAAGCTGCATCATCGGATTCCCAGCGTTCCAACTCTTCACGCACTAGCCGTTCCATCTGTTCCCTGTGGATTTCACTGTCACGACCCAGCCTTTCATCCTAGAAAGGGAAAAATAAACCAGGGTGTTGGGGGCAGTAGAAGGAAATGCGTTAGGAAGTCCAGGGACCAAATAATGTGCAGTTTGGTAAGGCTGGAGATTTACAGCATATAATAGCAAATCTCAGAGTTGCTGGAGTAATTTTTCATTTAATTCTACCCTGCAGTGAAGGCAGGACCATTAGCATATGGAGTATTAAGAAGGTAACACCTCCAGATTATAATTTAACCTGTAGTTATGAAGATAAACATCCCAGCGTAAGCGTTAGACAATAAGACTACCTTGATGTTTTATAGAAAGATATCTTATAGAAAGAGTGTTTCTGTTTCAGAGAGAAAAAAAATATCTGAAAATGAGAGTAAATGGAAACATCATTGTGAATTTCTATAAATGTCAATTTTTTTTTTTACTCTTCTTTAATACTTCAAATACAACTGTCACCAACATATGTTTTCATTAATAACACCATGCTCAGCAGTGGTGTTTTCAGCTCATGACTACTGACCTCGGCCACCCCATCCAGCAGCCTTCCCAGCACCTCCCTCCTCTTCAGTTTGGCTCGCTCCATAATCTCCAGCTTCACGATCACAGCGTCGATCTTGGACACTATGCTGCCGATGGAATGCTCCATCCGGTCCACTCGTCTCACCAGGCTGCAAGGAAAACACAGTACAGAGGGACAAAGCGCTTGTCATTCATTGTCTTTTCAGCCCCATTGGCTTTTCGAATGGAAGTGCTAAGATTTTTTTCTTAAGCAACACAATCATTTGAAACACTTTCTAAATTGTCTCAAGCTTTACAGATAAACTCTCGGATGCCGCTGGTGGAAGTGTTAACTGGAACAACTTTCCTGCAAGTCAGTGCATATCAGAAGTCTTAAGAATGTACGCCTAACCCTTTATTTAGACATTCCATTTTTAGAACATTTTCTAAAGGAAAATTTTATAAGTTTATGTGTAATTTTTGGCTATAAAAGAGTGCTGCCTCTTAATAGCGGATCACTGAAAAATGGCTACATCAAACAACCAATGTGGGGGTGGGGCATGGTGGCTCATGCCTGTAATCCTGGCACTGTGGGAGGCGGAAGTGGGCAGATTGCTTGAGGCCAGGAGTTTGAGCCAGCCTGGGCAGGATGGCAAAACTTCATCTCTAAAAATTCTAAAAAACAGGTGGGCATGGTGGCATGTGCCTGTACTCCCAGCTACCTGGGAGGCTGAGGTGGAAGGATCACCTGAGCCTTGGGAGGTTGAGGCTGCAGTGAGCTGTGATCATTCCACCACACTCCTGCACTCCAGCCTGGGTGACAGAGTGAGACCCAATCTCAAAAGCAAAAACAAAAACAGACAAACACCCAACAACTGATAGGAAATTAAATAATCATTGTTCATCCATACAATAAAATTCTAAGGAGACATCAGACATCATACTGTGGCAGACTATTTAATGAAATAGAATTAGGTTCACAACATGTTAAATAAAGCTTGAAAAACAGTATGAAAACAGCATGTTCACTTATAATTCTATTATTTTGAACTTAAAAAAATGTATACAAATACTTTCAAAAACTGTAAGCTGAAGACAACCTCTGCAATGGTGGCAAGAGGGTTCTGTAGACTCTCCCTTTAGTGGAACAACTGTAACTGTTGAAAATTATTTTTAAAAACTCAAATATTTAAAATTTCTAGAAACTTTAAAGGGCATACAGCAAATGAAAAAGCATTTATTCAAGAAAATCTACTAAATGTTAGTATGAAGAGATTCTGTGGCATTGAAGCCATAATCTGAGCCTTCTCTCCTGTCCCCAGCTCATGTGATAGAAGCACAACTTCACATGGGTGCAGCTAAGGGCACAGGGCTCCCTCCTCCCCCAGCTTCTAGTCCAGGGCTACAGTATCTCCCAGGGAGGGGCAGGCTGCCAGCATGTCTCATCCTAACATTTCCACTCTTTTTCTTTTTTTTTGAGACACCCAGGCTGGAGTGCAATGGCGCGATCTTGGCTCACTGCAACTTCTGCCTCGCAGGTTCAAGCGATTCTCCTGCCTCAGCCTCCTGAGTAGCTGGGACTACAGGTGTGCGCCACCATGCCCAGCTAATTTTTGTATTTTTTAAGTAGAGATGGGGTTTCACTAGGTTGGCCAGGTTGATCTCGAACTCCTGACTTCAGGCGATCCGCCTGCCTTGGTCTTCCAAAGTGCACGTGAGCCACTGTGCCCGGCTTTCTCACTCTTGTTTAAAAAAAGTTTTTTAAAGCTTTTTTTCTTTAAATAGAGACAAAGTCTCACTATATTGCCCAGGTTGGTCTTGAACTCCTAACATCAAGTGATACCCCTGCCTTGGCATCCCATAGTGCTAGGAATAAAGGCATGAGCCACCATGCCCAGCCTCAATGTTCCTACTCTTTTTTTTTTTTGAGACAGGTTTGCCCAGGCTGGAGTGCAATGGTGCAATCTTGACTCACTGCAACCTCTGCCTCCCAGGTTCAGGCAATTCTCCCACTTCAGTCTCCCAAGTAGCTGGGATTACAGGTATGCACAACTACATCCAGTTAATTTTTCTATTTCTTGTAGAGATGAGGGTCTCACCATGTTGCACAGGCTGGTCCTGAACTCCTGGCTCAAGCAATCCTCCCGCCTTGACCTCCCAAAGTGCTAGGATTACAGGCGTGAGCCACTGTAGCCAGCCTGCTCCCATTCTTAAATACATGTTGCAGAGGTTCTAATCCTGGTAAGAGTGGCTAAGAGGTATGGGGCTCTCTTCCACTCAGTTCCCACTTATAAGGTAGAGTTTCCATGCCAGAAGAAGCAAGGTGAGAAAATCAGAGGCTGCCATCTGAGCCCATTGACTTGTTCATAAAGCAGGATGTCACAGAGAGGTGGGCCACTGTCCCTGGCTCTGTAAAGCAGTGGCACAGTTTTGCTCATGGGGAGACACAGGTCATAGGAATACAGAGCTGTCTTCAAGTGAACTGACTTTATTTGGAATAAAGTGTGAGGAAATTAAAGACTAAGGATGCTCTTGAAAACAATGGAGATTGTGTGGATAAGCATTTAGGAGGAATCTGGTAGCCTCATGAGATCAACAAGTTACCTGCTAGTTCACTGGAGAGAACCAGGGAAAGAGACAGCTAAGAAGACGGTTAAAGACTGGCCTCAGGGGCCAGGCATGGTGGTGCATGTCTGTAATCCCAGCCCTTTGTGAGGCTGAGGTGGGTGGATTGCTTGAACTCAGGAGTTTGAGACCAGCTGGGGCAACATGGTGAAACCCCGTCTCTATAAAAAATACAGAAATTAACCGGGCATGGTGGTGTGTAGTCCTAGCTACTTGAGAAGCTAAGGTGGGAAGATTTCTTGGGCCTGAGAGGTTGAGGCTGCAGTGAGCTGAGATTGCATCACTACATTCTAGCCTGGGCAACAGAGTGAGACTCTGTTTCAAAAACAAACAAACAAACAAATAAACATGACTGGCCTCGAAAACTAGCCCTGCAAAGAGGCCTGAATTTAAGTGGATCAGACTGTGGAGCAAATTATATCCTAAGGCATTTTTGAAAACAATAGACCAATCAGTAAACAATGAAATGTAATAACTGGGTCTAATACCCACAGAGGCAGAAGGTACAACAGAGAGGTCAGAGAAAGTCAATGAGTACCCTGCTAAAACCACTGTCTTCCCAGAGTGACTATGTACACAGCCACAGCTGCACCCTCTAAGGAATAATGTCAGAGGCAGACACTGTGGGGAAACAGACTGTATGAAAAAGTAAACAAGCAAACAGCAATAAAAACAAGTCCTGGGGAGAAATGGGAATCACTATACAGAGCTCCTACAATATATTATCTAACATGTCCAATCTTTAACAACAACAACAAAACACACACACAACACACACACACACACAAACAGGAAAATGTTCCCATACACAAGAAAAAAAAAAGACAACTGAAACTGTCTTTGAGAGGGCTCAGATATAAGACTTAGCAGACAAAGACCTGAAGGTACCTATTATAAATATACTCAAAGAGATTGATACAAACAAATAATAAAAAACCCCATCATGGTTAAAGAAATAAAGCAGGCTGGGTCCAGCAGCTCATGCCTGTAATCCCAGAACTTTGGGAGGCTGAGCAGGGAGGATCACTTGAGCCTGGGAGTTTGAGACCAGCCTGGGCAACTTAGACCCCATCTCTACAAAAAATAAAAATTAGCTGGGTACAGTGGCTCATGCCTATAGTCTCAGGTACTTGGGAGGCTGAGGTGGGAGGGTTGCTTGAGCTCAGGAGTTTGAGGCTGCAGTGAGCTACGATCATGCCACTGCACTGCAGCCTGGGTGACAGAGAGAGACCCCATCTCTTAAAAAAAAAGGAAGCTATGATAACATTGTCTTGTCAAATACAGGATATCATCAAACAGAATAAAAAGATAGAGATTGTTAAAAAGAACCAAATACAAATTCTGGAGTTGAAAAGTGTAATAAATAAAAAGTTCAGGCTAAGTGCAGTGGCTCATACCTGTGATTCCAGCACTTTGGGAGGCCGAGGTGGGAGGATCACTTGAGGCCAGGAGTTTCAGACCAACCTGGACAACATTAACAAGATGCCATCTCTACAAATTTTTTTTTTTTTTTAAATTAGCCAGGCATGGCAGCATGTGCCTGTAGTCCTAGCTACTTGGGAGGTTGAGGCAGGAGGATCATTTGAGCCCAGGTGTTCAGGCTGTAGACAGCCATGATGACACCACCGTACTCCAGCCTGGGTTATGGAGTGAGACCCTGTCTCTATAAATAAATAAATACATAAATAAATAAGTAGAGGAGCTCAACAAAGATTTGAGCAAGCTGACAGAAGAACAAATCAGTGAACTTAAAGACAGATCAACACAGACTATGCAATCTGAAGAACAGAGAGGGAAAAAAATGATGACAAATCAACAGAGTGTAAGATAAATATGTGTGATGCCCTTAAGCATAGGCATAATGGGGGTCCCAAAGGAGAAGAGAAAGTGAGAGAAGCAGAAAAAACACTTTCCAAGTAGGATGAATTCAGAGATTTATACCCAGACATATCAGTAAAAATACTGAAAGATAAAACCAAAAAAATATTGAAAGCAGTGCGAGAAAATTGAGCCATCATGTACAAGGGGACCGCAGTAAAATTAGCAGCTGTCTTCTCATCAGAAACAATACAGGTCAGAGGAAATGAAGGAGAAAGAAAAACATTCTCAGATAACAAAAATGAAAGAATTCATTGCTAGCAAACCGGCTTTACAAAAAATACTAAAGGAAATTCTTTAAGCTGAAAGCAAGTGACTCCAGATAGTAATCAGAATCCACATGAAAAGACAAAGAACACTGGTAAAGATAATTGTGTAGGTATAAAACATAGTATATACGTATATTTCTCCTTTTGTTCCTTAACTCCTTTGATTTAAAAAGCAATTGTGTAAAAATATGTACGTAGTTGGATCTGAAGGTCTATAATAGAAATGTAGTATCTTTGACAATAATAGGAGGTAGGCAGTAGAAAAGCTGTACTGGAGAAAGAGAATGACAACAGATGATAACTTGAATCCAGAGGAGCAAAAGAAGAGAATTAGAAATGGTAAAAAACAGTAGGTTAATACACAAATTTAAAAATATATACTTTCTCTTCTCTCAATTTAAGAGATATAAAACTATATACTATATATTACACACTGTTATAAAAATGTAATATTATTGTAACAATGTGATTTGCAACATATATAGATGACTATATACATATAGATAGATGAATATATAGCACAAAAAGAGGGAAGAGAAAAAAGCTAAATAGAAATGATATTTCTATATCTCACTGGATTCAGTTAATATATATCTGAAGTAATTTTTCATAAGTTAATTGTATAAATCAAGTCTTACAGCAACTCCTAAGAAAATGACTAAAAAAAAAAGTGAAAAATCATTAAAAGGATTTAAATGTTATACTGGAAAATTTCACTTAATGTACAAGAAAGCAGTAAAAGAGGAACAAAAAAGACATAAGCTAGAAAACAAAAAATAAAATAGCAGACAGAAATCAACTAAATCAATGATAACATTAAATGAATAGATTGAGCAATCTAATCAAAAAACAGAAATTGTCAAAGTGGATAAAAAGATAAGATCCAATTATATACTGTCTACAGGAGAGACATATTTTAGACTCAAAGATATAAATAAGTTTAAAGTAAAAGGCTGGAAAAAGATTTATCATGCAAACAGCAACCAAAAGAAAGCTGGAGTGGCTATAGTAATATCAAACAAAAAATACCTTAAAACAAAGAATTTTACTAGAGATAAAGTGGATAACATCTTGGAATGAAAAAAGGGTCAATTCTTTTTTTTCTTTAGCCTCATCAAGTTGAGAGAGAAAATAGTCAATACATTAGGAAGATATATTAGTTATAAATATGTATGCACCCAGCAACAGAGTTCCAAAATACACAAAGCAAAACCTTACGGAATAGAAGGGATGAACTCCAACTAATAATACTTGGAGACTTTAATACCCCACTTTCAAACATGAATACAACATCTAGGCAGAAGATCAACCAGGAAATGGGAGACTTGAATAAAACTATAAACAAACTAGACCTAACAAACATCTACAGAACACTCCATTCAACAACAGCAGAATATTCACTCTTCTCAAATGCACAAGGAACATTCTCCAGGACAAACCATATGTTAGGCCATAAAAATATATAAAAACATTGATAAACACATGCAAATAGAGACACAAACACTGATATATTAATAAACATTTTTCATTGGTGGAAATATGGGAAATGTTAATGTTTTCTTTTGCTCTTATTTGCTAATTCCTATAATAAACATATTATGTAAGAGACAAAACACCAATTGACAAGTTTTTTTTTTTTTTTTTTTTTTGGAGACAGAGTCTTGCACTGTCACTTGGGCTGGTGTGCAGTGGCGCAATCTCAGCTCGCTGCAACCTCTGCCTCCCGGGTTCATGATTCTCCTGCCTCAGCCTCCTAAGTAGCTAAGATTACAGGTGCCCACCACCATGCCCAGCTAATTTTTTGTATTTTTAGTAGAGACAGGGTTTCACTACGTTGGCCAGGCTGGTCTCGAACTTCTGACGTCATGATCTAACCACCTTGGCCTCCCAAAGTGGTGGAATTACAGGCATGAGCCACTGTGCCGGCCAATACAAGTTATTTTTAAAAGCTGGATGATTAATAATGGAAAGGACTGAATTCAGAGAGATGAGGGAAACTGCCTGGTCTCATGTGGATCTTGTCAATGTAAATTCTGCCAATTCATTTATACTTACACTTGAAACTCTTCATAAGAAACGCCACTAGAAATGCTTCCCCTCCTTCTGGAGCTATGTCCGCTGTCTTCATCGTCATCCTCCTCAGAGTCATCCAGGCTTCGAGGGAAACTTCGGCTGCTCATGGGACGTGGTAAAGAACTGTGATCCAAATCCAGGTCCTCCTGAAGAACAAGGAGTCACTGAGTGAGGAGCAGAACAATGAGACCCCACAGAAGCGTCTCCAAGGGCTTGGGCAAACAACTGGGTGTGTGCCATTTGCCTGGGATTTCTTTGTATTTAACACCACGCTGGGAATTCTGCATTTTTCAGTTTCATAGATTGGCAAATTTAACAAACAGCAAGGAGTAGCCCACTTTTTGTTTGAACAAGAAAGAACATTTAAAAACACAACAGGCAAAAAAAAAAAAAAAAACTAAATGAAGAAATATGGGCCAGGCATAGTGGTCACACCTGTAATCCTAACACTTTGGGAGGCTGAGGCAGGAGGATTGCTTGAAGCCAGAAGTTCGAGACTGGCCTGGGCAGCAAAGTGAGACCCTGTCTCCACAAAAAAATTAAAAAAAAATTATCCAGGCATGGTGATGCATGCCTACAGTCCCAGCTACCTGGGAGGCTGAGGTTGGAAGATCACTTGAGCCTAGGAGTTTGAGGCTACAGTGGGCCATGAGCCATCTTAAAACAATAATAAAATAAATAAAGAAATGAAGAAATATATTATAGGTTGAGTATCCCTTATTTGAAATGCTTAGGACCAGAAGTGTTTTGGATTTGGGATTTTCAAAAATATTTTGGAATGTTTGCATTATACTTACTGGTTCATCATCCCTAATCTGAAAACCCAAAATCCAAACTGCTCCAATGAGAGCATTTCCTTTAAGCATGACCTTTGAGCATCATGTTGGTGCTCAAGAAGTTTTAGATTCTGGAGCATTTCAGACTCACATATTTGGGTTAGGGATGCTCAACCTGTATCTTCTTCTTTTCATAAAAGATAATACATTCGATAGCTCCAAAGTAGGAAGGATGTAATGTCAGAATAAGAACTGTGTCTAAATATAGCCTTGTAAAAATTTTCCTCATTATCTTTATGCTTAAATTTCACTGTGACTGGAGAAGTCCGTCACCTACTAGCACTGTTCTATGGAGCGGCATTTAGAAACCACTGTTCTAGACATCCCCTCACAGGAAAGTGGCTTTTGTAATTACATTCATCTGTGTTCTCTGTACCTCAGTTACCACAGATTTTTGTTGTTGCTGTTTAACCATTTATTTTTGAAAGTTAATGGTAAAGCTTTGAATTATTTTTTTTCTGATTATAAAAGCCCACTTATGTTTACTTTTAACTATTTTGTAAAAAGTATTCAAATGGAAGGCAGTTGCTAATTTTATTTTATTATAAATGTTAATAATTTAGGAAAGGCACAGTGGCTCTCGCCTGTAATCCCACCACTTTGGGAGGACAAGGCGGGCGGACTGCTTGTGGTCAGGAGTTTGAGACCATCCTGGCCAACATGGTGAAACCCCGTGTCTACTATAAATACAAAAATTAGCCAGGCATGGTGGCACGTGCCTGAAGTCCTAGCTACTTGGGAGGCTGAGGCAAGAGAATCGCTTGAACCTGGGAGGCGGAGGTTGCAGTGAGTCAAGACTGCGCCACTGCACTCCAGCCAGGGAGCAAGACTCTATCTCAAAAAGGAAAAAAAAAGTTAACAATTTAAATAGCCACTAAATAACCAGAATAATTTCATATCTCTTGGTAAGTCCTTTTTCGTTTTCTTCACTCTCATGGAAATTGTGGACTCTGCAGCTAATCAGGCTTCTCTTTTCAAGCTGATTACCAGCAAGCTTAGGGCCCAGTTTGTAGCCCAATCTTAATAAGCATATGTGTTTTTATGAATGCATTTTAAGCTTCATTAATAATCTATTATTTTTACTTTTGTTTTGCTTGCTTTTCATTTTGACTTTTTTATATCATGCTAACCATCCATTTTTATACATAATTGTGTTATATATTCTTTCTGGAATAAACAGGGTACTAACACATAAATTGACTGAGACAGAAAGAGAACGTGGTGGGGATGGGCAAGAGACTCAATAACCTATTACTTCTATAGTGTTTGA
This sequence comes from Theropithecus gelada, assembly GCF_003255815.1. NCBI lineage: Eukaryota > Metazoa > Chordata > Mammalia > Primates > Cercopithecidae > Theropithecus > Theropithecus gelada. The sequence continues at coordinate 53,788,125 of NC_037672.1, forward strand.
TACATCTGTAGTGTTGTAGGTAGCAAATCAAATCCTGTTCTCCTAAACCAGACCCACCCTCTCTTTCTCCAAGTCATCTCTCATCTGCTGATGTTCATGTTCGGTTAGTTCTTGGTCTCCATCTTGGTCGTACTTTGTGAATATTGCCTCAATCTCTGCATCAGTATGGCCCTTCCTGAAATTAGAGAGGATACAGATAAAATTATTCTTGTACCCAGTTCACCCTAAACACAGAGACATCAAAATGCAGGAGGAAAGGAGAAATCGCCAAATGGGGGCAAGTTTTCCTCTTATAACATGTTCTAGAAAGATACCTGCCTCTGGGGAAAAAAAAAAAAGTATCTCTATGAGCAGTTGGGCTAGAAATACCCTTATCATCAGGAATTTATCTTTAGAAGCAGGAATTTTTCAGAACCTCAGGAAGCATGATTCTTACCCTTTGAGATCTTGTCGAAGTTCGTCAAAGTTTAACTTGCCTCCCCCTTGCCGCAGACTCTCTGAAATGTCATCTACAGTGTTTTTTTTCAGTTTTAGTTTCACCAAAGCTTTATGGTAGCCCTATCAGAGAGAGAAAAAAATAAAACACTTGGTTTAGTGTATTCTCCTTTTGCATTTGTTTTACTTTCCATTCACAGTAGTAACTACTATAAGCCTGGTGTACACTGGCCATTCAACAAGTATGTGCTGGATGAATGAATAGTTAATGTATCCAATTTTCCATAAAACACTTGTGGAAGAGTTACATGGAAAAAGTCAGGGTCTTTCAGTAAGTCATGAAGAACTCATACGTGTATTCAAGTTTATGTGATAGAAACAAAAATTACTATATATGCTATAGCTGTCTGCCTCAGAGCATAAAGGACTGTGTAACCGTTCTTACGAATACTAAGAAACTCGAATCATGAATTGTGTCTTTATATTTTATATTATCTATCTTCTAGACAGTAATTTCCTTAAGTGTGTATAAACAAACAAATAAAAAACCCAGTGAAATGTAGATGAGTATTTTCCCTTTTTTTGAGACAGGGTCTCACTCTGTCACCCAGGCAGGAGTGCAGCGGCATGACTCTGGCTCACTGCAGTTTCGACCTCCTGAGCTCAAGTGATCCTCCCAACTCAGCCCCCAACAAGTAGCTGGGACTACAGGTGTGAGTCACCACGCCTGGGTATTTTTTTTTTTTTTGTAGAGATAGGGTCTCACCATGTTGCCCAGGCTGGTGTCGAACTCCTGAGCTCAAGCGATCCGCCTGCCTCGGCCTCCCAAAGTGCTAGACGTGAGCCACTGCCCCTGGCCAAGGATTTTTCACTAGCAAACTTCAGACCTGACCTTGCTTTGCACATAGTGCAGCACTGTAGGTGACCATGCAGGCTGAAATTGTGCCAAATGATCTGAATAATCAGTGGGAAGAATTACAATTGTTCTGTGATCTATAAAACTTTTAATCAAAACATTAAACACTCCCTTAGTGTCAGTTATAAATGTATAGGGAGTTTAAAAAAGAAGAAAACTAATATTAATTTAATACACTAAAATATAAAACATTAGAAACATTAAAAACTAAAGTGTTTTATTTCTTTGTAAAAAATGTATCCAGAGTAGTTTAAATAGCACTTGCCTTGTTTTCATTGGATAATATTACATTGTACACTTTACAATGTGTGGAGTGAACTTCTTTTCTATGCATTAGTGAATTGTCATATTCCTTCTTAAATGTGGATCAGCTTCCAACATAGACACAGTCTTACTCTGTCACCCTGGCTGGATTGCAGGGGTGCAATCTCGGCTTACGGCAACCTCCGCCTCCCTGGTTGTCAAGTGATTCTCATGCCTCAGCCACTTGAGTAGCTGAGATTACAGGTGTGCACCATCACGTCTGGCTCATTTTTGTATTTTTAATAGAGACGGGGTTTCACCATGTTGATCAGGCTTGTCTCGACTTCCTGGCCTCAAGTGATCCACCCACCTTGGCCTCTCAAAAGTGCTGGGATTATAGGAGTGAGCCACCATGTCCAGCCCCAACATTTTTTCTTTTGGATTTTCATTATTGTGAATTATCTCTAATAAGAGTTCCCTTAATGCGAAGTTTTTTTGCAGGCATCATTTCCTCAAGACATCTTCATCCGTTTTGTCACACCTATTTTCCTCATTCAAGTTGATAGACGTGCCCTAAGTTCTTCTGGTTCCATATCTGGATATCTTGAATGATCGCAGTGTCAACACTCCCGTTTCTTCTTCACTCAGCTATTTCTTCTATAAATCCATTACTCTGTTTTGAATTTCACTTCCAGGGTTACCATTATTCATTTCTTTGCTAGCCCATTCTCTTTTTCTTTTCTTTTCTTTTTTTTTTTTTTTGAGACGGAGTTTTGCTCTTGTTGCCAGTGAGCCTGCTCAGCCTGCACATCTGTTACTCAGGTAACTGATCAACACACTGAAGAGCGAGCAGTGGAGTTTGTACTTTGTGCTGTTACTCACAGTTAATATCCTGTGATAACTGAAATGTGAACTGTGTTGTTGAAGGTGGTGTCACATAACAAAACTGGGGTAACCGAAGTTTGTGTGTATCAGAATTGTGCCAAATGAGGAGTGCTTGCATACACACTGGAGATTTGCTAACATGTAAGCAACTGTTATGCAGAATCAAGATAATGTGACTCTTAGGTCCCATCCCAAGGACTTTGTTTTAAGAGGCTTTTCTATCGCAACATAAATCACAGATAACATAATCCTAAGGCTTGGCAATAAAAAAAAAAATTAGTTCAGGAGTCACTATGGCTTAGCAAAATGATGTTGGGAAACAAACTGTGTATTTTAAATGTGGTTATTTGTTGCTGTATACGTTTGATACTTTAAACCAAATAAAGAAGTTACATTGAGAAGAACAAAGAGGCCCAACTTTCCTGTCCTGCCCTTCTATTTAACAATGAAACCCTTCCTGAGACGGTGCATAAGTGAAAGTTCTCAGGCCCCAGGCTAGGACCTGAATTCATGAATCTTTTCCTTTGCTTATTTTAAAACTGCCACAGAAGGTCAAGGGTAAAGGGTGAACTACTAAGTATTTTCCTCTAAAACTTTTTTTTTTTTTTTTTAATGGTAATTGAGATAGAAGAGGTGGGAATTCCTTTAGGTAATCTTCCCTTCTAGTTTATTCTCAACTCAGGATCCTGAAGTGAGAGCCAGCTAGAGCAGATGTCAAAATAATAAAGGTAATGAACCTTCAGCTCAGCTCTTAAAGTGTCAAAAGATTATTGAAAATTTAATTCCAGGACACAAAAGGATTCCCAGAATTAAAATTCAAGATAGCAGTACATCCATCAAGACTCCAAGATAGGGAACATTTAAATTATTCCTGAAATATAGCGATGTATTATTTCAACAATTTCAGTGGATCAATGTTGATTTGAAAATCTGGCTGAGACAATGCTCATTTTATGTCAGAAACAGAAGAATTCTGAGAATTAAGGCTTTTCCTACCTTTCTGATAAGATCTGAGAGTTCCATTTCAGCTTTCTGCTGTGCCAAGTCAGATTTCACTTCAGAGTAAGTATCATTGATGATGGCCAAAAACATATTCTGTTTGTAAATGAAAGGAGGGCAAAAATTAAAGGAAGAAACATAATTTGGAAATATCAATAAAAAAACTGACACGTCTTTTTGTTTATCCTTTTTTTTTTCCTGAGTGCTTTATGAAGACATAAATTAATATTTATTTACTAAAAAACACTTTTCTTTTTGAGACAAGAATATCACTATATTGCCTAGGCTGGACTGCAGGGGTGTGATCTCAGCTCACTGCAACCTCTGCCTCCTGAGTTCAAGCAATTCTTGAGTCTCAGCCTCCTGAGTAGCTGGGATTACAGGCATGTGCCACTACGCCTGGCTAACTGTTGCATTTTTAGTAGAGACGGAGCTTCACCATGTTGGTCAGGCTGGTCTCGAACTCCTGGCCTCCAGTGATCTGCCCGCCTCGGCTTCCCAAAGTACCGGGATTGCAGGCGTGAGCCACTGTGCACGGCCTGATGTCATAAATTAACAGTTTTGCTGCCACATGTTTTGGGAAGATTATTTTCTCCCTTAAGTCATGCCACAGGAAAAATTTTGTGATATACTTTGTGAAAAGATACAAGAATAAAATACAACAAAATATTAGTATATTTACCTATGAATGGTGAGATTATTTTATTTAATATTATTTTTGCTTACCTATGTTCTCTATATTTAGAAACTTTTACATACACTACTGGAGGGTATAGAATTCTAAAAAGCTCTTCAAATTTCAACGGTTAACACAGATAAGTAGAACTGTAGGCTTATTCCAAGCTTTTTTATATAATCATATATGAAATTTACAGGTTGAAGAGTTTAAAAGGCTGTTGCAAATAGGAATACAGCAGGCCTAGTAGGAAGATAGTAAAGAAAGTTTCTGGAAGAGAGATAGGCTTTGGAGTCAAGCAAACTCGGGTTTCAGTCCTAGCACTGCTAAGATTGTCGCTTCACTTTTCTCAGTCTAATTTTAAAGAATTATTTGTTTTACATTAATAAAATGGGAAAAATAATAGTATCTCCCTTACATATTTGTTGGGCTGGTTAGTGAGACAATCTATGTAAAGTGCTCAGGACAGGTCCTGATGCAGGTAAGTGCTACCTAATTGACAGCTACTATTACTATTTGGTAATGGTGAGTTCATTTTTCTGATCTTTCTCTTCCCCAGTAGTAATGGTCTGCATTTCCAACAACAGACTTTCTCAAAGCACTGTATCCAGGAGATCAGGTCCCCCCACTTTTTTTACATGCTCTTCCTTTGTTTTTCCTTTTTAACACATAACCGTGGTTTGCAAGTATTTCTATTTGATAATGTCTGTTTTCCCCCAAGTCTGAGGAATCTTCTTAAGGCCGAATCAGGCTGTTTTCCTTACCCTGGTACTGGCAGTATCTAACATACTACCTCATAGTACACAATCCACAAAAAACACTACAAGGTGTATTATACAGTACATATTATATATAGATTATATATACATATGTATATATAATATATATTATATGTGTGTATATATATGTTTTATATATACACACATGGATATAGTGGCTCAGTAAATACTTATTAAATGGTTGAGAAATGAACAAATGAGAACGCTCTTATTTTAGTTGGCTATTAACCTCTGTATTAAGGAAGAATATTGTTTACAATTCTGTAGCAGAAATGAGAATATAATATAGAATACATGTAAGTTTTTGACTAAATGCTCAATTCCAAGTGCAGATAACTGCAGTCCAAGTAACATCTTCTCCCTTCTCTCTTCCAACTCAGGGATCTAATGTTCTAGTTTTGCTTCCAAGTGGCTATTAACTAATGCATGCCAATATCTTAATTGAAATGGATCAAAGGCTGGGACCTCTAAAGAGATTTCAAAAAATAGAAAGTGCTTGAGAAAGGCTCTTGAAGGTGTGGGAAGAGGAAGCTCACCCTCCTCTCCATCCGGTCTCCCAAGGTTCGCTTAATTATCAGATGGACACCTGTACCAGGATGTCTTTCCTGTTGATGTGGGGAAGAGTGGGGTTATCCTGGTTCAGTTGAGCCACTTCATGAGCCACACTGTGCCTTCTTGTTAAACAGGGGCAATAAACTAACACCAGGCAATCAGCTCAGAAAGGTGGCTAACCCTATGCTCAGCTTGTCATTTTCTTAAAAGACAGGTGTGTATTGAAAGTAGACTTCTATCTATGTAGCTATTTATGTGTGTGTGTGTATGTATGTATGTATGTATGTATGTATCCATCCATCCATCCATCCATCCATCCATCCATCCATCCATCCATCCATCCATCCATCCATCCATCCATCTATATCTCTGGGAGGTGCTAGGAGAGCAATTCTTTTTTGTGCCGTCATCCAAAAAACAATTTTAGTATAAAGATAGAAACTAAGAGCTTCTTGTCATGTTCTGGTGACTGATCTGGTAAGATGACTGAATACTCTAGATCTGGTAAGACGGCTGCCTACTAAAGGACCACATTCAAACAACTCCACATTTGAGCATTTCCAGTTGCCACGATTCTATCCATCCTTTGTTTGGCAGATTGATAAACGGAGAAAACTAGGTGGCCTGAGATCAACTGAAGGGTCTGGTGCAGGACTCTCAATTCCTGGTTTTTGCTTTCTTAGTAGAGATTCAGGTACTCTAGAATCCAAAGTACTATCAACAGTAGAGTAACAAAGGCTTATTCTTCTCTCTATTGTTTTCTTTAATATATGATAGGAAGAAGAAGCTTAAGAGGTGTAAGTTTAAACACGAGCCATAATCCATGCATACAGCAAGACACATATGGACTTGAATAATATTCCTGACCTTTTCAGTCCTGTTAAAGTACAGCTAGGGAACATGCCTTTGTTTTACACCAGAGGCTGTGTCTCCCCAGAAAAAAAATAGTTAAAAAAATAGGAAATTAATACAGTACATCTAATACCCAATCAATAAATACCATACACTTAACCAGTAATACCTGGACTGACGTTAGAGTTATTACACTGAATTGCTGAAAATGTGATCACTCAACCTTCCTCAAGGGATCTTTACACAATTTACTGAAATGAAAAAATGTTATTTTCTTAAGAAAATTGTTCTTAAGATGACTGTTAGTGTTTAGATGAAAAATACCGCCTAAATTAAGCTGGCTTAACACCTTCTCAGTAGACAAGTGAATACATAAATGTTAAGAAAAAAAACAAAACACCTTAAAAAAAATCTTAATTAACTTAGGGCAAAAACATTAAAAATGTTCATTTGCACCAAATCAAGAGAATCAAATTATTTTTGAAAATAATTTTAATGTAATTTCCATTCATTGTCACATTTAGTTTTAAACTTAATTATCTGAATATTCTCTGTAGGCAGTCTCTAGATGAATGGGATATAAATAATTTAAAACAGAATATCCTAACTTTGACATGCGATGATTCACTCAACTATTACTCTTGACATCCTAGATCTAGCTTGCTTTTCAGTTCTTATTTTTTAAAAAGAACAGAAGAGAGAAAAGTCATGCTAGCAAGTGATTACAAAAGTGCTGACACATGTTTAAAAAGCATGTAAGCATGTTCTACTTTTTAGGCAAAGCACTATTTTAGGTATCTTTATAAATTTGTATTTGATCTAATTTCTTTTTTGCGTCAAATGGATACATATATAGAGAGAAATGAAAGACCATGGAAAAGATCTAATTTTTTTTGCATTGAATAGACACATATATACGGATCAATGAAAGACCACGGAAAAGGTATTTGATATAAGTCTTAAAACTGTGAATAAAAGGAAAACAAGTTTTCCAACATCCACACGTTTTTCTACTTCCTGAGTATTTAAAAATGATAGGACATAGAGTGTGAGAGAAAAGAGAAGACAAGGATTTATGAATATGAAGTTTAAATTGAACCTCACTATAAATAAAAATGTACATACCAAAAGAATGAAGAACATAAAGAACACAAATGTAGTGAAATAAATTGGTCCCAAAACTCGATTAGCTTCCTCAATCTCTGCAAAGTTGATATCGCCCAAAATGATACGGAATTGAGTGAAGCTATAAAAATAAAACAAAACACCACAATACAAAAACAAAGAATGTCCAGTAGTAGATGCAACATTTCTTAAAGATGATTTCATATTTTTGGACCTTTTTAGCAGTATAGGTAGCTGCCAAATAACAGAAAATTGTCAATCCCATTTAAAAAGTCTTGCTACTTATATCAGCAATTAAAGCCTTCTGCAATAATAATAAAATGCTTTCATGCTACAGAGGTTATTTCCATTTGGTTAAAAAGAAAATACAGGCCGGGTGCAGTGGATCACGTCTGTAATCCCAGCACTTTGGGAGGCCGAGGCGGCCGGATCACGAGGTCAGGAATCCCAGACCAGCCTGGCCAACATGGTGAAACCCCGTCTATACTAAAAATACAAAAATTAGCTGGGCGTGGTGGCGGGCACTCGTAATCTCAGCTATTCGGGAGGTTGAGGCAGGAGAATCGCTTGAACCCGTGAGGCAGAGGTTGCAGTGAGCTGAGACTGCACCACTGCACTCCAGCCTGGGGGATGGAACGAGACTCCATCTCAAAAAGCAAAAATAACAACAACAAAAAAAGAAAATACAATTATTATTCAATAACTTATAAAGCAATTGGCTATAACAATTCAACACATAATCTAGGTAAAACATGTTAACTCTAAACCTTGACAACAGTCACCCTGGGTCTAAAGTTAAAAATTTCTTTAAAAAAAAGAAAAGGGCCTGGTGTGGTGGCTCATGCCTGTAATCCCAGCACTTTTGGAAGCTGAGGTGAGAGGATAGTGTGAGTCCCGGAGTTCAGTACCACCCTGGGCAACACAGGGAGATCCATTCTCATAAAAAAATGTAAAAACTTGGCCAGGCATGGTGGCATACACCTGTAGTCCCAGCCACTCAGCAGGCTGAGGCAGCTGAGTTCAAGGCTGCAGTGAGCTATGATCACACCACTGCACTCCAGCCTGGGCAACAGAGCAAGACCCCGCCTCAAAAACAAAACAAAACAACAACTCCCACCCAAAACCCAAAATGGTTTGTGCTCAAAGATCCAATATTCTGACATGTACTTAAAATGAGGTCAAAGTGGCTAAGTGTTGTCAGTGCTGGGTCTTAGTAAAATCGCTTTTATCAACAGCAATATTAATTAGAGATATCTATGCACGAAACTCTATCACTTCCATTCCTTTTTAAACTAACTCCTTTCTAAATGGCATAGAAATCTGACATTGGCTGCTTTTTGTTATTTCACATTTGGGATCTTTGGAAAAAAACCTGAAAATTCTTGTACTGGTCTGAGTTTACCCTAGAATATTAGAAATATCTTGCTTTTTTCCTTAGAAAATAACTTGAAGTTCTAAATATATGGCAACAATATTCAGCAGGAGTAAGAATATAGGCAAACAGCCTTCTAGAAGCTACCATCTGCATTTGGTGCAAAGAAAACCTCAGTCTTTAGAACAGTGTTGGTTTCCTATGGCTGTTAACTGTATCTTACTACTTTGGGCTGCTATCTTAAGCATCGTCTTCTTTGCATTGGTAGATCAATGTTTTGGGAAAAGGTAATTAATTCTTATTTAAAATAACTAGTTTTAAATACTTGGTGGTCATATAGCAACCTCATATGAAGATTTATTCTTGAGAAGCAGTGACAACTCTGATTAAATTTTTCTTCTTAATTTCATATATACTTACATACACTCTTGGAAAGTACTGAAGTCATCGACCTGAGTGCCAAAGACAAGGTATGCCAACTGAGCATATGCTAGGAAAATAATGAAGAACATAATAGCAAAGCCAAACAGGTCTTTGGCACATCGAGACATGGTTGTCGAGAGCTGGCTCATGGTCCTGTTAAAATTGATGAATTTGAAAAGCTGTAAAAGAGAGAGAAGACTGATCAATAGATGAATGGATAAACAAAGTGGTGTGACTGTACATAATAAAACATTATTTCATTCTGAAAAGAAATTAAATTCTGACACGGTACAACATGGATGAACCTTGAAAACATTATGTAAAGTGAAATAAGCCTGACACAGAAGGACAAACACTGTATGATTCCACTTACATGAGGTACTTAGAATAGTCAAACTCATAGTGACAGAAAGTAGAATGGAGGTTACCAGGGACTGGGGGGAATTGGGAGTCAGTGTTTAATAGATACAAAGTTTCAGTTTAGAATAATGAAAACGCATAATGGTGATGGTTGCACAACACTGTGAATGTACTTAATGCCACTGAATTGTACACTTAAACATGGTTAAAATTGTAGGTTTTATGCTGTGTGTATCACTACAATTAAAAAAAAAAAAGGCTGACTGCAGTGGCTCACATCTATAATCCTGGCACTTTGGGAGACTGAGGCAGGAGGATCGCTTGAGCCCAGGACTTTAAGATCAGCCTGCACAATACAGCAAGATTCTGTTTCACTAAACAATAAAAATAAATTAGTCAGGTGTGGTGACACACACCTGTGGTTTTAGCTACTTAGGAGGCTGAGGTGGGAGGGTTGCTTGAACCTGGGAGGTCGAGGCTGCCATGAACTGTGACTAGTGATGCTTTCCCCCCAGAAATGATTAAAGTAAAAGAGAGTGAAAAAAACTCCACACAAATAAAAATTAATTATAAAACCCCCCAGGAAATTCTTGTTGCATAATATTGTCATTTGTTGTGCATCAGTTATGTGTGGAGGGCTTTATGTACATTGCCTCAAATCTCTGCAATGTCTGAAATACTGGCATTCTATCCCCAGGAGTCAGCTGGAGCCTGCAGCCAGCTGCTCTGCCTGAACTGCAAAGCCTGCTCTGCCTGACTGCAAAGCCATATTGAGCATGTTGGTAGATAGTGAACCCTATTGGTAGACAGTGAACCCTGCAAAGCCATATTGAGCATGTTGGTAGTGAACCATGCTCTGCCTGACTACAAAGCCATATTGAGCATGTTGGTAGATAAGGCACTGAGGATGGCTGCCCAGATTGTGTAGCTTTAGGTAGAAGCCTCAGTGGAAGAGCACATGATGAGATATTAGAAGTGGAGTCATGATCCCCGCCTTAACGACCTTAATGATAAAGTACGGAGGGGCAAGACATTTCCAAGAGAAGCACTAAATAAAACACAACAGCCTGAGACACATGTTGCAGGTAAATCTCTAGAAGTTTACTTAAAGGTCTGTTATACATTGTTTCTGGCCAGTGAAATATTTTTTGAGGATTGCTGTAATCACATTACTTAATACAATCCCAATGCATTTGAGATCTTTTTTTTTTTTTTTTTTTTTTTTGAGACTAAGTGTTGCTCTGTTGCCCAGGCTGGAGTGCAGTGGCACAATTCAGCTCACTGCAACCTCCGCTTCCTGGGTTCAAGTGATTCTCCTGCCTCAGACTCCCAAGTAGCTGGGATCACAGGCACATGCCACCACACCCAGCTAATTTTTTTTTTTGTATTTTTAGTAGGGACAGGGTTTCACCATCTTGGCCAGGCTGGTCTCAAACCCAACCTCAGGTGATCCGCCCGCCTCAGCCTCGCAAAGTGCATGAGCCACTGTGCCCAGCTGAGATCTTGATTATTATTACTATCTTGATTATTATTATTAAACTAATAATAATCAAGGAAACTTCAGTAATTCTCAGGCAGCACCTGCCATCCTGTCACTAGCACAGGCTCTGACTGTGCTATCCAAACATGTGCAGCTATTTAAATTCAAATTCAAATTAATTAAGATTAAATACAATTAAAAATTCAGTCCCTTGGTCCCACTAGCCATATGTTAAGTGTTCCATGCCTATACGTGGCTAGTGGCTACTGCCTAGGACAATGGAAATATGGAACATTTCCATCACCACAGAACATTCTTATTACTATCATTATTTTTGCTATTTGATTATTATTACTATTATTATTACTATGTTGCAATCAAGGTTTTGTGCTTTAGTGATGGTTTCTCTTGAACAAGCATGTCAATAAATAAATAGCATGAGAAATACAGGATAAAGTCTATGCATTTTTTTTTTGTTTTGAGACAGGGTCTCACTTTGTTGCCCAGGCTGGAATGCAGTGGCGCAGTCTTGGCTCACTGCAACCTCTGCCTTCTGGATTCAAGCAATCCTCCCGCCTCAGCCTCCCAAGTAGCTAGGACTACAGGCAAGTGCCACCACCCCCAGCTAAGTTTTGTATTTTTAATAGAGATGAGGTTTTGCCATGTTGCCCAGGCTGGTCTTGAACTCCTGGGCTCAGAGGACTCGCCTACCTTGGCCTCCCAAAATGCTGGCATTACAGGCATGAGCCACCATGCCTGCTCTGGATCTATGCCTTTTGATAAACCTCAGGCCTTCTAGGTATGAATGCCAACTCAGGAAAGTACATAATGGGTAAGTACCTTCTAGAACAGTGCTGTTCAAGAGAACGTTCTGTGATGATGGAGATGTTCTACATTTCCATTGTCCTAGAGAGTAGCCACATATAGCCACTGAACACTTAACGTGTGGCCAGTAGGACCAAGGAACTGCATTTTTAATGGTATTTAAGCTTAATTAATTTAAATGTGAATTTAAATAGGCACACGTGGCTAGTAGTTACATCTGGACGGCACAATCAGAGCCTGTGCTGGTGACGGGATGGCAGCTGCTGCCTGAGAATTATTGAAATTTCCTCCATCTCCAGAATTGAGGCTCATTGTATATGAAATGTCATAACCTTTCACACACATGGAAATGCACATTATGTCTTGAGACGATAAGGAAATGAGTGAGGAAGGAACTATTTGGAAGCAGTGTCTATTCCAACCTTAATTCTAGGTAAAGCTTCCCTTACAGCCTCTACCTGGAAAAGAGGCGATTCCTTCCAGCAAGCACTTCCAAGTGCAGCAACTCTCCCCTTCCCTCCACCTGATCCTTCCCTCTCTCTGAGTTCCTTTTCCTTCACCTGTTCATCTCATATCAGGTAAAACTCAGACCTGCCTCTGTATCAGAGCAGCCCCGGGCCCCAGGCCCAGCTAACACACTGAAAGGCCTCTTACTGCATTTGTTAAACAAAACCTATAGGGACCGATCTTGCACTAATTCAGATAGCAGGAGAAGTATATCATTGACAGTGAGAGGAATGATCATATGAGTCTCAATAGTTTACTTCATATGTAAAATATAAGGCCTGGTATGGTGGCTCATGCCTATAATCCCAGCACTTTGGGAGGCAGAAGTGGGAGGATTACTTGAACCCAGGAATTCAAGACCAGCCTGGGCAACATAGTGAGACCTTGTCTCTACAGAAAAATTTAAAAATTAGCTGGATATAGTGGCACATGCCTGTAGTCCCAGTGACTTCGGAGGATGAGGTAGGAGGATCGCTCGAACCTGGGAAGTTGAGGATGCAATGAGCTGTCATCATACCACTGCACTCCAGCCTGGGTGGCAGAGTGAGACCCTGTCTCAAAACCAAGTAAATATGGAGTAGCTCTGGCCAGTCACTTGAATTTCGAATTCAAGTATTCTATGATTTTGTGGAACTCAATTATTTTTGAAAGAAAATATTACTTAAAATGTAGAACATGAAATTTAAAAATTACCTTAATCCAGACAAAAAATACTGTGACAGCAGCTATATTGTTGAACTGTATTTGCCAATATGCCAGATGCTCAAAGTTGGGGAAAGTATTTTGATCTTCCAGAAACTGTAAGAGCACCTCCACATTTGATGTTCTGTATATGCTAATTCCTATAGCTACCACTGATAGCTGGAAAGCAAAAGATTTAAATTTTATTACAGTGTTTTAGAAATATAAAACGTACCTTAATATGACTAGTATACTTTTCTTCACCAATGTATTAATTGTAGGGTTCACCATTATACTTACCCAATGTCATTCTTAAAAGTCATTCACTCAAATGGAAAGTGTTAAGCCCTGCCATAAAATAAGTAAAACAATATATTGCTTGCATTTCCTTAGTTCGGAAGAGAAACCCAATGAAGGCAGGCATGCATGCATTGTGCACATATGCATTACACACACGTACATGCATACACAGAAATCACACTACAACAGACTCAAACTCCAAGAGGAATGCTTTCTGTTTTTTCTGCCACCTTCATTTTAATCACTTTCCACCCTCTTGCTTTCTTGCCTTAAACCTGCTTTGTTTTTGTGATTTTTAAATTTAAAATTTTCCAGTTTCTCTTCATTCTCCAACTGCCAGCCATTCTTCGCTTTGCTCAACAAAAATATAGTATGTATAATATGTCTATGTATACAGCACTGTGCGAGGGGCTAAGAGGAATAAACAGAAGGAAACCACATAAATCCTGCCCTTAAGACACTTATATTCTGGTTCAAGAGCAGATAAACACATGAAGTTAAATAATACAAAAAACTACTGAAGAGTTGGTATCACACAACATAAAGTGAAGAGGGGCATAAGATATCCTAAAAAGGAGTGCCCATGAGAACAAAGAATGAGCTTGGGCTTGAAAGACAATGGGAATGATGAACACAGAGGGCTTAAGAAGGCCTGCAGTGGGAATAAACGAGCCAAGGGCTTCTCTCTTGCTCATTTCTGTCCCTTAACTCATGACCCTACAACTTTCCACATATGCTTTGGTTCTAGGCTTTAGAACCAGATCCAAGGGGACACTGCCCCCTCCTTGGCATCCATCACCACTAAATGTAGACAGTGCTAGGGGTTAGTCATAACCACCTGGCCCCACTGGGGGGTCTGAATCTGCAGCAGGTGGGCTGTGGCAGGTGCTGCAATCTTTGCTGTCCATTCTCTCTTCTTAGGAATGATGACCAGAGGCCACTTCATTAGCCCTCCCTTCCTGAGATGGCCATCCAGATCATGGTCCCCCATGTGATTCTCATAGCAAAGACCAGCCTGGTTGCTGATCACAGCTAAAAAGCCAACCTCACCATCTTCCTTTTCTTATCTGTGAAGGATTTCCAGAGCCAATTTTATATTTTTGTGTTGGTGGTGGGAATGATGAACACAGTGGGCTCAGGAAGTCCTGCAGTGGGAATATGTGAACCAAGGACTTTTCCTGAGATGAGGAGCTCATCTCAACTAATCCATGTAGAAAAACATTTGGGTTGGTGGACTGGATCCAGTGGTAATTCTTTACCCAACTCTCACCAGGTATAATTTGTTATGTAGTCCAGTTGTTTTTACTCCGCACAGGACGAATGTTTATAAAATTATGAAGAAGATGGTCATTTATACGACAACGTCATAATATGCTAAATTTCTTTGAAACCTTTCCTTTCAAATAGGGGATGAAAGAAGAGATGAGGAAAGAGATTTTGTGAGCATCTGCAATGTTACCTCACTCCTGAGTTTTCTGTGGGATTCTCATCCCTGTCTATAAAAGAACTTTCTCTCCATATCAGAAAATTAGGAGGGCAGAGATTTGGGCTATTTTATTCATTCCTATATCCCCAGTGCCTAGAATAGTGCCAAGTACATAGTAGGTGCTCAGAAAATACTCGTTGAATAAATGAATTAGTCAGGCCAGGTGCAGTGGCTCGTGTCTGTAATCCCAGGACTTTGGGAGGCCGAGGCAGGCGGATCACGAGGTCATGAGATCGAGACCATCCTGGCTAACACGATAAAACCCCATCTCTACTAAAAATACAAAAAATTAGCTGGGTGTGGTGGCGGATGCCTGTAGTTCCAGCTACTCGGGAGGCTGAGGCAGGAGAATGGCGTGAACCTGGGAGGCGGAGCTTGCAGTGAGCCGAGATCACGCCACTGCACTCCAGCCTGGGGATGGTGCGAGACTCTGCCTCAAAAAAAAAAAAAAGAATTAGTCATTTTACCCCGTAAAACCTAGCAAGCAGTCAACGAATTATTTGAGTTTAAATTCCTTAATAGTCTTCTTTTTTCAAGCAATTCTGCTAGTTTTGAAAGACTATTGCTCAGGACAAATGGCTGACTGATGCAGCCTGTGTACTTCAGAACATGTTGGAGAAACAAAAAAGGAAAACAAAGAAAATTTCAAAGTGATTTCAAGAGGTCATTATATTTATATTTAAAATATAATTTCTTTTCAGGTTTTGGTAAACATAAGCAAATTTTGGCTAGATAAAACAAAAAGTGTTGGCTCTTTTCATTGGTTTGAAGGTCCAGTAGAGCACAGGGTGTGTTCTGTGGGTGACCAGAAAGCATGCCCTCACTTCTACACTTGATCAGCAAATGTTTCAAAGGACGAGTGGGATTCCAGTAGCTCTTCCTTGTTCTTTATAAACAAAAAGCACACTGTCTGAATTGTTGTCTGGCAGTATTAAGTGTTGTTTTAAAAAAAAAAAAATTGAAAAGCACAATGAAGTAAGTTTTCAAAGAAATACTTGCAAAATGCTGTGGCTGCTGAGTCAAAGAGACAATTTCCATGATATCATCGCCTTTTCTCCTATTGGTAGCCAAAGCGGCACAAGGCAATTCACTGGGGTATGGGAAGAAAATGTTACAACTTCTGGGTAGGTGGTAAGAAAGTGTTGGAATTCTATTTGTATTAATTTTTATCCCAATCTTTAAAATTCTATGTATGTGTATGTTTTACGGATGTACCTGTTACACCAATGTATGCATACAATTTACAAATAAATACAATACAACAGGGTGTGTAGTCAAAGCTTTCACTGATAGGTGTGTATGATCAAAAAGGGTGAATACCACTGACTAGTCTTTTGTTGATATTGAGTTCTTTGGTTAAAAAATAAAAAGGAAGTTTGTTCTTAATTAGCATATCATACCTACCTTTTTACCACTATTTCAATGGCCTAAATATAAATAAATCCATATAAGCCAAGAGGCAGGGTTTGCATGCTTATAGTTCCAAACAATAATTGTGTTCTGGAATAATTGTCAATGTATATGGCCTGCGCTCTGCCATCACTCTGAACAGAAATATTCTGAAAAATTATTTCCAGTATTATTGTCTCTCCTGTTTCCTTAAATGCTAAAATTCTTGTGTAACTCTGTTCATTATTAATACATTGAGAATTTGGGGATCAAGGGTTTATCTTGATTTGTGTGATGTTATATGGCCATCATAAAAGATGGGATGCACTTCTAACTGCATCATGACCTGATGAGGTCAACACCATCTATTCTATAGGAATTTTTACTTTAAGTAAAAACTCTTTCTAAAGTGCACATATCCATGGCTTGAGAGGCAGTGTTACTATGAGGAACAAATGAATCTCTGTACCATGAAAAGCACCCAGAGATGCCTAACACAGTAGCTTCTAAAGTGTTAGCCATTATTATTGTTACTATTACAATTATTATCGCTGCTAATATTGTTATTGCCATGCAATATATGGCCAGGTAGTTCTTTTTTATACCTTAAGTGTTCTTTCACTCACATATGAATAACATATTTTCTATATTTTATCAACTATTAATAATTCTAGCGGGGAAGAGTTTAATAATGACTTGATGTAAATGCTTCACAAAGGCCAAATGAATTTTTAGGCGTGGGATGAGGGAAAGAATAATTCTCATGAGGAGGGCTAACAGAAGAGAGAATGCTAATAGGGTAGTGCATTATTTACTGAGATTTCAGAAGGTAATGGCTATCATAGGCAGTAGGAAGGAAAGACATAGAATAATACATGGTACACCTATGCCAAGCAAAGCTTGTGAGCATCTAACAATTAAGCATGTTGTTATATACTTAAATGTAAAACTGGACTTAGCGAAAGGTTACCTGTTATTGCTGAAGGGAGAAAAGCTTGTAAAATGTCTTTTATACACTGAGGCCATAGGAAGGAAGTGACTGATGCTTAATTAAGTGATAAGAATGACAGGAAAACATCTTGAAAAAATATTAGCAGTTATAATAGAGTCAAGGGCAGACACAGAATTTACATGGTGTCATGGTCTTGATTATGACTCTGCCTTTGATTTATTTTTTATTCTTATTTTTTAGAGATGGGGGTCTCACTATGTTGCCCAGGCTGGTATCAAACTCCTGACCTCAAGTGATCCTCCCACCTCAGTTCCCTAAAGTGCTGGGTTATAGGTATGAGCCACCATGCATGGCCTGCCTTTGATTTCTTGTACCTCATACAGAAAACTTTGATGAATATAACTTACATTTTATACCCTGTACACTATTTGCAGAAAATTGTAAACTGCAGAAAGTTTTCTCTGCCACCCAAAATATTTCCAGGATGATTTTTCTTTTTTCTTTTCTTTTCAAGGCAAGGTCTCACTCTGTCACCCAGGCTGTAGTACAGTGGCGCATTTACAGCTCACTGCAGCCTCAACCTCCTGGGCTCAAATGATCCTCCCACTTCGGCCTCTGGAATAGCTGAGACTACAGGTGTGTACCACCATGCCTGACTAATTAAAATTTTTTTTTTTTTTTGGTAAAGATAGAGTCTCACTATGTTACCCGGGCTGGTCTTGAACTCTGGGGCTTAAACAATTCTCCTGCCTCGGCCTCCCAAAGTGCTGGGATTACAGGCATGAGCCATCACACCTGGCTGACAAGGTTTTTCTTGCTGTAACTTTACACATGTGCAGGAAAATACAAATTGATTTTTACTAGCAGTTGAAGAAAAATATCATTAGTGAAAAAAAAAAACAAAGAAAAAAAACTGTTTTCTCCTCCACATCTCATGTGGCATACTAAAGCCAAATATGAATTACTGAGATACTCTCATTAGCATGGTTGAGAGCATACTGTAAATACCTCTCCACTTCATACTCAGAAAAGTTACTCATGCAAAATGAGAAAATAATTAGTAACAGAAGTTGATATACTTGAAGGGGACTTTTCGATTCTTTTTTGGGAATATCAAGATCCACAAGGCTGAGGAGATCTAAGACTCTAGTTAACATGCTTGTAGGACAGAATAGGAAATTTGGTGTTGTTCTCAAACCTACCACAATGATCACAACATCCAGACAATTCCAGAAACTCCTGAAATAGTGCAGTTTGTGAATGCGAATTTCCAATATCTCTTCCACCACGTAGTAAAGGATAAAGAAACAAAAGATAATCTCACAGGCTGCCAGGAAGAAATCAAAAGTTGTGACATATCGGATCAGCTTTAAAGGCTGAAATTGCCAAGATGGAATCACACCGCCTGTTGCTGGGAATTCAACCAATAACCTGCATGGAAATAAGAACAATTAAAACAATAACAACAACAACACATGAATATAGTCAGGAACGGATGGCCATCTATTCTGTTCGTGCACTACAAGGTAATTAAACTGCTACGATGAGTCCCCTCAAACTAGTGGCAAAACATTTTGATCATAGCTAATAATTCCATACTTGTAGAATTTTGTGCCATCAAAGGAGTAAGACTTCCTGAGGTCTTTCAGTCCCAAAGGAGTACTTCCTGCTCAGTCTTCCCTCTACTTTTCTATATTTATGCTGCTCAAAATGCCATGTACTTTTAAAGTAAAAGTAAATCAACACACAAACTTTTCTAGGACTTCTGTTATTATTTTTTAAGAGCTAGGGACTCGCTTTGTTGCCCAGGCTAGAGTGCAGTGTTGCAATCATAGCTCACTGCTGCCTCAAATTCCAGGGCTCAAGGGATTCTCCTGCCTTAGACCCCTGAGTAGCTGGGACTATAAGTGTGCAGTACGACGCCCGACTAATTTTTTTTTTTTTGGCAGAGACTGAGTCTTGCCCTTTTGCCCAGGTTGGTCTCAAACTTCTGGGCTCAAATGACACTCCTGCCTGGGCCTTTCCAAGTGCTGGAATTACAGGAGTGAGCCACTGTGCCTGGCCCTAGGACTTCTATTAAATTCAAGTCCTCCTCCTAGGCAACATGAAGAATATAAAGAAATACAAGCCATCCACTCAAAACTTGTGTGATCTCGTTGAGAAGTAGGATATATTTTGTACATATGTAAAGATAGGAACTGAGTCTGTCATTCATTCATTAGGTAAAACCTAAATAGCATCAAATTGTTTGTCCTCCAGGGAATCTCTCTTCTTCCCAGAGCCTTATAATGAATAGGTGTGTACTCAATAGATGTCTGATTGTCTAAAACATACACTGTTTTACATCCATACTAATGGCTCTGATCTTTACCGCTTTACCATAACTGGACTGAGGGTTTTTTGGTCAAACACCATTTCGTAGGTGTCACACTGAGAAAGGTGGGTGATTCAGTTAATGACACAGACTCCTTATCTAACTAGAAACAGAAGCTCTAGCTGCTTCATTTTAAGACATTTAAAAGCCCTTTAGTCAGCTACTAGCCATCATTATCTCTGCCATTACAGGACAGATAGCCGCACCTGGAACTTGAGCATCCAGGACACATGCATGAGCAATAATCAAGTAAAAACAGGGACTATGGTAAATTAGAACTGGTCAGAGAAGTGTGAACATTTTCCTTCCTTTTCATTGTCAGTTTTCCTGTCCTTTCTTTCCTATTTGATGTGTTGGAGAGTAGGGGTAAGAACCAAAAACTCAGGAGAGCAACACTGAAGCCAAGAGTCTTGTATGTGACAGCCTCATTGGGAACTCAAAAGGGAAGGAAGTGGCCTTCAAGAGTCAAGTCATTTCTCTGGTCCATTTTGGCCCTGCAGTAGTCAACCACTTCCAGAAACTTAGAAAAACAGTATAGAGAAATGAAGCAGTTGTCTTAACAATGTTTATCCTTAAAGTAAACGAGGAAGCAAAAGAAATACTCCATACCTTCTATAAATAGAATTTACTAAAATATCAGAGTTGCCTCTCTGTTTTTATTCTCTTCCTTTTTATTCTATTCTTTTGATCTTCACTGGAATACTCAGGAGAAATTCAATAATAACTGCAATAGATTTTCATTCATTTCTAGTGATAACTACTACTGGACTACTGGTTGAGTATTTCCTTCTTTCCTTCCTTCCTTCCTTCCTTCCTTCCTTCCTTCCTTCCTTCCTTCCTTCCTTCCTTCCTCCCTTCCTCCCTTCCTCCCTTCCTCCCTTCCTTCTTTCCTTCCCCTCCCTCCCTCCCTCCTTCCTAGCTTCATTCCTCCCTCCCTCCTTCTCTTTTTTTTTTTTTTTGCCACTGTGAGCAAGGACAGGTTGAATATTTCTAATCTGAAAACCTGAAATATAAAATGCTTCAAAATCCCAAACTTTTTGAGCACCGACATGACAGCATAAGTGGAAAATTCCACACCTGACTTCATGTGACAGGTCATTGTCAACATGCAGGCACACAACAGTTTATTCAACATCCCTAAGGGAAAAATAAAATTTCCTTCAGGCTATATGCATGAAGTTTCATTTATGAAACATAAATGAAATTTTGTGTTTAGACTTGGGTCCCATCCCCAAGATATCTCATTTTATATATATGCAGACATTCCAAAATCTGAAAAAAATCTTAAATCTCAAACATTCCGGTCTGAAGCATTTTAGATAAGGGATAACCTGTAATTGATTTAATGTGGTACTATTTTCTGCAAACGTTGTTAAATAGAAGGACTGGGACAATCCAACAAGCCACGTAGAGCAGAATTGAGCTTAACCTCAAGAACGATGACAAAGACTATTATGAGAATAAACCCTTCTTATCTTGTGTGTAAATATACATGCAATAATCCATGTTAGTGATGTTTGGGTATTGCTGACATGCTCACCAGGAAGATTAAAGTGGGTGAACTCTGACTCCCTCTTGCTCTGCTTTTTCCTTCTTTTTAATAGTACCTATCACCTTCTAATATTTTATGTATTATATAATAAAATAACTACTATATTATTTGTATTGTTTATTGTTTAATGTTTATTCTCTATCTCCTCCTGGTTGGAGGCAAGCTCTGCAAAGGCAGGGATCTTTGTTGTGTTTGCTGACATGTCCCAAGAGCCAAGAACAATGTCTAGCCCATATTAAGTGTCCAATAGATGTTTGCTGAATAAATGAATGGAGTTGAGTCCCAGACAAGCCAGTGGAATCTTTGTCAGTTTCGTTACTGTCTCCCAGAGGGGTCATCATGGCAACATCCCAGGATCTGAGGAAGGAACTTTATGTGACTCTGACAGCCCTTAGCATGAGCAGGTACCTGGGTATCCTACTGAGCATCCTACAAGCACTCCAATTACTGTGCTTGTGTGCTAATAGCAGAGGCTCATCTGAGAGTGAGAAACTCCAGGGAATGAATCAAGATTTGATGGGCAGGGGACTTGGTGATGGAACATGTGGCACTGATCATCCTCATAATGGGTAGGGACAGATGTTAGAAAAACACAATACTTATCTGGAAAGGTTCCAGCATTGAGATGAACTTGGACCAGAGTTAAGGTTCTTTCCAACTTGTAATATTCTAGGATCCCAACTTCCTTCCTCAAATATCCTTTATTTCAATAAGCCTTCAGTTTTTACCCCTCCCTTGCTATCTGTCTGGGTCCTTGGCATCCTCATTTAGTTAACGGCAGGCAAAGGTTTTTCTGGCCAACCCCAGGATAGGATGTACGTACAACTACACAAAAATAGGAGGGATGCGTGTCCTCAGTACACACCTGACCACACAGAACAGGTTAATGTTGGCGTTGTACACTGAGAAGTCAATAAAAGTTGCCCTGGTTCCTCGGTCCAGCCAGACATTTTTCTTGAGGCTAGCAACTTGTGCAGCTGTTTCCTCTCTTGTTCTTGACAAATCCAGATAATAGCCAGCTCCACTATAAGTTGCAATGATTCCCCAGTGGCTACTACCATTCAAGTCTTTTTCACTTGTGTAGATCCAACTGATTAAAAACAAAATCAAAAAACAAACAGTTAAAATCAGTGGAACACTTGTGGCAATTACAAGGACAGCTGGTTCCTTGTAAAATAAAGTATGCATTAAGGCCTATCAAGCTGGGTAATGTGCCTGACCTGGCACTTCATAAGTGTTTTCTTGGTTAATTCTCATACTGTTATTAGCCTCACTTTAGGAATGAGGGCCCTGAGGCTTAGTGAGGTCAATGTAGTCCCAAAGTTTTGAAGGTAGACTCAGGAACCAATGCCAGGGCTGTCTGTCCCTAGAGCCTCTGCTCTGCTCTAGAGCCTCTGCTCAGTTTATATGGCTGCCTTCTCTGGGTAACTGTGCTCAGGGACTAGATAACTTGAGGTCCCCAGAGAAATTTACAGCCAAAAGAGGGACAAGTTCATCAAGTGGCATTGTCAGCATTTGGGAATTTCATCCACAAATATTCAGAGGATCTCTTAGAAAACAGATGCTTCTTTGGCACTAATGGGGATATAAAAGTCCTTTCCCTCCCAAATTTAAAACAAGTAGGGAAACAAAAGTTGTAATTAAACAAGTAAAATACAAGGTGGATAATAATAAGAAGCAAAAGACTAAAGAAATTAGGCTGGCAGATCAGAGGAAAGCTATCCTTATTTGGGGATCTGGCAATGAAGGGATGGATTAGAAAAGGCTTTAGGAAGAAGCTGTGTTGGACCTGAGCCATGAAAGGTGAGTAGGACCTGGACTTGCACAGGTGAATGCTGATATGGTTTGGCTGTGTCCCCAACCAAACTTATCTTGAATTGTAACTCCCACAATTCCCATGTTTTGTTGGAGAAACCTGGTAGGAGGTAATTGAATCATGGGGGCAGGTCTTTCCCATGCTGGTCTCGTGATAGTAAATAAGTCTCACGAGATTTGATGGTTTTACAAGGGGGATTTTCCCTGCACAAGCTCTCTCTCTTTGCCTGCTGCCATCCATGTAAGACATCACTTGCTCCTCCTTGCCTTCCACCATGATTGTGAGGCCTCCCTAGCCATGTGGAACTGTAGGTCCATTAAACCTCTTTCTTTGGTAAATTGCCCAGTCTCAGGTATGTCTTTATCAGCAGTGTGAGAAAGACTAATACAAAATGGAAAGGGCATTTCTAACTGTGAGCCATTGGTCAAGAGAAGTAAGTAGTTCAGTTTGGCTCCACAAGGTAAAGAATGGTAGATCGAAAGGTAGTCTGTGGTCAGCTTGTGAAGGGCAAACATGAAGGAGTCTGCGAAGGGAAAGTTCTGAGAGGCACGGAACAGGGCTGCTCTGGTGGCGGCAGGGAAGACTGGAGTGGGGAGGAAGAGGGCTCACGTGCAGAAAAGAGTTAACACAGCAGGCCTGAGATGGTCTTTCCTTAGGAAGGCCTGTTTGCAAGGTTGGACTTTGGCTGGCATCTGGGAACCTGACTGATAAACAGCTCCCTGCACTGGTGTACAACTTTCCCTGACCGGTAAGAGAGGCTTGCTGTGTCTGTGCTATTTGTACAAGCAATGTGGCTTTACACTCAACACCTGCTTTCCTTCTGGGAGTCGGCAATTTTGGCACATGCCAGTCATAAACCAGTACCAGTATCCAGTGAACACCCCAGGCACTGAGTCTCTAATTAACCTCTCTGATAGACATTTCACACATTGTTACAGCTTGTTCCTGGAGAAATTCAGCACATCGTATGTGACCTCACTGGGAGAGGGCTCCTGGAAGCCTACACTGGGTTTTCCCCATGTGCCTTTTCTTTTGTATCCTTTCACCATAATAAACCTTAGCTATGAGGATGCCTCTATGCTGAGTCCTTCTAGTGAATCACTGAACATGGGGGTGGTCTTAGGGACCCCTGACATAGCTCCATTAGCAATACCCAAGAGGTAATGAGGCCTGAACTCACTCAGTGAAGATGGGAAGTGAGAGAGTGTCACCACAGTGACTGCCAGCAGAACTTGGCAACTGATTTGGAAGTTGGGGCAAGGAGGAAACATGGCTCAGAAATGACTCTGGAGTCTCTTTCAAGGCAACAGGAAGATAGCAGTGCCATTAACAGAAGGAAGAGCAGATCCCATAAGAAAACGATGTTTAATTTGGGGCATATTGAATCACAAGAGGTGTGGGACATCCAGGTGGAATAGAGACGTATCTTGTATCACTAGAATGCAAGCTCTGTGAAGAAAGGATGTTTGCTTCTGTTTCCTGCTGCTTTGTTTCTTCAGCATCATGGGGACTAGAAGAGGGGTGACTTCTAGCAATGGGAACATGCCTGGCACATTGTTAAAGAAATGACGAGTCACCAAATAAAGATGCCAGTGGAAGCCATCTGAATGTCATGGGAAAGAGGGTAAAGAAAGAAAAGATGGAGATACAAATATAGAACCTGGGAATAAGACAGGAGAAGTGAGAGAAAGGGGTTTCAGAGTTAAAAGAACCCAAAGTGTAGAGTTCCTCATGGAAGTAAAAAGAATGAGCAGTCAACACTGCCACCTTCTGCAGACAGGATGAAGGGGATAAAGACTGAGATTTGTTCAGTGGATTTGCTAACTAGAGGTCCCTAGTGGCTTCCTGGTGAGATGTCAAAAGCAAGAACCTAAGCTTTAAGAGGTAAATCGAGGGTAAGGAAATGGAAGTGGCATTTCCAAGACTATTCTTCCAAGAAGTTTGGAGTTGATGGGAAGAAGAAATTGGAGTGACTTGAGAATGTAGAAGAATAAAGGGATGGTTTAGACATGACAGGGAAGGTCCCCTTTGGCAATCCACCCTTGAGTAGAAATCACTCATTCATACATGCATCCAACACATATTTATTAGTATCTTTACATATGAGGCATTGTTCAAGGCTTTGAGAACACAGCAGTTAACAAAATAGAATCCCTGCCCTCAGGAAGCTTGAGTACTGATGGGGAGCTGAGAGCATCGAAAAGCCACCCTAATGATGTAATTAATACGGAGGAGGAATTAATATGGAAGAGGTTTAGTAGATGAAACATGGGTTTTGGAGTCAGGCTGCTTAAATCTTGGTTCAGTTCCATTTGCTAGCTGTGACACTTTGGGCAAGTGAGCCTCAGGTTTTTCATCTATAAAATGGAGATAATACCTATTTTAGAGTTGTTTTGTGAAAGTAGATGAGATAATGCGTGAAATAACTTCTTAAATAATGTCTGGCACAGAGCCGTGGCCAGACATTATTTTATGTCTTACGTATAAATTTATCTTCTTAGTGATGTGAGATAAATAAAATATTGGAAAGGGTATCACAGATGGAAGGCATGCTTATGCTTACTACAAAAAGGCACACTAGAAAGCAAAATAAAGCTGGGCATGGTGGCATATTCTATAGTCCCGGCTACTTGGGAGGCTGAGGCTGGAGAATTGCTTGAGCCCAGGAGTTTGAGGCCAGCCTGGGCAACATCAAGAGGCTCCATCTCTAATAAATTTTTGTTTTTAAAGAAAGCGAAATCACTAATATAACTTGGATGATAATGTTCTTTGAGATTATTTAGTACCTTTGTTCTAAAGCTCTGGAGTTTTACTAAATTTTTTTTTTTTTTTTTTTTTTTTCTGAGGTGGACTCTTGCTCTGTTGCCCAGGCTGGAGTGCAGTGGTGAGATCTCGGCTCACTGCAACCTCCACCACTTGGGTTCAAGCAATTCTCCTGCCTCAGCCTCCCGAGTAGCTGGGACTATAGGCACATGCCACCACACCCAGCTAATTTTTGTATTTTTAGTTGAATCAGGGTTTCACCATGTTGGCTAGGCTGGTCTTGAACTCCTGACCTCAAGTGATCCGCCCGCCTTGGCCTTCCAAAGTGCTGGGATTACAGGCATGAGAAACTGTGTCCAACCTGGATTTTTACTAAATTTGTTTCTTATGGGTTCTGGTATTAAATAGAATATACACTGGATGGTACAAGAAGAATACACTAATTGAAAAGGTGATTGCCCATTGTATAGTAACAAATGTGGATTCTGGGCAACTCAGTTTCCGAGAAAAGAACCTAGATGAACCAACAGAATTAGCTGAGCAAAGCTTAGAAGATGACTCTGACCAGTGACATACCCAGGGACAGCAACCCCAAAGGCCCACGCTGAAATGGCCTGGGAGGTCTTCCTGTTTCTTTATAATAACTACAAAACTTCTAAAATAGTAAGTGCCCTCCCTTAATACACAAGATGTTTGAAGTATGGGTACCAAAGTGTACAAAAAGCCCCTGTAAATATGCATGTGTACAAATACATACTTAAAATCTCAAACATTTGAGTAAAATGGGCTTTTAAGCAAACAAAAAATGGCCTCACAAGCTTACACATTAAATAACTCCATTCTGAACAAAAACCTGTTTGTAAGACCTATAAAAAAAGAGTTCCTGCACCTGAAACCTTGCTGTTAAATTACTTAGTGGATGATGTTACTGGACCTATAAAAACAGGGCCCAGGGCATCTTAAATGAAATTTTCAAAGGCTCAGATAATTAATTTTTTGTGGGTCATATGGTCAACGATTTAGTGTTTTGAAAAATATGCATGTAGAAACTGAAAGAAGGCTAAAAAGTAGTGAAAACTTGAGAAGTCAAAGGTCAAGTTGGCCAAGGTTTAAATATAAGCACTGAAGAGTCACTGAACTTCTTTTTGCCTCGGTGAAGGTGTCAGGGAATGAATGAATGAATGATGGGAGGTCAGAGAATAAATGAGTGAATATCACCAAGTGGCAATGAGTCCCAGACACTTACGCGGTTCCATTTCGGGGCCCGAAGGGAGCCCTATCTTCACTACTGACAGAGTAGACATCATAGCACTCTTTAATTTCATCTCTCAAGTCCTGGGGGATAGAGCAGGATCCATTTCTGACTCGGAGTTGCCGTATTCGTGGTACCCCTAACAACAGGTTCTCATAGAAGATGAAACTTCGGTTGTCAGCTTCAGTCTGGTTACTGGGCTGCATCTTCCAGTACAGCCCATCCAATAAGGAGCCTTCTGTGAACTAAAAGCACAGGAAACATCTCTGAAAAAGTTCCAAGCTCAGCTGCTGTCTTGCTCCTGCCTGGAACGTTTGCATAACCAAGCATTTGGCAACTCTATGAAAATAGTAGAGTGATAAGAATGAGTTTTGTCGTCAGAGAGATTTGGGATAGCATCTTGCCCCATCACTTGTTAGCTATGAGGCCTTGAGCAGGGTCCCCTGAACCAAGGTTCCTGCATCTGGAAAACCCATCTTTTATGTAGTCACTGCATCTGGCACAGAGTGGGTACTTAATACGTGGCAGCTCTGATTTGCATAGTTACTGCACCTGGCACAGAGTGGGTACTTAATATGTGGCAACTCTGATTTGCATAGTTACTGCACCTGGCACAGAGTGGGTACTTAATATGTGGCAGCTCTGATTTTTGTTCTTGGACTAAAGGTGGGGTCATAATTAACTCCACTTCCCCTTATTAAAATAATGTCTCACATAATCATGGTTCTAAACTTGTTTAGAGAAAAGGCTACAGTTTTGATTACCAGCCTGGCATCTGATAGACCTTTCACCTGTCTGGACTATTTTGCTGTATGGTGAACTCTCCAATCCCTCCTTATCCCTTTAGAGATTGGCATTTATCATCATGGAATGTGTATACAAAAGTCTCTTGTTAGTTTGTACAACCAGCTATGCCTGTAGGGAAAACAGATCTATTTCTCAGTGTGCTATCCTTATCAGATGATCAACAGAGATAGACTGATTTGCCCTCTCAGATGGTGAAAGATTCATATTATACAAGTGTGGCTTTGGATGCCAAGTACTTTTGTATATGAATAGGTTCCTGTGACCCAGTTGTCTCTATCCTTAAAATCAATAGCTCTGACCCCAGGGTTTAGTAAGAATTTTAGAAACTATCTCCCTAAGGAGAAACAATAATTTCCTTTTCAATTTCCCTTCCAATTTTCTTAGATTCTAAGCCCCATTACCCTCAGATGAGTTTAATATTTTTCCTGTGGTATCACTCATTGCTATACTGTTAACTATGTTGGACTTTGGGAAGGGGCTGGACTGGGTTGAACTTCACAACAGCAAACCTTTTGTTTGTTTTTTTGGTTTTTTGTTTTTTTTGGATTTTTTTGAGACAGGGTCTCACTCTGTTGCCCCGGCTGGAATGCAGTAGCATGGTCATGGCTCGACCTCAAGCAATCACTCAAGTGATCCTCCCACCTCAGCCTCCTGAGTAGCTGGGACTATGGGTGTGTGCCACCCCACCCTGCTAATTCTTTAATTTTTTTGGAGAGACAAAGTCTTACCATGTTGTGCCCAGGCTGGTTTCGAAATCCTGGACTCAAGCAATCCTCCTGCCTTGGCCTCCCAAAGTGCTGGGATTACAAGCGTGAGCCACCAAGCCCCACCAACAGCAGACCTTTGAAAGAATGTCCTTACTTTGTGTCAAGCACTGTTCTAAGAGCTGGGGATACATGCCATCATCAACAAAGAGACAAAATGCAAAAGGCGAAGCAAGACAGAAGAACCACACTGTCCTTCATTGGCCTTACATTCTAGGAGATTCTCAATAAATATTTATTGAATCTTGACTCATGGAACGAATTATAAACTAGGATGAAGAAGTAGCTGTCAGGCTAGAAAAAAATCAATTTTTCTTGTTCCCTAGCCATGTGACCATATGATTTAAGCATCCTGAATCTCATTTTCCTCATTAACAAACTAGGGCATACTCTTAGTACTTACCTTATAGAGTTACCATAGAAATTAAATTAGGTAAGGTATGAAACACTCAGCACAGTGCAAGGCACAGGCAAAGTTCTCAGTGTTAACTTTACCCCTCTTTGAGAGTAGGGACAGTAACTTCTAACAACTCACCATAACTTACGTCTCACACAGTGTTAAATGCAAAGCAGGTCCTGTCGATACTCATGCACTGAAATGATGAAGCCAAATGAAAAATTTTCTGTGATAAAGAGGTACTGTCAAAGTTATTTGCAAATACCTTCCAGAAGTCTTCCATGGAAGACAGAGTTTTAAAGTTAGTTTTCTCTGTTTTGGACACGGGGGTGTCTAGGAAGAGCTGTGACATCATCCGGGTGTAGTAGTACACATTGGAGCTCATCATGCCGTAGGTCACTGCAACACAGAAAGATCCAAATGAACGCCCCAAGGGAATCGGTACACATTCACACACCAGCAGCCTTCACGAAGGGATTGTTCCTATGGATAAACAGTTTGGACAAATATCCACAGAAGGTCTTCTCTCACCCCTGCCTTCCTTCCCCCTATCATTCTTCTAGGATATCTCCCTATCTCTCTGGCTTATAAAAGAAATATGTAATATTAATATTGGCTCATATGAAACAAAATTGGCTTACTATTGAGTATCAGTGTAAGATCAGGAACGTTTACTTGATATTTGGGACTTCCAACATGCCTACTCAATTTCATTTTCCACCACCTCTCGGCTCAGATCCTCCATACCAGTGAGGCTGATCTGCACAAGGTCATAGCTATGCTGGGCTCCCCACCCTCCTGCTGTGCACACTGCCTACTCTCCCTGCAGTAACATGGGCAAGCCATTGTTTGTTTCCTCCAGATTAATTCTCCATTCTTCCCTGCCCTGTTCTGTGCCCTGAGGCTAACCTTTATGAACTGTACCAACTGGAATCCTTTGCCCTACGGGGATATCAAGGACAGAGTTTGTTCCCCCACCCCTGTTCTCCATACCCTCACCATCTGGATGCAGTTTGGCAGTGGAGACTCTAATCTTGGCCATGGGTGCTGAGGGAATCCCTTTTCTCACAACCACACTGGGCTCCCACTATGCCACTCCCTCCCCCAGTTCCCTAAAGCCTGGAGGTGGTAACTTTTTTTGAGTGCATCACTTCCCCTTTTTGGTTCTCTTAACCCCACCACATCTCTGTAAACAGTCCCTTCATTAAACTTCTCTTAATCACCACTTGAGTTCATCATCTCCTTTTTCTAAGATGCTGACTGACACAGACATATCTGCTTCCCACCTACCAGTCAAATCTTGAATGGAACCCTATAACTCGAACTACATCCCTGCCATGGACATTTACTGATTATTTTGAATGGTCTTGGAAGGAGGTGGGAAGATCCTTTACAAGCTTAGTAGACCAAAGGAGATCAGGGTCTGACTCCTGGCCATGCTCCTTACTTGCTATACGACCTTTGCAAGTTGCTTAAACTTTCTGAGCTTCAGTTTCCTCTTCAGTAAGATGGGGATAACCAACTATCCCATGGATTTTTTGGTGCCTAAATAAAAACAATAACTAAAATTTATCCAGTACAGTGGTTGACACTTAACAAATGTTCAATATGGTGGCTCTTCCTCCTTAACTGGATTGTTATAATGCATTTATTATAAATTTCAGCACTTTACCAAGTACTTTCTCATTCTGGACTTTAATGATTGTAGGTATAATATAATTCCTATAATTAGCTGATAAAACGTTTCAAGGGGAAGGAAACATGTTCTATGCTTTTTAAAAACTACAGTTCTGAATACCCACGATTAATACTTACCTGAAACTATAATACATTTCAGGGATCATATTCAAACCTATAGAAATTATTTTGGGATTAAGTACTATTTAGCAAATCTCTCCTTCATGCAGCTGTCTTCTCCCCACTCTGCATTTTTCTTTCTTTTTTTTTGAGACAGAGTTTCACTGTTGTTGCCTAGGCTGGAGTGCAATGGAGCAATCTCGGCTCACTGCAACCTCCAGCTCCCAGGTTCAAGCAATTCTCCCACTTCAGCCTCCCCAGTAGCTAGGATTACAGGCATGTGCTACCATGCCCAGCTGATTTTTTATTTTTAGTAGAGACGGGGTTTCACCATGTTGATCAGGCTGGTCTTGAACTCCAGACCTCAGGTGATATACCTGCCTTGGCCTTCCAAAGTGCTGGGATTACAGGTGTGAGCCACCACACCTGGCCCCTCTTCCCCTTTCAAGCATCATAGGAAATTAAGATTATTTAAGAAGGGTAGGTAATAATGATCCAAACACGAGTATGTTTGGGAGTTCATCTCAAGCAATCAATTAAGCAGTAAATAGACATAATACACACAACTTGTATACTGTATCTAGAGACGTACGAAAAATGTCCAGTCCCCCTGGTTTGGCTCCCTCACCTGTCATCCTATAACCTAATGTAATTAGGACAAGAACAGTCCTCTTCAGGTGTTACATGACTTACTACCTCTCAGAACTGTCTTGCGACAAGAGTTAAGAGTTTAGAATTCTAATCCACTCATATTTATGGAACAAGGTATTGGGCATGAAGATGAACAAGATGTGATCTCTGCACTCAGAAGAGTTCATAGGGTCCCCAGAGAGTGCTGCCTAGCCAACTCCCACAAAGGATGCAAAGGATGGACATGAGTACACTGTCCTCTGCAAAGGCCTGTCAGTCTACAGTCAATCGAGGAGAGAAAGGGACATGACACAAGAGCAAGCAGTGAAGGCTGCTAAGAGCCAACCAAATAATTAAGTTGATTATTTTCAATTAACTTGGAATTGGAATGTACTTTGGATTGACTGATTAATATAGACTGTTGTGGAGTTTTTAACCTGTGGGTTTACTGTGGTTGTTGTTAAAAAGGAATTTTGATAAATTATTTACATATTTTTATTTATAAATATGGTATAACTATATATAAGTATGTAAATATAAGGATCTTAGATACTGAATTGAAAATGTATCCCTTTATTTTCCTAGACCACTCATAATCCAGTACTGATTTTTGCTTTTGAAATTCTCAAGATCTATATTGGCTTTAATAGCTTCACCAAAGGGCAAGCAACAGATTCTCTTGGTTATGTAGCACCATCTGCTGGACAGCCAGGTAAACAATCCCTTCCAGCTTCAAAGGGATGATTACCGTACCTTTTCTTTCTTTCTTTTTTTTTTTTTTGAGACAAGGTCTGGCTCTATGGCCAAGGCAGGAGTGCAGTGGCACCATCTCCGCTCACTGTAGCCTCAATCTCATGGGCTCAAGTGATCCTCCCACCTCAGTTTCCCGAGTACCTGGGACTACAGGCATGCACCGCTATGGCCAGCTAATTTTTAAATTTTTCGTAGAGATGGGGTTTCGCCATGCTGCCCAGGCTTATCTCAAACTTGTGAGCCCAAGTGATCCTCCCTGCTCGGCCTCCCAAAGTGCTGGGATTACGGTCGTGAGCCACCGCGCCCAGCCTTAACAGATATTTAATCAGCAAACATTAACTCAGTCCTTCTGTGCCAGGTCCCAAGGAAGTTCATGGCACACCTGAGTGACAGCTCACAAACTCTGGTGGTCAGCTACACCATGAGCCCATGCAGGTGGCAGCTAAAAGCCCCCTGAATTTGGAGTCATACTGATTTGGTTTTGAGTTTCAGCTTGCCTCCATCCTGAACATCTGCCTCTGTTCATGATGGCGGGTCTTGCATCTTGAGATCTTGGACAACCATTTAACTCTTCTAAGCCTGATTTTGGAAACCAGAAAATGAGAATAATACCAAGGGCTTTTGTAAAGCTCAAATGGAGAAATATATGTGAAGACATTTGCACACTGTAAAATGCAATGGAAATATAAAACTGTTAACATCACTTCTCCTTTAAGTCCCTGAAAGGAAACTGGAGAAAGCCCACTTGAAGGTAGCATTCACTCTCTAAATGAAATGAATTGTGAAGAAAAATTTAGTGCATGAAATAGATAACCTTAAATGAGGACCAGAAAGGAGACAAGAGTATTAAAAAATACATAAAGGACACATACATCTGTACATATGTACACATCTTTCTTCTGCTATTTAATCCTTGTCTTAACCCCTGAATTTCCATTTTCCATAAAATAAACTAGAGCAAAATACAGTAAAACACAGTATCGGCTAGACACGATGGCTCACACCTGTAATCCCCACACTTTGGGAGGCCGAGGTGGGCAGACCGTTGAGCTCCAGAGTTTGAGACCAGGTTGGGCAACAGGGTGAGACTGCACCACTGCACTCCAGCCTGGGCGATAGAGCGAGACCTTGTCTCAAAAACTTAAAAAAAAAAAAAAAAAAAGAAACTATCACCAAACAACCAGCATGTGACCTAACAAAAGCTGCCTTAAAAACATGGTCTATCATTTCAAAATAGCAACAAATACTATTTTATTGTTAACATTGTTGAAAAATATAGGTTCAAATATTAAAAACAAATAAAGGGTATTGTAGAATAGTATATATTATATAAATTCCAAATCATTAGGATAAAAAAGCAAAGAAAAAATTTCCATCCAGCAAAAGAATATAAATGGAAAATAACAGGAACATATAAAAGAGAGGAAAATACTAAATAATATTAATTTGACAAAAAAAAAACCATGAAACATGAATGGTTTAGACTCTTACTAAATGACAAAGTTTTAAATATTGGTTAAAAAATAAAAATGCATCTCTAGAATTGTTAGAAGAAACCCACTCAAAGCTAAAAATAAATGAATGGGAAAATATATCAGGGACAAAATATTTTTTAAAAGGTTTTAAGTGGTATTATAATCCTCTGACAGAGGACATTATAAGGTGAACACTCAGTTTGATTAAAAGGTTATTTTACATTGGTCAATTATACTATACATAATGACTTAACTGTAATGAATTCTTATGTATTGAATAATAGAACATCAAAATATATAGAGCAATACCTGTTAGTAATAAAAGAATTATCAAAACTACAATTGCAGTTGGAAACTTAAAACCCTGTATCTTTCAATCTTTGACAGATAAAGTAGACAAAAATTACCTAGGAATATTAAGGGTTTGAATTAAGTATATGACTTGACATAGATATATATATCTGTTAAGAAATTAAATTTTTTCCCTCTCTTAATAACCCTTGGGCCAAAGAAGAAATCAGAACTGCCATAAAAATATAACCGTACTAGATGCAAAGACAGTAGAACCAAGATGCCTTGGCCGCAGTATTTCAGGTAATCTGCCACAAGATGAAGCTATCACTTTGCACAGGAAAACGAACTGCTTTGCTAGCTGTGTATTATATGATATCCTCACAGGGATGCAGTGGAAATAAAATGCAAACAAACATTTGAAGGGACTCTATAAACTCAAAGTGCTATACAAGATGATAACCTTGACTTATAGTGGAGGTACATCCTGATAAACCCATTGTAAATTGAAAATATCGTAAGCTGAAAATGCAGGTAATATAACTAACCTACTGAATGAACAACACAGCTTAGCCTGGCCTACCTTAAACATGTTTAGACACTTACATTAGGCTAGTTGGGCAACATCATCTGGCAATACAATACACCGTAGAGTACTGGTTGCTTACCCTCATAATCACATGGCTGACTGGGAGCTGTGGCTCCATCTCTAGAGTATGGTAGCCTGGAAAAAGACCAAAATTCAAAATTGAAAGTATGGTTTCTATAGAATGTGTATCACTTTCACATCACCATGAAGTTGAAAAATCATAAATCGAACCATCGTAAGTTGGGGACCATCAGTATATAAATGCAAAGCACTATACACAAATCAAGGAATTATTAGGCTTGAATTGATTAAGTGGACATACTACAGGAAATTCTGTGTGTTAGGAGAGAAGTGCTAGTGAACAAGAAATGGAAACAGGCAATGCTGTCAGCAGTTCGTGAGACTCTCCAGGTGCTGGCACTGAGAGGTGCACAGCTGCATCCCATCCCTGCGAGGGGGGTGAATGCATGAGCTGGTCTGGTCTGATAATCCTGTGTGAAGAGGTGGGCCTGAATGGCAGCACAACTCGGAGGTGGGGGCTGGTTCGGGTGGGCACCGCTAAGCTTCTGCCTAGATCTGGTTCTTGAGCTGATTTTGAAGGATGAGGAGGAAATAGAATGACAGAAAGGAACAGTGTACACTGAGGCTTTTTGAGATCACAAGTGGTTTGATGTGGTTGAAGAACCAGATATTTATAGGAGTGGCAGTTCTAAAGAAGTAAGTAAAGATCGTTTGGTAAAATGCCAGCCTATTGTCTAAAGATTTTAAAGTTTATCTTGACGTTGAGATACCATGTTAAATGGAAGAGTGATCCCAGCACTTTGGGAGGATGTTGCAGGAGGATCGCTTGAGCCCAAGAGTTCAAGAACAGCCTGGGCAGCAAAATGAGACCTCATTTCTACAACAAATAAAATTAGCTGGGTGGTGTGTACCTGTGGTCCCAGCTACATGGGAGGCTGAGGCAGGAGGATCTCTTTAGCCCCCAAGCTGCAGAGAGCTGTGTTCATGCCACTGCACTCTAACCTGGGTGACAGAGTGAGACCTTGTCTCAAATAAATACATAAATAAATAAATGGAAGAGTGACTTGTATTAATCTGGTTCCAGAAACAGCAGTGCTTGGAAATTGTAAAAAGTCCAGACACAGGGAGAGCAGCTTCCATCTAATCTGTGGTTCATATTTCGAGGCCTCTTAAAACTTAAAGGAATCTTGTCCCTTTCATATTTAAGCCATGGGGTGTTCTACTGTAAATCCCTCACCAAGGCCAACCAGAACTACAGGTCTGGCCCCTGGTCACCTTTCCGTCTTCATCTGATGATCTGATCTCCAGGAACTGGCTTCACTTGGCTTCTGAGTGTTTCTGGAATGATCTGAGTGTTTTCCTGCCTCAGAGCCTTCATTCATAACAATTCTCTCTTCCTCTGTTCTCAATCTTGCTTCAGGCTTCAGAGAGGCCTTCCTTGAGGGAAATCCTTTTCCCCAATCATCTCCTTTCATATCACTTATCACATTTAAGGACAGGGCCTAAATCTGTTTTTAATTAAATTACTGACCAACTGAACAAGTCAGGAAAGAGATGATTAGGATTAAAATAGGGACAAGAGCGACATAGGAAAAAAGACAGATTAGAGAGCCTCTGAAGAGGCAGAATGATCACAGAAGACCGGGAAGGGAAAGCATCCAGGATGACACCCAGGGTTCAAGTGAACTAGAGAGCATGGCTGGATAGATGGGTGGGAGATGAGTTCAGGATGGGGCATGTTACCAGTGAGAGAGGGCTGTGAGAGATCCCATCGTAGATGTCCAGCAGAAGCTGGTACTAGGTTCAGAGCTCATGAGTGGGACATGGGAGTCACTGGCACGCGAGTACTAGTTGAAGCATTGTCTGTGGAAAAAATGACCCAAAGAATGTCACAGGCCCAATCAGAGAAAACATTCTGTAAACATGCTTCAGAGAGAAGAAAGTGAAGCAAGTGAACACAGCAAGGAGGAACACAGGAAGAGAGAGAGTTACCAAAGCCAAAGAGGGAAGTCCTAGAATGCCAAACTCCACTGGACCAAATGCCAGGAAGAGGCTGAAAAGAGCCATCCCCAGTGACCTTTGTGAGGGCTTTTTTAGGAGGCAGAAGTGAGACTGCAGAATCAATAAGAGAGTTTGTGAAATACAGTCACTAAAACCCCCAAATCTTTTAATCCAGGTTTGGTCAACATTTCAAAGAAAATTGTAAGTAACAATTGTAAAATTGTGAGGAAAATCTTTAAGGGGTAAAGGCTGTTGATACAAGTGCTTCTGAGAATGGTAGTATTGGCTGGTATCATTGTGTTTTAAAAGTGAGAGAAAGATGTATAATATTTACATACAGACAATCTAGGATATATGATGGTTCAACTTACTGATTTTTTGACTTTAAAATGGTGCAAAAGCGATAAGTATTCAGTAGAAACTGTACTTCGAATTTTGAATTTTGATCTTTTCCTAGACTAGTGATAGGCAGTTTGATGCTCTTGCAAGGGGCGGCAGTGGCAATAAGCT
Source organism: Theropithecus gelada (assembly GCF_003255815.1). Taxonomy (NCBI): domain Eukaryota; kingdom Metazoa; phylum Chordata; class Mammalia; order Primates; family Cercopithecidae; genus Theropithecus; species Theropithecus gelada. Next base: position 53,825,154 of record NC_037672.1, read on the forward strand.
CAGCCACACAATAGCAAGGGTAAACAATACTCTACAGTATACTGTGTTGCCAGCACTTTTGGATATTGTCTTGTGTTTTCACAACCCATTTTGGTCACATTTGTTTTTTTTTTTTTTTTGAGACAGGGTCTCGCTCTATCACCCATGCTGGAGTGCAGTGGCCGGATCTCAGCTCACTGCAAGCTCTGCCTCCGGGGTTTACACCATTCTCCTGCCTCAGCCTCCCAAGTAGCTGGGACTACAGGAGCCCGCCACCTCGTCCGGCTAGTTTTTTGTATTTTTTAGTAGAGATGGGGTTTCACCGTGTTAGCCAGGATGGTCTCGATCTCCTGACCTCGTGATCCACCCGTCTCGGCCTCCCAAAGTGCTGGGATTACAGGCTCGAGCCACCGTGCCCGGCCCCATTTTGGTCACATTTAAAGTACATCTATATGTCTTCTATTTCCTGTCATTTTAAAATTGAGTTTTTGTCCAGTCAATGTATCAGAAAGGGTGAGGAGCCCTCCAGCCATAGTCCAAGGCTTAATAGTTACTTCTCATGGATTGCAACATGTGATCTTAAGACTGAAACTGTTTGTTGTGAAAAGATATGTGGGGAGCTATCAGGATATTTTTCACTGGAAATGGAATTAGCTTGCAGCTGCTGTGAGATTAACTCACTGACCTTTACTTCACTGATCTTGATATCAACTTGATCTTCATGGAATCTCTGGCAAATTAGGAAAACTATATATTTAGACTAGCATCCGTGTAAGATTTTTACAAGTAAAATAAAATATTCCTTTCCTTTTCAGAACACAAGGCAAAGTTTCCTTCTTTCAGAGATAAATAAATGGAAATACATAGATCTTTTCTTAAAAGGGCTCTTCCTGTCCTAGTACACACCACATTGTACTATGATTTTGTTGTTCAGTTCTCCATTTTCATTACTTCTTTGGATACTACTGAGTTTAAAGTTAAATACTTTCTGTAGTAGTTCATTTTCACACTGCTATAAAGAATTGCCTGAGAATAGGCAGGAAGAGGCTTAATTGACTTACAGTTCTGAATGGCTGGGGAGACCTCAGGAAACTTAGAATCATGGCAGAAGGCAAAGGAGAAGCAAGTCCCTTCTTCACAAGGCAGCAGGAGAGAGAGGGAGAAGGGGGAGGCCCCAGACACTTACCAAACAACCAGATCTCATGAGAACTCCCTCACTATCATGCAAACAGCATGGCAGAAACTGGCCCCATGATCCAGTCACCTCCCATCAGGTCCCTCCCTTGACACACGGGGCTTACAACTGGAGATGAGATTTGGGTGGAGACACAGAGCTAAACCATATCATTCTACCCCTGACGCCTCCCAAATCTCATGTCCTTCTCACATTTCAAAACCAAACATGCCTTCCCAACAGTCCCCCAATGTCTTAATTCATTCCAACATTAACTTAAAAGTTCAAGTCCAAAGTCTCATCTGATATAAGGCAAGTCCCTTCCGCCTACGAGTCTGTAAAATCAAAAGCAAGTTAGTTACCTCCAAGACACAACAGGGGTACAGGCATTGGGTAAATGTTCCCATTCCAAATGGGAGAAATTGGCCAAAACAAAGGGGTCAGAGGCCCCATTCAAGTCTGAAACTCAACAGGGCATTCATTAAATCTTAAATCTCCAAAATCTGCTTTGATTCCCTTTCTCACATCCAGGGCATGCGAATGCAAGGAATGGGCTCCCATGGCCTTGGACAGCTCCACCTCTGTGGCTCTGCAGGGTACAGCCCCTACAGCTGCTTTCACAGGCTGGCACTGTGTGTCTGCAGCTTTTCTGAGCGCAGAGTACAATCTGTTGGTGGATCTACCATTCTGGGGTCTGGAGGATGGTGGTCCTCTTCTCACAGCTCCATGAGGCAGCGCCCCAGTGGGGACTCTGTGTGGGAGCTCTAACCCCACATTTCCCCTCTGCATTGCCCTAGTAGAGGTTCTCCATAAGGCTCTGCCCCGGCAGCAGACTTCTGCCTGGACATCAAGGTGTTTCCATAAATCCTCTGAAATCTAGGCAGTGGCTTCCAAAGCTCAACTTTTGTCTTCTGTGCACCCAAAGGCCCAACACCACATAGAAGCTGCCAATGCTTGGGATTTGCACCCTCTGAAGCAATGGTCCGGCTGTACTTTGGCTCCTTTTAGCCATAGCTGGAGCTGGAGTGGCTGGAACACAGGGTGCCATGTCCCAAGGCTGCACAGAGCAGCTGGGTCCTGGGCCTGGTGCATAAAACCATTTTTCCCTTCTAGGCTCCAGGCCTGTGTTGTGAGGGTCTGCCCTGAAGATTTTCTGAAATGCCCTGGAGACATTTTCCCATTGTCTGGCAACTCACGTTACTTATGCAAATTTCTCCAGCCAGCTTGAATTTCTCCCCAGAAAATGGGTTTTTCTTTTCTACCACATGGTCAGGCTGCAAACTCCCTAAACTTTTGTTGCACTCTGCTTCCCCTTTAAACATAAGTTCCAACTTCAAACCATCCCTTTGTGAGCACATATAACTGTACGCTTTCAGGAAAAGCCAGGTCACCTCTCGAATGCTTTGGTACTTAGAAATTTCTTCTGCCAGATACTCTAACTCATCTCTTTCAAGTTCAAAGCGCCACAGACCTCTAGGGCAGGGGAAAAATGCCACCAGTCTCTGCTAAAACATAGCAAGAGTGACGTTTATTTGAGTTCCCAATTAGTTCCTCATCTCCGTCTGAGAGCACCTCAGCCTGGACTTCATTGTCCATATCACTATCAGTGTATTGGTCAAAGCCATTCAACAAGTCTCTAGGAAGTTCCAAACCTTCCCACATCTTCCTCTGAGCCCTCCAACTGTTCCAATTGCTGCCTGTTACCCAGTTCCAGAGTTGCTTCCATAATTTCAGGTTATTTTTATAGCAGTACCCTACTCCTGGTACCAAGTCTCTATATTAGACCATTTTCACACTGCTATAAAAAACTGCCTGAGACTGGGTAATTTATAAAGGAAAGAGGTTTAATTGACTTACAGTTCCAAATGGCTGGGAAGGCCTCAAGAAACTTAATATCATGGTGGAAGGCAAAGGATGTAGGAAGCACCTTCTTCACAAGGCAGCAGGAGAGAGAAAAAGAAGGGGTAAGTGCCAGACACCTATCAAACAACCAGATCTCATGAAAACTCACCCACTATCATGAGAACAGCATAGAGAAAACCATCCCCATGATCCAATCATCTCCTACCAGGAACCTCCGTCAATACATGGGGATTACAATTGGAGATGAGATTTGGGTGGCAACACAGAGTCAAACCGTATCACTTTTGTATTTGAATAAATTGTATTTATTTTTATTTTCTTTTATTTGTTTTGAGACAGAGTCTTGTTCTGTCACCCAGGCTGGAGTGCAGTGGCATTACCACACCTCACTGCAGTATCCATCTCCCAGGTTCAAGTGATCCTTTTGCCTCAGCCTCCTGAGTAGCTGGGAGTACAGGCATGTGCCACCATGCCTGGATGATTTTCATTTTTTTACTTTTTTGACACAAGGTCTCACTCCGTAGCTCAGGCTGGAGTGCAGTGGTCCAATCATAGCTCACTGCAGCCTCAAACCTGGGCTCAAGCAGTTCTCCTGCCTCAGGCTCCCAAGTAACTGGGAGTACAGGTGTGTGTCACCGTGCCTGGCTAATTTTAAAATTTTTTATAGAGACAAAGTCTTGCTATGTTGCCCAGGCTGGCCTTGAACTCCTGGCCTCAAGTGATCCTCTCACCTTGGCTTCCTAAAGTACTGGGATTATAAGCATGAGCCACTGTGCCTGCCCCTGGATTGTTTTCTTTTTTTGTTGTTGAGACAGAGTCTCGTTCTGTCACCCAGGCTGGAATGCAGTGGCGTGATCTCAGCTCACTGCAACCTCCGCCTCCCGGGTTTAAGGGTTCAAGCAATTCTCTGCCTCAGCCTCCTGAGCAGCTGGGAGTACATGCACCTGCTACCACGCCTGGCTAATTTTTTGTATTTTTAGTAGAGACGGGGTTTCACCATCTTGGCCAGGCTGGTCTTGAACTCCTGACCTCGTGATCCACCCTCCTCGGCCTCCCAAAGTGCTAGAATTACAGGCATGAGCCACTGTGCCCAGCCTATTTTTTCTACTCTGTAAAATATTTATGGAAGTCTACTGTTTTTCTCAAGTGATTTTTGAGTTTCACGTGTTAAAATATTAATCCTTTGTGATGTTTCTTATAATCATTCTTTGTAATTGCTTTTCTGCTTTTTAATGTTGCCTATTTCTTTGACAGAGAGAAATATTACATTTCTACAATGTTGACTCAGCTAACTTCTGTGGTTTCTATTATTGTGTTTAAACTTATAGATTTTTTTTCTCAATTTTATAGCATGAGTAGAGAACACAGAAAAAGGAAATGGTAAATATATTTTTATTATACATTCACCAAATACCTTCCTTGCATTTTTTCTTTCTTTCTTTCTTTTCTTTTCTTTTTTTTTTTTTTTTGAGACAGAGTCTCACTCTATTGCCCAGGCTGGAGTGCAGTGGTACAATCTTGGCTCACTGCAAACTCTGCCTCGCAGGTTCAAGTGATTCTTGTGCTTCAGCCTCCTAAGTAGCTGGGATTACAGGTGCATGCCACCATGCCCGGCTAATTTTTGTATATTTTGCAGAGACAAGGTCTCGCCATGTTGCCCAAACTGGTCTCGAACTCCTGACTTCAAGTGATCTGCCTGCCTCAGCCTCTCAAAGTGCTGAGATTATAGGCATGAGCTACCATACACAGCCACTGTTTTCAAAGATCTTATAATATTCTTTATTCCCTTCTTTAACTTCAACACCTAACTCACACAATAGCAATACTATTGCTATTTATAACAGTAACCCATGTATATTGGTAAGTGCTTAATGGTGAATTCATAGCAACTCTCAGGTTTCTAGTAGGAATAAATCCTAAATTACAGAGAAAGTTAGATTACTTAATTCTCATGTCATTTCTGTTCTCTTGGTTAAGTAGACTGATTTTTAAAACACAGGGGACATAATTTTCATTGGTAAGATGGAAAATAAGCTCTTGGTGAGCAGTTAGCTGCTCCAAATCAATCTGAGACCGAGCTCCAGAAACTATAGCTCTTAGAACTGAGATAATTCTGCCATTCTCAACAATCTTTGGCAAGAATAACTTCTTACTACTACTACTATATGACAGACAGCATCCTAGGATCTTTTCATGTATTATTTCTAATCTTCACAATGATATTTCCAAATACTTGTTTTACGAGTGAGGAAACAAAGGCTTAGAAAGGTTAATTAACTTGCCCACATTTACCTAGCATGTTAGCGGTGGAGCTGGGATTTGAACTCAGGTCTGTCTGATGCAAAAAAAACCTGTACTCTTCTTACTATGTCAAACTGCTTTCTAAAACCCTACCTACCCTAAAACCCTAAAATCACCTTCTATGCAAGGTGATATAGTTTGGATGTTGTCCCCATCCAAATCTCATGTTGAAATGTAATCCCCAATGCTGAAGCTGGGGCCTGGTACAAGGTGATCAGATCATGGGGGTGGATTTCTCAGGAATAATTTAGTACCATCCTCTTGGTACCGTCCTTGAGGTAACGAGAGATTTCTCATGAGATCTGGTCATTTAGAATTGTGTGGCTTCTTCCCCGCCCCACTCTTTCTCTTGCTCCTGCTTTTGCTACATGATGTGCAAGCTCCGCTTCACCTTCCGCCATGAGTAACAGCTTCGTGAGGCCTCCCCAGAAGCAGATGCTGGAGCTATGCTTCCCCTACAGACTGCAGAACCATGAGTCAACTAAATCTCTTTTTATTTATTTATTTATTATTTATTTTTTGAGACAGGATCTTGCTCTGTTGCCCAGGCTGGATGGAGTGCAGTGGTGCAATCACGGCTCACTGCAATCACTGACTCCCAGCTTCAAAACAATCCTCCCACCTCAGCCTCCTGGGTAGCGGGGACTACAGGCGCATGCCACCATGCCCAGCTAATTTTTGTATTTTTTTGTAGAGAAGGGGTTTCACCTTGTTGTCCAGGCTAAGTTTGAACTCTTGGCTCAAGCAATACACCTGCTTCGGCCTGACAAAGTGTTGGGATTACAGGCATGAGCCACAGTGCCTGGCCAAACCTCTTTTCTTATAAATTACCCAGTCTCGGGTATTTACAGCAATGCAAGAACAGCCTAATACCCAAGGCATAGGGGTAAATACACTATCTTATTTACATACAGAGTAATGAGTTTGATATTCTTGGTAATTTGATATTGACATTGCTGGCAAGATTTTAAAACTAGTAATTAAAAAGATTGCTGGTAAGCAATAGGGAAAGGACTCAGTCACTAGAAGCCAGTAAGGTTTGGCTAGGAGTAAACCTTGCCTGGTTATTCTCACTTCCTTTTTAATCTGGTCAACAGCTCACAGATCAGAGGAATGGTGGAATTATGCAGACAGGCATTTGGAGAAGTCTTTCCTATCATCTTGTTTATGAACACTCTGAGCTGGATGATAATATAATGAAGTGAACTCCAACCAAAGAGCCTTGATTAATGGACTGATATTCTTAGACCAATCTTTTTTGGTTTAATAATTTACAAGGATATGGATACAGATAATAACTCTGCTGATACTGTGAGGCTTCAGGGAGTAGCTGATGTTGAGATGAATGAATCCAGATCCAAGATAATTTCAACAGAATGGAAAAATGGGCAGATCCTAATGAGATGAAATTTAACAGGGTTGAAAGAGGAGTCCTCCACTATGGTCCCAGGCTAGCTCACATATAGCTGGGGGATACAGTGATTCACAGTTTTTGGTGAAGATACTAAAGAATTATTTATATGATGAGACAGTCTCATGAGTCTGGCCATGGCAGGTTGCACAAGCCACAGTGTAGCGTCTGGTTTAGGAATCTCATGGCCCCACTCACCGTGGTGAGGCTCGTGTGCTTTCTCAGGGACTCTGATGAACAGAACATGCACCAGAGGGACTTTCCAACAAGGGAGTCACTCAAACTTGTGTCTCCAATCACATAATCAACAGTTGGATGAACTAGAAAGGCTTAACCTGAAGAAGGCTTAGGGGAGATTAGGTATTTGTCTCCAAACTTCCAAAGAGCTGAATTGGAAAAGCAACATGGAAAAAAGATACTTGGTATAGGTAGGTTTGGAGGGTGCAACTGGGTAGAAGTCACAAGAGACAGACTCTGGCTTCACTGAAGGAAGAACTTTCTAACATAGCTATAAAAAAATGAAATGAACGATTTCAAAGAAGTAAGTCCCTTAACCTGGGACTCTTGTTCAATCAGAGGCAGGATGAGTAACCATACGAGAGGGATGTTTAAGAGAATTTTAGCATTCAGTGAGGTCAGACCATATGATTGCTAGGATATCTTCCTAACCAGAGATTCTACAATATTCCAAAAAAAAAAATTTTTAAATATATAGCTACTCACATAAGAAATAAAATGTGATTCGTGTGAAAAAGAACAAAAAGCAACAATATTATCAAATAAACAAGAAAATCAATTCAAATGTGACTTTAGGCATGTTTCCTAAAACTCTCTGTCTTCAGCTTACTTCTCTGGCTTACTTTCCAAATTTATCACTGTATCTGAAAACTCATTTCTCTAGGCTATATTATGGAGGCTCTGTTAGTAGATCTGGGCAAACCACATATGTATTTTAAAATCACTGAGTGATTCTAATGCTCAGTCAGTTTGGGGGACTGCTGAAATTCTAGACTTATGTACAGGGGTTACCTTCTATTTTGTATAAGAAATTTGTCTGTATATGTAAAGCTTGAAAAGAACTTAGTAATTCTAATCAACTTGTTAATATTTAAGGCCTCTGCAGTTTAATATTTAAGCACCACTTTAACGCAGGCAACAAACTCAATCTCAGTTTCTAAACTCTAACAATTTAAAACATAAAAACATCACATCCAGGCTGGGTGCAGTGGCTCATGCCTATAATCCCAGCACTTCTGAGGCAGGAGGATCACTTGAAGCTAGGAGTTGGAGACCAGAATAGGCAGCAAAGTGAGACTCCACCTCTACAAAAGCTTTTAAAAGTTAGCTGGGCATTGTGGTATGCAGCTGTGGTCCCAGTTACTTGGGTGACTGAGGTGGGAGGATCATTTAAGCCTAGGAGTTCCAGGCTGCAGTGAGCTATGATTGTGCCACTGCACTCTGGCCTGGGAAACAGAACAAGACTCTGTTTCTAATTAAAAAAAAAAAAAAAAAAAGGAACCCTTTTATTAGAGGAGTTTGGTAGGAGGCTCTGGGGTCATAAATCTGCTTCTTCATCTGTTCTCGCGAAGACTTTAGATGAGACATGACAGAAATCCATCATCAAACGCCCTTTGATTTAGAGGACAAATCCATCACCTGTGGCTTTCTGGACTTTGAGACAAATGGTTCCTACAGCTAATCTAGCTCAGGCGTCCCTCCCCTCCCCCTACCAGAGGATGGGAAGACAAACTGAAAGAAGAAAAGAACAGGAAAGAGACTGGCCTATAGCAAGTTTCTTGTGGAGTAAAAGTCCAGCAATTATTAAAGATTGACAAGAAATAATGTATTAAAATGAGGCAATGACACAACCTATCCAAATCTAAAAGAAGGAGACTTTTACATGTATACGCCAACAAAAGCAATATTAGTAGGATTATTTGTATTTTCTGAAAGTTAAGTTTGGAAAGTCATTTTTCTGGAAATAATTCTTATGCAGACTTTATGTTACCTGATATAATAACAGTATGACAATAATGATGATACTGTAATAATAGTGACACTGTATTCATTGTTAAGAAATCTAATACAAAAATCCTCTAACTTGGTTTCTTGGTGTCGGGCAGGTTGCCACGAGTATCTCATAGTGCAAATCGTCACCACTGACGATGAACTGGCTGGTCAGATAATGCTGATTTTTAATTAATGTTTACCAGAGTGCAGAAGAGAACCTGACCAAATTCTAAATTGGAATTGAACTCTTTGCCTTTCCCTTCCCGTGTTAAACGCAAGTCCACAGTCACTTAGCACTTGCTCAAATTCTTTCTTGCATATTTTTCAGAGCCTTCTGTTGCCATCCACAGTTTTGGGAAATGGGGTTATAGCAGAGAACAAATCATGTCCCTTTTCTTATAAAGCTTGCATTCTACCATAGGAAGATAGTCAATAAACAAATGCCCAAATTAAAAAAAAATTCAAATTAAAAAAAAAAAAGGTAAGAAGGTAACTTCCAAGTTGCCCCTCTGGTGCATAGACGCTTCCTTTTAATGATGATTTGGACAGGTCAAATCTTTTCAAAACTTTCCCATAAGTGGAAGGAAATATTCTACTTACAGATGCACAAGACTATGAGAAAAAGGAGGTATGTGACCAGTTCCCGTAAAACACTTTTAAGGTATTTCTCTCGGTTAGTGCTGCTTTCCTCCATGAGTCTTGTTCCCCAGAGACCTTTAAAATAATAATGAAAAAAAGAAAAGATGTCATTTTATTTAAGAAATCTCATGAATGGCAAAAGGGAAAATAAAGAACAAACTAAACAGTATCACCTGTAAGCGAGAGTCTCCTTTTTTTTTTTTTTTAAATCACATTTTGAATGCAACGAGAAACTGGTTTTGTAGGCCTACCTTTTATTTAAGGGTACATCTGGCTCCACTGTTACCCCAAACATGCAAAACATAAGGCAACAATCCTGATCATTTTATAGGCTCCCAAGCCCATTAGGAGTATCTTAGTCAAATTTTAAAAAGAGAACAGGAAATAAGGAAGGCCTAACAGAGGAGTTACATAATTGTGCAAAACTTATCAGTTCTTCCCATTTGAGGTGGATACAACCTTGTAATTATCCTACTACTAAACCCAGTTAAGAACATGATGTAACTGTATTTCAAGTAATACCTTTTAGGTCACCCCTGATGAAAAGAAGTCCTTGTTGGAGAATCATTTCAATATAGAAACATGTTATGCTTCTAACCCACCGGCATAAAAGCTCTGCTCTGTAAGAGCAGAAGCTGTCCTATTAAAAAACTCCATGGTGACTGATTACACTAAGCGTGCTTGGCTTAGCAGATTTTTAAAAAAGCAATTAACATACAATCTTTAAAAGCAGCAACTCATCCATGTTCCCTCTCTCTCTGTAGAAAGGGTAGAATCAGCAACCATGTTCTACATTTTAGCAGATGGAAAAAGCGTTGGGCTGGCTGAGTGAAGATGACGTAACCCTCCCTGAGCTTGCTGGAGAGAGTGACCACAGTTTTGGACTCAGCCAGCAGCAGACATGGTGGTCATCATCCAAACCCCTGTTAATGAACAGTGTGGTAAAGTCACATTGCTGGTTACTTGGAAGAACCTTAACATTTTCCAAAAAAAACAAACCTCTCAATCCTTTCAGTTACATTAGGTTGGCTGTTAAATGGAAACCAACCTGGTCCCTGCATGTTGTCTCACACTTTGATTCCACAGACCTTAACTCCTTCAATAATGGAAACTCACACAGCCACTTTCACCATAATCAAGTCACACAGAGAAATGGGAAAAAGAGCATAAGGTCTTTTACTAAGAAGAAATGAGTTCATGATTAGTGTTCATGTATTTTTTAAGTCTTATAATAATATATATGTTCTATTCCTGAATTTGGGTATTCCCTTTCCTTTTCTTTTTTCCTCCCAAATGTCCTTTAGGAAAATCAGCACTGAATTCAAAAACACTGTGTTACGCATCATACGTTTCACCAACACTGAGAGTGGAGTATAACTTATGACTAACTTTGCTTCTGCCAAGATCTGGTAGTTGTCAGGGAATTACTCACTCAGAAGAAATGCAGCAAGCAGAATGTTTGTTCACTGAAACACTATCATACTAAAGAATTATTACAAATTTAGATGACACGGAAAATTACAATTTAGAATAACACAGAGGCAGCCAAAGATTAGGCTCGGTAGCCCTGGACACCAACACACCACTGCTTTGGGTAAATTTTTTTTGGAGGCCAGGCCTAAAATATATGTCAACAGAAACTGCTCGTCTCTTTACTCCCAGGGAAGACTGTTGCCCTGTCTCACTTGGCCAATGATTTCATTCTCTCTCATGGTTTATAAACAACTAGGCACTAAGGAACAGCCATGATTCTTAATATTTATACATGGTATTGCTTGGCCTATAAATAGAAAAAACAAACTCCTATCAAATTTTCTTCAAGCTAGGCTGGGTGCGGTGGCTCACGCCTATAATCCCAGCACTTGGGAGGCTGAGGCGGGTAGATCACTTGAGGTCTGGAGTTCGAGACCAGCCTGGTCAACATGGTGAAACCCCGTCTCTACTAAAAATACAAAACTTAGCCAGGTGTGGTGGTGGGCGCCTGTAATCCCAGCTACATGGGAGGCTAAGGCAGGAGAATCGCTTGAACCCGGGAGACAGAGGTTGCAGTGAGCCAAGATCACACCACTGCACTCCAGCCTGAGTGACAGAGTGAGACTCCATCTCGGAAAAAAAATAATTTATTCAAGTTAAACTTGTGATGGCCTATGGCAATTTAATTCTAGCCTTTGAATGAAGCATTTCAAATGGAAAGAAACAAGTCCTCGTATGTATGTATGAATTTATTTATTTTGAGGCAGGGTCTCTGTTTGTTACCCAGCCTGGAGTGTAGTGATGCAATCACAGCTCACTGAAGCCTTGACCTCCTGGGCTCAAGCCACCCTTCCACCTCATTTTTTGATTTTTCGCAGAGATGAGGTCTCAATATGTTGCACAGGCTGGTCTCGAATTCTCGGCCTCAAGTGATCCTCCTGCTTCAGCCTCCCAAAGTGCTGGGATTAGAGGCATGCCACTGCACTCGGCCTCCCTTATTTATATTTTTATATTATATACCTCCATATATTTTCTTTCTTTTTTTCTTTTCTTTTTTTTTTTTTTTTTTTTTTTTTTGAGACAGAGTCTCACTCTATCACCCAGGCTGGAATACTCTGGCACAATCACAGCCCACTGCAGCCTTGACCACCTGGGCTCAAACAATCCTCCTGCCTCAGCTCAGCCTCCCAAGTAGCTTAAACTACAGGCACATACTGCCAAATCCAACTAAGTTTTTAATTTTTGTAGATGTGGGGTCTCACTACATTGCTTAGGCTGGCCTCAAACTGGGCTCAAGCAATCCTTTCGCCTTGGCCTCTCAAAGTGCTGGGATTACAGATGTGAGCCACTGTGCTTGGCCCTGTGTATTTTCTTTTTCTAAATTACTCTATCTACTTCCTCAAATATTTACTGCTTTAAATTTTTCATCCCATTTTCCCACTGGGTGTGTATGTAGGACCAATCTTAGGGTACAAGGACCTTTTACATCCGGATGGGTGAGAAATAGTTGCATCTACAAGTAGGAAAAATAGCTGTCCTGTAGCCAACTATTCTCCATGTTTGGTAGAGCTGTTAGGATAAGAATGGTTAAGGACAGAATCATGTGCAAATTGATGACATTCTTCAAAATCAACTGTTGTCTTTCCCACAGCTGTTAGAGTTGTGGTGGGAGTAACTTCCCAGTACTGCAGGTATTCAATGTTTCCAGCTGTTAGGGAGAACACGGAATGAGTACAGACCCAACGTCCTTTAAGAGGGTGCTTAGCTAATGCCAGAATGCAAAGCCAGAGTACATCATCTAAAGCACGGTCCCCAGTTCCCAGGCTGCAGATGGGTACTGGTCCATGAACTGTTAGGAACCGGGCTCCACAGCAGGAGGTGAGCTGCAGGCGAGCAAGCATTACCGCCAGAGCCCTGCCTCCTGTCAGATCAGTGGTGGCATTCGATTCTCACAGGAGTGACAACCCTATTGAGAACTGCGCATGTGAGGAATCTAGATTGCCCGCTCTTTATGAGAATCTCACTAATGCCTGATGATCTGAGGTGGAACACTTTCATCCCCAAACACTTCCCACCCCAGGTCTGTGGAAAAATTGTCTTCCATGAAACTGGTCCCTGGTGCCAAAAAGGCTGGGGACTGCTGATCTAAACAGTGCATTCCTCTGCACAACGTTACTTCTTAATATGAACACTGGGGAACTCTGTAATGGAGAACTCCAAGCACAAAAGATATTCCAAACATAAATAGTTGGCTTTGAACAAAAATGTCATTTCCCCAACTATTTTATCTAAATCCTTTCAAAGACTTTTTATTGGCTGGGCACGGTGGCTCACGCCTGTAATCCCAGCACTCTGGGAGGCTGAGGTGGGTGGATCACCTGAGGTCAGGGGTTCTGAGACCAGCCTGACCAACACAGTGAGACCTTGTCTCTACTAAAAATACAAAAGTTAGCTAGGCGTGGTGGCGAGCTACTCGGGAGGCTGTAATCCCAGCTACTCGGGAGGCTGAGGCAGGAGAATCGCTTGAACCCGGGAGGCAGAGGCTGCAGTGAGCCGAGATCACACCACTGCATTCCAGCCTGGGCAACAAGAGTGAAACTCTGCCTAAATAAATAACTACAACTTTTTATTTTAGAAAATATCAGAAATATCACAAAGAGAGAATGATATAATGACAAATCTATCACCTAGATCCAACAATCTCAACTCAATGCCAATCCTAGTTCATTTACATCCTCACCCATCTGATGCCACTGCTGATCTGACAGGAGGTAGTAATGCTCACTAGCCTGCTGCTCACCTCCTGCTCTGCGGCCTGGTTCCTAACAGGTCACAGACCATTACCACCCCAATTATTTTGGAATTAATTCCAGCTATTGTATCACCTCATCTGTTAATATTTCAGTTCCATGGTTAAAAGGTTAATTGTGGATCTTTCACCTCACACTACCCTGCCCCATCTGAAATACATGAAACCCATATGGCCTATTATCAAGGCATGGTGCAACACAGGGCTTTGGAGTCAAATGATATTAAACTGAGGGCTTAACCACTTGGGAGCTGAGAAAGCTTACCTGACATCATGAGCCTCCGCTTCCTCATCTAAAAATGGAGTAAGAGTACCTTTTTGTGGGGTTGTCCTTGGGAATTAGAAATATTACCTGTGGAGCACTTAAGAGCGCTTGGAAGCGGCCTGTCTGTAGCTTCAGAAACAAGCCCAGATCTGCAAAATGGCCTTTTGGAGGCCCAGTTGGTCCAGATTTTAGAGTGGTATAAAGACTCAAATCCGTATGAACTATCAGTTCATTGTGATAGCCTGACAAAATTCTCAGTGTATTTATATCATAAAAGAATCCTCTTTTTGTGCTAAGACACATGTGAGTCTCATTTACAAGAATGAATACAATCCTTCCTAGTATTCATTTGAATTGTAGGGACACTTTTAGAAAGGGAAGTGGCTTTTATCTATATTTGTCCATTTTCTATAGAAAAGACAGTTGCTACCTTAAGTAATATTGACTCCTGAATCTTGAATTTCTTTTTTTTTCTTCTCTTTTTTTTTGAGACAGTGTCTTGCTATGTTGCCCAGGCTGGTCTCGGATTCCCAGGCTCAAGCAATCCTGCCGCCTCAGTCTCTTAAGCAGCTGGGATTAAAGGTGTGTGCCACCGTGCCTGGCCTGAATCCTGAATTCTTAATCAGTTATCTCCTGAGGTGCAGACAAGTGTATGCTACAGTTAACATGTAGTTCTACCTGCATATTCTCTAGAGAGCTCACACTCACCTCCCCCAAAATTTGTTTCTTTTTCTTTCTCTGAAAATCTACTCTTTCTGTCTGTGTTAATGGTACCATGCCAGAAATTTGGGTTTCACCCTAGAATAGGCCTTCTTCTTATCCCTCCCATGGAGTTGGTTCCACAGTTCTGACGGTTTTTATTTCCCTTCTATCTAGCTTCTTTCCATCCCAGCTCATATGCCTTGGTTCCAGCCCTCGTCACCCCTCCTCCTCTTGGTCAGCCCTCTCCTGACCTAGTCTGTCGGCCGCCAACCTATCCACCTCACCCTATCCTCTACACTGGCTATCCTCTACACTGGCCACTAACCTATCCACCTCACCCTGTCCTCTACACTGGTCACCAACCTATCCACCTCACCCTGTCCTCTACACTGGCCACCAACCTATCCACCTCACCCTATCCTCTACACTGGCCACCAACCTATCCACCTCACCCTGTCCTCTACACTGGCCACTAACCTATCCACCTCACCCTGTCCTCTACACTGGTCACCAACCTATCCACCTCACCCTGTCCTCTACACTGGCCACTAACCTATCCACCTCACCCTGTCCTCTACACTGGTCACCAACCTATCCACCTCACCCTATCCTCTACACTGACCTAGTCTGTCGGCCGCCAACCTATCCACCTCACCCTATCCTCTACACTGTTGCAAGAGTCATCTTCAGATTGACAAGTGATCATATCAGCCCCTTAAGCTTGAAGCCCATACTTGCTCCAACTGCCTACAGGAAAATGTGCCCATTGCATGGCGGGAGTTACAGGTTTGCTGTAACAGGAACAGGTCTTGTTCCTGTTATTTTTCCCTCCTTGTATTCCCCCCTCATTCTTCAAAATGTAGCTCAAGTTTTATTCTCTCTGGAAACCTTCTCTGACCTCTCCAGATAGATCTGATCCTCTCTCTCTCTCTCTCTTTTTTTTTTTTTTTTTAAGATACAGGCTGTCACTCTGTCACCCAGGCTGGAGTACAGTGGTGTGATCACAGCGCACTGCAGTCTCAATCTCCCAGGCTCAGCTGATTCCCCCACCCCAACCTCCCAAATAATTGGGACTACAGGCATGTGCCATCCTGCCTGGCTAATTTTTGTGTTTTTTGCCACTCACTACGTTGCCCAGGGTAGCCTTGAACTGCTAGGCTTAAGTGATCCTCCCATCTCAGCTTCCCAAAGTGTTGGGACTACAGGCATGAGCTGCTGTGCCTGGCCTGATCCTCCCTTTGTTGGAATCCTCCCATATCTGGGAACTGGCATTGCTATGACTTACTTATACCTCTGTTTTTCTACTAAACCCTGAGCTCCTTGAAGGTCGAGACCTTGTACTATTCATCTCTGCATCCCTAGTACCTATCACAAAAGAAAGTCCCATAAAAGTTTTTTACTGCATGAATTCTGTTACCGGCACAACCTTATCATAACCCCAAAGGGTAGCAAGCCTCCCTCAAAAAAATCCCCAGAGTAGTGAAAATACAAAGTCTGCTTGTTCAAAATTACGGTGCAAATAAAAAAGGAAAGGGAGGAAGTGATGGAGTAAAGTTCAGATTAAAAATAAAGGGAAAGTCACAACAGTCAAAAGGTGGAAAAAAACCATAAATGCCCACGAACTGATGAATGGATAAACAAAATGTGGTATGTGTGTACGTATGTGTGCAAACTTCCTTTTTACGACCGAATAGGATTTCACTGTGTGTGCACAGTACACACACAATGAAATCCTATTCGGTCGTAAAAAGGAAGGAAATTTTCACGCATGGGTAAACCTTGAAAATATTATGCTAAGTGAATAAGCTAGACACAAAAGATCAAACATGGTCTGATTTCACTTATATCAGGTAGCTAGAATAGGGAGACTCACAGACAGGGAAAGTAGAATGGAGGTTACCTGGGACTAGGGCAAGGGGGAATGGGGAAACAGGGAGCTATTGTTTGATGAGTACAGAGTTTCTGTTTGGGATGATAAAAGTTCTGGAAATAAATTGTGTTACGTCCATTTACATAATATAATAAATCTACTTAATGCTACTCAATTGCGTACTTAAAATGGTTAAAATGGCCAATTTTATGTTATATATATGTCACACCAATTTAAAAAAAAATTATAGAGAGGCAGGTTCTCCCACTCCCTAGATCAATTAGAATTCTGGATATACGGACTGTGTTGGTATGATTTATCCTGCATGCCCTAATAAATAAATGTTCATAAACTAAAGAGATGCAGACAATTGCTGGCTAAAGTTAGGTTTGGGCACTACTGGCATACAGCACAGTGGATGAGAAACACTTTGAACACAAAGTGCCTGGAATTAAATCCTGACTGCAGCATCTACTAGTTGTGGCCCTGGGCAAGTCATTTAACCTTTAGAAGGCTTAGCGCCCTCAACAGTAAAGTGGTGATGGATGACAGTTCTTTCTTCACAGGTTGTTGTGAGGATAAAAATGACACTATGAATATAAGGATTTTAACACAGTGCCTGGCACACAGTGAGCAATAAACCATTATTTCTTTTTGAATTTAACAGTCTGGGGTAGGGTTTCTCAAAGTCCTCACTCCTGGTAATTTGGGTGGGAGAATGCTTTGTAGGGTGTGTGGCGGGGACTGTACTGTGCATTGTAGATTAGTAGCATCCTTAACCTCAAACCAGGAGATGCCAGGGGCATCCCCCCAAGTATGACAATCAAAAATATCTCCAGAGATTGCCAAATGTCCCCTGAGGGGCAAGACTGCCCCTCCCCACCATTGAAAAGCTGTAATTTAGGATAATGCTCTTCTAGTGGCGACCTAAGACTAAGTTCTGAAGCCTCAAGACAGGCTAAATTCATATAGACTATCACGAGCAGCAACTAACAGCGGTGAGTTGGATGTTTGCAGTTTCTGTGTGGTAGCATCAACCAAAGCCAAGTTCAAATCTTTTTTTAAGTTTCAATAACTTTTCCAATAATTAGTTATGCTTCCCTTTAGACATCAAAAGGGAAGGCAGAAAAAATAAAAATTACATAAAGTGTGGCAAAATAAAATAATTGCACTGGAGGTCACTTATTAAACACAATCAGTACACCAATCTCAATGTCAAGACCCAATTATTTTAGGAAAAATAGGAGTCGACTTACTATTTCATTTGAGTCTGAGCACTAATAAGGCCATCGCTAGCCATCTATTGAAATTCATTTTTTCCCTCCTGGGCACATGCCTACATTACATTTTCCAGCCTCCCTTATAGGTATCCTTGGCTAAATAATTAAGAACTTTGCCAATGGGTCATGACTGAAAGTGATGTGGGCCATTTCTAGGACAAGGCCTTTAAGGAAACAGCAGTGGCAAGCCTTCTTCACACTCTCCACCAGAACCTACATGTGGCTGTTAAGCCTTGACCACAGAGGCAATGACAGGGCCCTGGGAGAGCCAGCAGGGAAGAAGTCTGGATCCCTTAATAACCATATGGGGGAAAGCTGCTGCTAACCTGGAATACCCTCTCCGAAATGTTACATGAGCAAAAAATTAACTTCTTGTTCTTCAGGGTACTGAAGGGGAGGGAGGTATCTGTTTTAGCAGTTTGGCCTACCCTTACTTGTACAGCTGGTACTTCATAGTTTCTCTAGAAAAAACAAAAAAAAAAGCCCAAGAATATATGCCTAAAATAACAAACTGGAACTGACCTTAACAGGTTGATACATTCAGAAAAATATTCAACTTCTGAAATTCAGAAAATTTTATGACTCAGAGTGCCACATTTTATCTTTGTACTGAAAGAGTTTGTTAAGAAAAGAATAAACAAATACCTGAGGATACTTTTAAGTCTGGGCTTCGTCTTTAAATCTTTCAATCATCCTTGGCTTCCTTTGGTCCGGGCCCTCTTCACCTCCTTTCTGGCTGCCTCCCACAGGTCTTTTTGCCTCCTGTCTCCCTCTGCCAAGCTCTCCTGTACACCATGCTGCTGACTCAATTTCCTTTCAGCATGTTCTGTTCCTGCTCAGAAACTTTCAACTCCTTCCTAATATTTAGGGATACATTCTCAATTCCTTGATGAGATACAATGCATCCTGCAAACAGGCCTCAACAGGCCTCAAACATGTCTTCTTTCTTTACTGTTTTACTTCTCCTAGGAAGATAGATCAATCTACTGTAGAAGAAGCAAAATCGACCATTTGTCCATCTTGGATTCATATCATTAAACAACAAACCAGAGCATGGTGAGGCTAGAAGGGACCTTGGAGGCTAGGTTCAACTCCCCCATTTTATAAATGAGGAGCTCAGGCTCAGGTAGTCTGAGTGAGTCATACGAAGTCACAAAGGCAAGAGACTTCCAGGGAAACTCTGACCACTCCAAACTCGGTCATTTCTCCTACTTTTAAAAATTGCAAGTTACTTTCTGTTCTGACCCTAGGGCACTGCTTACATAGTGCATATAAGATTTCTGTCATTGGTATTCAAAGGGGGTGGGGGGAATCTCAACCCATTCATGGCTACTTATTTTACCTTTCTGGGTTTTCGTCCATAGGAAAACAGTGATATGCTATTCTAGTTTATTTCTTCATAGCAGCTAGCACAGTGCTATCTTCACAGTAGGTGCTAAATATTTAACAAATGTGCTTATTGAATAAGTGACAAGAATATCAATTACATTTCTTCATAAAAGAAAGGAATAACAATTTATTTAAGAATTTTATATAATTAAAACTCTTCAGGTAGGAGCAGCAGCTTGCACCTGTAATCCCAACTACTTGGGAAGCTGAGGTGGGAGGGCAGCTTGAGCCCAGGAGTTTGAGGCTGCAGTGAGCTACTTTCGCTTCCCGGCACTCCAGCCTCGGTGACAGAATGAGACCCTGTCTCTTAAAAAAAAAAAAAAAATTCCTGAGTCCTGAGTCTGCTCACCTACAAATCAGACCACTGACACGCTTTCACTAGAGGTTTTATGACTAGGAGCTTATTCATTTTGTTTCCTGAAATTTTTCTTTAAAAGAAATAAATTTACATACATACTCATATGAAATATATATTTCATTTCTCTATATTCTATTATTGAGTTTATTCAAACAAAGTTAGGTGTGTTACCAAATTCTTAAACTGAGTTAAAAGGATCATGCAACTTACCATTATTTATTAACTTAAAAGGAACTTCTGTTTCACTTCAGTGAATATTTTTTAAATGCACATTTTAAATGGTGTAAAATAACATATAATTTAATTAATCTAGTTTTGAACCTTAAAAAGTGTGTTTTATTAATCATTAATCTACTAACACAGGTTATCCAAAAAGGATCTTTTGTTCCCCATCATGCCTTGAATTAACTAGTGTAAGTACCTCCATAAAAGAAGTACCAAAATGTTTACATGTGTATTTCTGAAGTGCTAATACATGGCAAATACATGCTGCACATTTTATGTCTTCGCTCATTTAATTCTCTCAACGAGTCAAGGACTAAACGTTATGATCATATCTTTAAAAAAAAAATCCAAAAATCGGGGCTCAGAGAGGTTAAGTAACTTGCTCAAGGTCATACAGCAAATGAGTGGTGGAACTGGGATTATTGTGTAGGCCTGACCTGGTTTTAATCACATTGCTGTAACAACACCTGGATTGTTTTTGTGCAAGACTTTCAAAACTGACATAAGGGGAAGAATAAGAAAAACTCAAAACAACTGAGAATGGAAACTCTTAAAAATATAGATTAAAATAATTTGGAGGGTAAAAGCAAACGCGACACTTTTCCAAGGACACCTCTGACAAAATTTGTAAAAAGATAATTTCCTCTGGTATTGGAAAATTCATGTCCTCTTACTGGGGCACTGGCAAATTTGAAAATTCCTCTTCTGCCTTTTGTAGAGCTGGGTGCACTGCACTCAGATACATTTATCAGCTGCTATCTGGTGACTTCATCATTTTGGTGGAATTTCAAAGAACATTAATTTAGTTATTTAAAAACATCAAATTTTTTTAAAACAATGTAATTTTCCTTTGCAACTGTTTTTAGAAAAATGTCTAGAATCAGAAACGGCCAAATAACTTCACGGATATTATTTTATTCTATTCGTGGTGTTCTCAACAGTTCCCACTCCCCAAAACAAACACACATATCACCAAAAAAATTCATCAATGACAATCTGCCACACTCCTCCCACAACTTGACATTATATGTTCTGTACTGCTACCCTTTTCAGCCCGGGACAATGCAGCATCCAGGTAAGAAGGAAACCACAGGTGACTGTAACATTTTCCTTTAGATTCTGTGACACTATCAAATATGCAGTTGCAATTACCATCAGTTATACTACAAGTAATGTTCATTTTTTCCCCTACAAGAAAAAAAAAAAAACCCAGATGTACTCTTTCACTCTAATTAGGCCTTCACTAATTTTCAGTTAAAAAAAGACTATGGTGACATATCCTAAAGAAGGAGGTATTCAATAAATGTGCACCAACAAGAGCGCAGTGGAATTCCGCGCTGGGTACCGGAAATAGGGCAGGATTAGCGGAGGTGGGGAATGCGCTTCCAAGGGAGGCGCAACGCAGAGGGAATGCGAGATGGAACCCCGGGAGCGGCCGCCGCGGGAGATGGCCCCGGCTGGCGCCGGCCGTTCAGGTTTGTGCATTGGTAGCTGCGGGTCGCGCCCTCTTACCTCGCAGCCCGCGAACCAGCCTCTCCGCCCAGGCCACTCGGGGCGCCTGCCCGTCCAGGGGGAGGTGGCGATGCAGCGGGTCCCCACCGCCGGCCGGGCTGGGGCACGGCGGGCCCTGGTCCTCTCGCCGGCGCCGCCTCCCGCTCGGGTGGCCCGCGCTGTGGTAGCCTCCAAGCCCCCGGCCCCGCGCGCCTGCGGAGCTCACGGCCGAGGAGGCCGCCGACCTCCGGCTGCCCGGGCGCCACTCTACGTCCATCTCCACCACCATTCCGCCTTCTTCCCCTTCCACCTCCTCCTCCTCCTCCTCCTCGGCCTCGAAGCCGGGGTTATCGCGGCTCCACGCCTGCCGGGAGCACGACGAGAGCGGAGGAGAAGGGGAGGCCGAGGCTCCGGCCGGGGGGTCCCGCGCAGCCGCCTGCCGGATGCGCTGCATCTCGATCTCCAGGCCCCGCTGGTCGCGGAGGCCGCCCGGGGCGGCGAGGCTGGCGCCCACGGCCGCGCACCCCGCCATCAGCCGGCCCGGGTCCGGCGCGCGGGGCGCGGGCGGCCGCTTGGCGTCCCCGGGCTGCTGAGGCTGCACGCGGCTGGAGTTCACCATCGCGGTCACTGGCGTCCGGCGCACGGGTGCCCGGCGCCGCGCTCGGCGCTGTGCGCCTCAGGAGCCATGTTCCTTTCTTCGCGCCGCCCGCCGCCTCCTGCTCCCCGCCCCCGACCTACCCGCGGTCCCGCGTACCCTCTCCCGCCTCCTCGGCCCGCCTCCCTCTGGCCTCGCCCCGCCTCGCCCATCGGCCGCGGCGCGCTGAGGGGGGAGGTGCGCGGGAGCCGCCCCCGCGGTCTGCGCGCTTGCCCTGCGGTTCCCGGGCCCGCGTTCCAAGTGGAACCGGAGCCCGGGCGCGGGCGCCCACATTCCTTTCCCGGGAAGGCCTGGGAAGGGCGGGAGTTGCTGACCCGCCCGCTCACCCGCCCGCCTGCCTGCAGGGAAAGGGCTCCTGGAGCTGTCGCTGCCTGCCCGACGCCGAGAAAATTCTTGGGTGCCCGTTAACCACTAGCCACTTCTGCCTCGATTTACCAAAGTGCAGGGAAAGAACCTTTTGGTGAGATGGTGTGAATTAGCGACATCCAGCCTGAGCTGAAGTCTCCAGCGGGGCAAAGAAATCTTTTCATTTGCAAACTACCAAGGCTGACTTGCTGTGCATTTGACGGGCCTCCTGTCCCTGATTCCGCTGGTTTGGAGATGCTTTCTTGATCTTTGGTTGGCTTCTCCCTCCACACATTGTGGGGACCCAGGGATTCCTCTTAGGACTCTCGGATCGCTGGTGCCTCCACCGTGATCTTCGGTCTCCCCGCGGCCAGCACTGACTTATAGCAACAGAATCCTGCATGAGGGCCTAGGCACAGAACTTTGTTTCCACCCTTCTGAACACATCTAACGTGATGCTCTGCAATTGTCTGAAACTTATCCTACCCTAAGCCATTATCTTGCCCCACCCTAAGCCATTATCTTGTCCCCTTCTCTGGAACCTGCTTCACTTCCTTCCCGTATGCCCAGGTGGGGGTTGGGGCTTCGCTGTCCTCTTCACTTCCCAGGCCACTCTTCTTCATGGGAAGGCTCGCCGTTTACCCTCCACCGCTTACACCTCATCTTCTTGTTACTTTTGTCCCACAAATATCTCTCTGATATGATCGCTGTTTCTCACTCCTGCTGGCTTGATCTTATGTCTTGCATTATTGCACATTAGAACAATTGATCTCTGTCGACTCCATCTCTATTCTCCACGTCGGTGTCCTCACTATTTCCAGGTTATATTGCGGAATCAAAGCTGCTTATTTGTCACGTTGATGCTTAGACACCTCTGTGGGCTTCTGGCAGCTTAAAGGATAAAATTTAATTTCCGTTGTTTGATTTAGTAAATTCTCGTATTCTGCTCCTGTATTTGTTTGTTAGGGCTGCCATAACAAAGTACCAGAGACTGGGTGGCTTAACAGAAATTTATTTTCTCACCCCGTCTCTACAAAAAATACAAAAATTAGCCAGGCTTTGTGGCGTATGACTTTGGTCCCAGCTACTCAGAAGGCTGAGGTGGGAGGATCGCTTGAGCCCGGGAAGCAGAGGATGTAGTGAGCGGAGATCGGGCCACTGCACTCAGGAGACGGAGTGAGACTCTGTCTCATAGAGAAAGAAAGAGAGAAAGAGAGAGAGAGAAGAAAGAGAGAAAGAAAGAAAAACAGGAAGGAAGGAAGGAAATAAAAAGAAAAGAAAAAAAGGTATTTTCTCAGGAGGTGTTGGCAGGGCTGGTTTCTTCTGAGGCCTCTCTCCTTGGCTTGCAGATGGCCCCGCTTCTGTGTCCTCACGCCCTCTACCCTCTTCCGTATGCGTCTGTGTCCTAATTGTCTATTCTTATACATCATATTGGATTAAGGCCTACCCTCATGACCTTGTTTTCACTTCATTACTTCTGTAAAGACCCCATCTCCAAGTATGGTCATGTTCTGAGGTACTGGGGGTTAGGACTTCAACACAAATTTTGGGGAGGA
The DNA here is from genome assembly GCF_003255815.1 of Theropithecus gelada. Lineage (NCBI taxonomy): Eukaryota > Metazoa > Chordata > Mammalia > Primates > Cercopithecidae > Theropithecus > Theropithecus gelada. The sequence goes on from NC_037672.1 coordinate 53,848,949, forward strand.
CACAATTTAGCTATAACAGCTCTTAATCTACTCCTCTAGCATGGCCTCCCATGCCGTCCATCCCCCGTAGCAAATTATTCATTTGTTCCCTAGGCACACATAACATGCTGCTAATATTTAGGTAGTTATGGCTACCTATTACCTGATCCTGCAGTTTGTTAATTTAGACATTCATGTTCTTCTCTTAACTGTGAGCTTCTCAAAGGCAAGACTGGTGGGTCTGGAGTACAGCCCTGGCTCATGCTATTCATCAGTTCATTCTGAAGACATTTCCTGTGCCCTGAATTAAGATCTGGGCATGTAGAGTGGGGTATGATACGGTCCTGGCCCTCAAGAGGAGACAGACCAAAAATGAGAGATTACCAGGTGGGTTAAGGGTTATGGTGCCTGTCATCCAAGGAACTTCTAAAGCTGAAGATGCCCTGAATAGCACCACCAGCACTGCGGAGTCAAAGGATTATTACAGACACATTCCAATAGAGGAGAGCCAGGCCTGGAAAGAGAATGCAGAATCTGAGCCAAAGGGTCCTCTGGAGAATAGGCCTAGTACAGTGTTTTCAAACTGTGATCAGAAGATCTCCAGCATCACTTGGAGCACTTGCTAAAAATATAGATACTGGGTCCCCATTCCAACCTTATTGACTCAGAATCTTCTGGATTCCAGTCCTGAAATTCTGAATCTTCACAGGGGAATATCAGGCATCCGAAGTTTGAGCAGCACCAGTGTGTTCCAAATGGAAGAGGTTTCATAAATATTTCCCCCATATTTCCATACTTCACTTAAGTTAGCACTAGTGAAGCAATCATCTGGAATCCCAGACTTAGAAGAAACTTCAGTGGTCTTTGAGTCACACTTCCTCTGTGCTTGTGCCTGCAGTCACTAATTCGTGGTAAGGACCCTGGAACCAGACTGCCTGGATTCCGATTTTGCTCCCTACTTCCTAGCTGTGTGACTTTGGGCAAGTCACTTCATCGCCTTGTGCGTCCAAAAATGAGGATAATGATAATGCCTACCTCATAGGGTTGTTGTGAGGATTAGGTGGATTAATACATGTGTTTTAGTCCATTCGGGCTGCTATAAAAAATACCATATACTGGGTGGCTTATAAACAGTGAACCTTTATTTCTCACAGTTCTGGAAGCTGGATGGTCCAAGATCATGCTACCAGCCGATTTGTTGTCTGGTGAGGGTCCACTTTCTGGTTCACAGGCTGCACCTCCTAGCCGTGTCTTATGGTAGAAGGGGCAAAAGAGCTCCCTTGAACTTCTTCTCTAAGGGCACTAATCCCATTTGTGAGGGCTCCACCCCCATGATGTAATCACCTCTCAGAGGTCCTGCCTCCTTATACCATCACTTTGAAGGTTAGGATTTCAATGTATGAATTATGGGGGAACACAAACACCCAGACCATAGCATGTGGAACACCACCATCTGACATGTACGTGCTAATAGTGTTAGAACTAGTCTTAGCTCTTATATCTTAACTATGATAACTGTTTTCATCTATTATAATTGTTTTTGTGGTTATCTTTGTTTCAGCTAGGCTGTGAGTTTCTGTGAGGCTGTGAGGGCTCCATGCCCATCCTAGAGGCTTCCATGACAAATACTTACTAAGCACCTACTATATGCCAGGCACAATACTAGGAGAGATGGCAATTCATTAAATAGGGGAAAAGCCAAGCTCTAATAGAGGTGAGCTTATATTTTACAGGGTTTGAGGGGATTCAGAAGAGAGATTGCCCAGGCTGGCATGGGTAGGAAAGGTAGGTAGGGCCAGATCATGGGAAGCCTCAGATGCATATTAAGGAATACAGACTATCTATAGTTAATGATATCATAAATAGGCCTTTTTTTTTTCTTTCTACAGTGTCAGTTCCTATTTAAAACAAAATCTGGAATCTTCTTCCTGAAACTATATCCTCACCCTTAAAAGAATTCAAATTGATTGGAAATGTGTCTGCACATACATAATTCAGAGTTATATGTGTGCTTACCCAAAATTTTCTTTACAAATTATTGCAAGAAATGTAATCATTAAAACTTCACAGCAATTTGTGTATAATACCACTTAAATAGCATTTGGTTCATTGCACCCTGAATCTTACATTTTGGAGTTTCAATATTAATTTCAATCTTAAGTTTCATAAACCCAGCACCAGCCATCTCATGGATTTCCTGTTCAAATACTTATTCATTCCTTCTGGCTTACTAAGGTTCCCTTTTGTGCTTTTATGTTAATTTGTTTCTCCCCTTTAGAGTGCCCAGCTTTTGCTCAAGCAGGCCCTAAGGCTGTAAATTTCTCTCCCTACCCACAGAATTCCTTCCTTTAATATCCATCTGAAGACATTACTTCTCATAAGAAGTTTTCCATTATTAAATAAGTGACATGCACCAAGTTTTTTTTCATCTCATTGCCACAATCCTGTTGTCACATTACAAACTTCCATCGTCTGCAGGGTCTGGAACTATCAAGTGGGATAGATAACATGGCCTGGCTGCTGTTTTCTTTTTTTTTTTTATCAGTGTGCTAGATCTTCCTGGACACGCTGCACAAATCCTACCTCAGTCTTAGTGCCACCGTGGACTCTGGAATGGGCCGTTTTAAAAGGCAACCTTAAGCACTTTAGTCTGATTTAATATTAGTGGCCTCCACACCTCTGACTCTTGTATTATTAGAATTGCCTGTTTGGCTTTTATTTTCCAGTGTGAACTAATGAAACAGACACGAACTGAAGTACCCGTTGGTTTCGCGGTCTCCACCTCGAAAGGAAATCCAAAAGGAGTTTCTGGCATGTGTGGTGTTGCTTAGCAATTTACCCAAACAAACATGTTTCCTCCTCATTTTTTTCCCCAGTACTTATTTACTCAAGAACATTGTAAAATCAGTTTTTACCACTTGACATCTGAAATCATTAGAAGAAAATCTGGTGTTTTGGGCTTTGTGAGTAGAACTGCTAACCACAGTAAGATTTTGACTTTACTTTGTTTCTCATTTTGCTGCTTTAATAACATAAAGCTAGAATTTATGGCCTTCTTCATGACTAGATTTTGGTTTGGATTGACCTGCATACATCCCTGTCTCTGTGGGGGTTATCTTGGCACCATAATTGGCAAGCACCGTGATTTTAATGACCTAATCTCTCTATCTCAATTTCCTTCTGTGGATAATGAGGTTAAATACCCATCTTATAAATCCCCCACGGGATTTTTGTTGAGGACTAATGAAGGAATATTAATACATTTATAAACATTTACTGAGTGTCCACTACATGCCAGGCACTGTGTTGCATTCCAGAGTGACAAAGATAAGACATGATTCCCAACTTCAACAGGATCAAATCTTATAGTTAAACTGCCTGGAAACATCCTTAGATCATTCTCAACTTCTCTACCCATAAAAACTTAGGAATCTTTCTAGACTCAGACTTCGTCTCTCCCTGGAACCTTCCATAGACACAATCTTGACCCCTAGCCTGAATTTACATGCCTCTCTACCCTGTAAACCTTTATTCCAACATTTGCCACCTTATACTGAAAGTATCTGTTCACATAAACATCTTCCTGAGTGGCACATAAGCTCCTGGAGAGCAGGGACCCTGGCTTATTGAATCCATCATTTAGCTGCTTGGCAGCCAGTCCGCTTTCTAGTGCGTTTTCTTGGGGACAGCCGCACCCTCCCACCCCAGCTGCCATTCTTAGCCTATGTGTGTCTCAGGTGTGGCTGACACCACCGCTAGCTCCCAAGTGGTGACTGTGGAGCTCAGGCTTGGCCAATCAGCATCCCGTCCCCTTGGCCCCTGTGAATGGTATTTCACAAGTATGTTATCCTGTTCTGTTAAAAAAGATTAGGCCAGAAATTTTTTTTCCAGTTGTTGGAAAAGAAAAGCTTTCCTTCCCACCAGATTTAGAGTTGTAAAGATGTAAGTCCAGACAAGCTGGCAGCCAAAATGTTGATGCCCAGGGGAAAAATGGCACCAACACTAGAGATACAAAAAATATTTATAACGTGGATACTGGAACAATACTAAAATTGAACTAATGTTTGGGTGGCCATGCTATTCAAGAACATTATGAAATACATTTTTATTATGTGCCATCTCCTGGTTTTGTCAGATGCAGATATGATATTTATTATCTATATTTTTATCCAGGTTCAAAAGAATTTTGAACAATGTGGGGCCAAGAATGGAGTTCTTTGAAATACTGTGTGAGGCTCTTCTCTTCATCAACTCTAGTTTATTCACTAATACCCTTTGGGTATAGTTGTTTTTTAAAAAACTTTAAATCCAATTTTCAATAGCCCACATTTTTCCAAAGCTTATCAGAATTTTTTTTTCAAATACCTTTTGATGCCAACATGAATGAGGCTTCCAGCATTCCCAGATCTACCAGACTTTTCAGAGTACCTGTTTTATGTCCACTTTGTACAATCTTAGATATGATTAGGATGCTAAAGAAGTTGTTTATGCCTGCAAGAAGCTTGTAACTAGCTTGCTATACGTGGATAAAACATTTAACCAATAAGAGCTGTATGACATTCTTCTGGGAAGGTTTTTTTATTTTGTTTTATTTGAAATAAAGATTCTGGAGTCTAACTTCTAGGGATTCTGATTCGTTATGTCTCAGCTAGGTCCTAGGAATCTGTGTTTTAAGAGAGCAGAGCAAAGAGACAGAGAAAGACCAGGTTCTCAGGACATCATTTGAGCCACTGAGTTAGCACTGATTGAAGCTAGATCCACCCCTGGACTCCATGAACCAAAAAATATCCTTTTAAAAAAATTTTTTAAAAAATTTCGACTTTGGATTATAAATCATGCTGCTATAAAGACACATGCACACGTATGTTTATTGCGGCACTATTCACAATAGCAAAGACTTGGAATCAACCCAGATGTCCATCAGTGACAGACTGGATTAAGAAAAATGTGGCACATATACACCATGGAATACTATGCAGCCATAAAAAAGGATGAGTTTGTATCCTTTGTAGGGACATGGATGCAGCTGGAAACCATCATTCTTAGCAAACTATCACAAGAACAGAAAACCAAACACCGCATGTTCTCACTCATAGGTGGGAACTGAACAATGAGATCACTTGGACTCGGGAAGGGGAACATCACACACCGGGGCCTATCATGAGGAGGGGGGAGGGGGGAGGGGGGAGGTATTGCTTTGGGAGTTATACCTGATGTAAATGACGAGTTGATGGGTGCTGACGAGTTGATGGGTGCAGCACAGCAACATGGCACAAGTATACATATGTAACAAACCTGCACATTATGCACATGTACCCTAGAACTTAAAGTATAATAATAATAAAATAAATAAATTAATTAAAAAAAATTTCGACTTTGCCCTTGCCCCTTTCCCTCCCTCCCTCCTCTTGTATTCCCCACTGTCTATTGTTGCCATCTTTATCCATGGGCAGCCAATGGTTAGCTCCCATTTAAAAGTGAGAACATGTGGTATTTGGTTTTCAGTTCCTATGTTAATTTGTTTAGGATAATGGCCTCCAGCTGCATCTATGTTGCTGCAAAGGAGATGATTTTGTTTTTTTTCATAGCTGCATAGTATTCCATAGTGTATGTGTACCATGTTTTAAAAAATCCAATCCATCATTGATGGGTACCTAGATTGATTCTATGTCTTTGCTATTATAAATAGTGCTGCAGTGAACATACAGGTACATATGTCTTTGTAATATTATTTACAGCATTCCCACCAGCAATAAATAAGAGTTCTTTTTCCACATCCTCAACAGCAGTAGCATTATCAGTGTTTTGGATTTTGGCCATTCTAATGGGCAGGCAGTTGGATCTCATTGTTTTAATTTGCAGTTCCTTAATGACATATATGTGGGGCACTTTTCATATGCTCAGTTGCCATCTGTGTATCTTCTTTGGTGAGATGTCTGTTCAGGTTGTTGGCTCATTTTTTTTCCTTTTATTTACCAGGGAAAAGCATGACTGCAGTATGCTACTACCATAAATTACGCAGCTGAGTTTCCCACATTTGGAGAAATCACAGGGATCAGCAAGTCTTCAGTGGACTAGAGAAGCCTTGCCCTAGGAAAAACTACCCTTGTGGTCATGGTATCTACCTGCCTGGTAAGTCTTTGGGGCCTATTTTTCAGTCGGGTGGCTTATTTTCTTATTGAATTTTAAGGGTTCTTTGTGTATTTTGAATCACAATCCTTTATCAGATAGGTCTTTTGCAAATATTGTCTCTTAGTCTGTGGCTTATCTTCAGGTTTTTTTTTTTTTTTAATTTATCAACTTTTTTCAGTAGCTGATATAGTTTGGCTCTGTGTCTCCACTCAAATCTTATCACCAATTGTAATCCCCACATGTCAAGGGAGGGAGGTGGTTGAATTATGGAGGCAGTTTCCCCCATGCTGTTCTTGTGACAGTGAGTGAATTCTCATGAGATCTGATGGTTTTATAAATGGCAGTTTTTCCTGCATCCTCACTTCTCTCTCCTGCCACCACGTGAAGAAGGTCCTTGACTGTGAGTCAATTAAACCTCTTTTTTTTTTTTTTATTATACTTTAAGTTCTAGGGTACATGTGCCCAATGAATTAAACCTCTTTTCTTTATAAGTTACCCAGTCTTGGATAGTATGTTTATAGCAGTGTGAGAACGGACTAAAACAATAGCCTTTGACCTTTCTTTTAAAGATAAGGATATTAGCAAATGTAAACTTTTTACCAACAAACACCTTTTAAAATAAATATCTGTTACATTGCCAAAGTCTATAAACTTTTATTTTGTTGTACAACAGTAAATATAACTTATTTTATATATTTTAATTTTTCATTGTTCACTACCAGTACTTTTTTAAAAGCATATTATCTTTATAGAGTCATTAACACATTTGTTAAATTTCTGTTTTATAGAAGATAGTTCCTAATATTGTTTAATTTACAGAGATAAAAGAGAAAATATGCAGATCCAACTTCCAAGAGCGTTCAATATTATACACCAAGCTTATTCCTGAAAACAATGACCCAGAAAACCACATGAAAGAGTTTTATTATGGATATCCTAAAACAAGTAACTATACGTTTCAGATATATATAGAATATTCCACAGTTCCTATAATCAAAATTCATGAGTTTTCTGTTCACCTTCAATGTTTGTACTGAGTTACACACCACTGTTATATCAAAGCAAACCGTTAAAAATAAAGCTAGTTTTCTCTTTTTTTTTTCGACTTTTATTTTAGACTCAGAGGTACATGTGCAGGTTTGTTACCTGGGTATATTGTGTGATGCTGAGATCTGGGGTGTGAAAGATCCTGTCATCCAGGTCCTGAACACAGTACCCAATAGTTAGTTACTACCAGTACTTTACAAACATGAATTTTTCTTCCTTGAATTTTTTTCTCTTGATTTAATCCTTCTTGAGTAGATTTTTTATTAGGTGTTTTTTTGTTGTTGTTGTTTTGTTTTTTCAAAGAACAACCCATTAAAGCTTCATTATTCCCCAAATCTGTTCAAAATTAAGAAAGCCTTTTTGTTACCATAGACATAAAACGAATGGATTGGGCATTGTATTTTTGGCTCAATCTTTTCTCCTTCTCTTTAGGATTTTCTAAATATTCCTCCACTTTCCTCTGCCATTAAATGTTTTTATGGGAAAAGTAGGAGGTCAGATTAAACCCATTGTTTTTCTCTCAGGCTGAGTAGATGACTTTATTTTATTAGTAGTATTTTTTGGCCCAAAAGTTATGTCTGTTTAGTGAAATTATTGTTATTACTTTCATTATTGTTATCCTGCTCTCAGATACATCTTTCTGTTGATTGTTCAGCATAATTATTTACCTAGGAGGTATTGTGCATATTTAATCAGCAAATTCAAATTTTCACTTATTTTAACAAGGTTTTCTTTTTTTATAATTTCAAATAATCTGCTGTTTCATTAATTCTGTAAATTTAGCAATACCTATTATGCATATATTGAGCTACTGTGTCATGTTTCTGTATTATCTCCTTTCTAATTTCTCTTTTTGTCATTTTCTATTTTTATTTTTAATAGGATTTTTATAAATCTTGACCTTCATATTATTGTACCATTCATGATTTTGTGGTTTTAAATGTGGCTTTTCTTTTCCTAATTATTTATTTAAAATCTTTAATTCCTCCTGTGAATTCTGCCAGCTCACTTTTCATTTTTCCATGGTCATGTATTTTATTTTATATTTTTCATTCTTTTTTAAAGTTAAAATTATTTTTAATGGATTTCTGTTCCTGGCTCTGATGGAGCAACAGGGACAGATTTACCCTCTTACTTAAAAAAAATACAGACAAAATTTATAAAGGATGGTTCTCAAACATAGGACAACAGGGAGCATAAACTGTAATTTTTCAAAGAAGATAAACAAAGGAAGTAAACCCTATGGTTTCCCCACTGATTCCCTAGAGAGAGATTCCAAGCTACAAGTCTCACTCAATTGAGAAGACAGAGTTTGTTGAGAATTTGGGGAAAATCAAAGTGGACAGAATTCACAAAGAGCTAGAAAAAAGAGTATTGGCACAGAGAAAGAGCTCCGGCTACCTCCAGAGAGTCTCCCTTGAGTTTTCAGAGCATGCGTTTGGGGAACCCATCTGAGGCAAGGGAAAGAACTACCGGAAAGAAGCAGGTGGAAAAATTCCTGATGTTCACGTAGACCAAGAAATTTCTCAAGTTTTTGTCATCTGAGGGGGAGAAATCTTATACTATATGAGGTGTTGAGGAGAATACTCAGAAGGACAGTGCCTCTGTAGTAGGACCAAACTAGTCTAAAGGCTGATCTGTCTTGTACGCCTCCTTGTGAAACTATTCAGCTAAGTATGTCACCAATTTTCTAAGTGAATCTAAGTTATTCCATCTAATCAGTTAAAAATTTTCAGTCTTTGTATGTTTTTATTATTCATTGTGGTTGTAATAGTTTTTGCTTTATAATATTTTGTTGGTCTTTCATTTGGTGCATAGTGGTTTATGATATTTATATCTTTATTGGATCTTTAACAATGTGGAATAAATTCTTTGTTTCATTTCATGCTATTTGTTTTTACATTTTACTTCTTATTTGACAAGAATGTTGCAAATCTTTAAAAATGTTTTAATTTATTTGTAAGGAAAACACCTAAACCAAAGTGAAACAAAAAATGATGTAGGATCTATTATTATTATTTTCCATTATGTGAATCTTTGTCTTAATGCAGAGGCTTCGTCTATTTATATTTGTTGTTACAATTGATTTCTTTCATCATTCTGTTATTTCAGTGTTTTCTGTTTAAAAATATGTTCTTGTTATTCAATGATTTAGTTTCGCTTCATGTACCATTTTCTTTATTTTGTCATTCATATTTGCAAGCTATATAGCCTCTGTTAAATTCTATTAATGGATAGCTTTAAGCATTCTTTGACATGTAATTTTCTAATGTCCCAGTAAAGAAAGAATTTGTCAACATAAAGTGTGTGTGTAGGCTGGGTGCGGTGGCTCACGCCTGTAATCCCAGCACTTTGGGAGGCCGAGGTGGGTGGATCACCTGAGGTCAGGATTTTGAAACTAGTCTGACCAACATGGCGAAACCCTGTCTCTACTAAAAAAATACAAAAATTAGCCGGGTGTGGGGGCACGCACCTGCGGTCACAGCTACTTGGGAGGCTGAGGCGGGAGAATCACTGGAACCCAGGAGGCAGAGGTTGCAGTGAGCCGAGATCGCACTATTGCACTCCAGCCTGGGTGACAGAGCAACTCTGTCTAAAATAAAATAAAATAAAACCAAAAATATGTGTGTCAAATCCTTGTGCATACTGCTACCAGGGTTATTTTTATCTCTAATCCACATATATTGGTTTATCTGCAAGAAAATTAATTTTCAGAATTTTACGTAGGCTTATTTCCTTCTCTATTTCCTGCTCAACTGTTTTCTGGGATTTGGCATCTCTGCTCTGATAAATAAAGATATCAGGGAAAGGGTACAGTACAGAACATTACTGTCTTTCAGATCGCTAATGGAAGATGGAGGAATTACTGCAACCCTTTCTTGTTGGCACACGTTCTTCATCTTTGAGTTAGCCATCAGACAGTGGGCAGGTATGAAGTGGTTTTGTCTTCTCTCCTCTTTTTTTTTTTTTTTTTTGTTGAGACATGGTCTCACTCTGTTTCTGAGGTTGGAATGCAGTGGTGCGGTCATAGCTCACTGAAGGCTTGACCTCCTGGGCTCACAGGATCTTCTTGCCTCAGCCTCCTGAGTAGCTAGGACTATAGGCATGACATCACCCCTGACTCTCTTTCTTTTGTTCCCTCTCTCACCTCCTCTTCCTGCTTCTTCTCTTTATCCTCCTCTTTTTCCTTTTCTCCCTCCTCCTCCTGTTTCTTGATTTCTTTTACCTTAAGCAAAATCTGGGGAAATCTGGAGGAAAAATCTGTGTACACTTTTTTGTCTTATAGTTAGGAGAGATTAGGACATACTCAGATGATTCGTTGGTGTAAATCTTCATCTTTATTCTCTGTCTTCATGAGCATTTTAGTGAAAGTTAGAAAAGGCGGTATGATGGGAGATTAGTTATGTATCTTTTTTGTAATTAAACTTTTTACTTTGAAATAACTATAGATTTACAGGAAGGTACCAAGAAATATACAGGGAGGTCCTGTGTACCCTACACCAACGCTTCCTCAGTGTTAACATCTTACAAAACCAGGTGCAATATTGGGACCAGGAAATTGATGTCAGTACAATCCATAGAGCTTTCTCAGATTTCAGTTATTGCATGTGTGCATAGCTCTATGCAGTTTTATCACATGTGTAGCTTTGCATAACTGTCACCACCATCAAAATACTTAAAGGTATCATCACCACAAAACTACCTCATGTTACAACTTTATAGCCACACTGTTTCATCTCCTCCATCTCTAATCTCTGACAACCACTAATCTGTTCTCCATCTCTATAATTACATTATTTCACAAATGTTATATGAATGAATTCTTGCACTATGTGTCCTTTTATAGTTGGTTTTCTCCACTCAGCATAATTTCCTCAAGGTTCATCCAAGTTGTGTGTATCAGTAGTTTATTACTTTTTGTTGCTGAGTATTCCATAGAATGCATACAGCACTACAGTTTGTTCAAGCATTTGCCCATTGAAGTACATTTGGGTAGTTCCAGTTTTGGACTATTACAGATAAAGCTGCTCTAAACATATACAGATTTCTGTATGAAAATAAATAAGTTTTCATTTCCCTAGGACATATAGCCAAATGCGCAATTTGTGGATCATAAGTAAGTCTGTTTAAGTTAAAAAAAAAATGCCAACATATTTTCCAGAGTCGTTATGCTATATTACATTCCTACCAGCTGTATGAATGATCAGTTTCTCCACATCCTTGCCAGCATTTGATGTTGTCACTAATTTTAGTTTTAGTCATTCTGATAGATGTGTCGTAGTGATATGCTATTGCGATTTTAACGTGCTTTTCTCTAATGGCTAAGGATGTTGAGCATCTCTTCATGTGTGTATTTCCCATCTGCGTGTCCTCTTTGGTTAAAATGTCAGGACATGTCTATTGTCCATTCCCTAACTGGATTGTTTGATTTTTAAATTTTGACTTTTGAGAATTCTTTATTGTGGTTTAGTAAAAAATATATTTCATCTTTGTCCTTGGTTCCAGGTATACAGCTCGTAAAACACTTTACTGTCCTGAGTGGCAAGTATCTTTTGTTTGCTAGTAAGATGACTGGTGGCCAGGGTCCCTGGATAGCTTCAGGACCGGGGCTGGTAACCAGAAAGAGCAAACCATGGTTATGAGGGTTGAAACTTTTAGTCCCTCTCCCTGACCTCTGGAAAGGGGAGAGGGGCTAGAGACTGGGTTCAGTCACCAATGACCAATGGTATAATCAATCATATCTGTGCAATAAAACCTCTATTAAAAACTCCTAAAGCATAGATTTCAGGAAGCTTCCAGGTTGGTGAACAAATCAAGGTGCTGGGAGGGTAATACACTCAGAAAGAGCATGGAAGCTCTGCACACCCCTCTTTCCCCATACCTTGCCTAATGCATCTATGTCATTTGGCTGTTCCTCAATTGTACCTTTTATAATAAGCTGGTTGTATTAGTCCGTTCTCATGCTGCTAATAAAGACATACCTGAGACTGGGTAATTTATAAAGGAAAGAGGTTTAATTGATTCACAGTTCAGCATGGCTGTGGAGGCCCCAGGAAACATACAATCATGGCAGAAGGGGAAGCAAACACATCCTTCTTCACACGGCAACAGCAAGAACTGAAGAGCAAAGGGCGGGAAATGCCTTTTATAAAACCATCAGATCATCCAGGTGTGGTGGCTCACGCCTGTAATCCCAACACTTTGGGAGGCTGAGGTGGGCGGATCATCTGAGGTTGGGAGTTCAAGACCAGCTGACCAACATGGAGAAACCCTGTCTCTACTAAAAATGCAAAATTAGCTGGGTGTGGTGGCGCATGCCTGTAATCCCAGCAACTTAGGAAGGCTGAGGCAGGAGTATCGCTTGAACCTGGGAGGTGGAGGTTGCAGTGAGTCGAGATTGTGCCACTGCACTCCAGCCTAGGCAACAACAGTGAAACTCGATCTAAAAATAAATAAATAAATGAATAAATAAATAAATAAATAAATAAATCGGATCTCTGGAGAACCCACTCACTATCATGAGAACAGCATGGGGGTAACCGCCCCCATGATTCAATAACCTCCCACTGTGTTCCTCCCATGACACATGGGGATTATGGGAACTACAACTCAAGATGGCGTCTGGGTGGGGACACAGCCAAACTGTATCATGGGTAAACATGAGTAAATGTTTTTCTGAGTTTTTTTTTTTGAGTTGTTTTCAGCAGAGTATTAAACCTGAAAGGAGGTCATAGAAATCCCTGAATTTGTAGCCAAGTTGGACATCAGTTATGGGTACCCTGGACACCCAGGACTGGTGAGGACTGATGTCTGAAATGAGGACAGTCTTTTGAGTCTAAGCCCTTTAACTTGTGGATTCTGCACTATGAGTAGTTAGTGCATAGACCTTTATATTCTAGATAAAAGTTCTTTGCAGGATGTGTGGTTCGCAAGTATTTTCTCCTGTTTGTAATTTGTCTGTTCATCCTTTTTGTGGGAAGTTTCACAGAACAAAGGTTTAAATTTTTATGAAGTCTGATTTATAACTTTCTTTTTATGGATTATTCCTTTGGTATGAAGTCTAAGAACTATTTGCCTAGTCCTAAGTCTGAATATTTTCTACTATTTTATTTCTTGAAGCTTTATAGTTTTATATTTTACATTTAAGTCTCTGATCCAGTTTGAGTTAATATTTGTACAAAGTGTGAGGTTAGGGTTTTGTTTTTGTTTTTGCCTATGGATATTCAATTGCTCCAACACTGTTTATTGCAAAGACAATCTCTTCTTCTTTATAAGATTGTTTTCCTTCTTTTGTCAAAAACAATTGGGCATGTTTATGTAGGTATATTTCTGGGTTCTCCAGTCTGTTCCATAGATCTATGTTTCCATTCTCCTGCCAGTACCACCCTTTCTTGATTACTGTAGCTACATTGTAAGCCTTAAAATCATAAACAGTGATTTATTATTCCTTTTCAAAATTGTTTTGGTTATTCTTAAAGCCTTTACCTTCCCATATAAATTTTAAAATAAGTTTCTCTATGTCTACGAAAAATGCTGATGATTTTTGGATAACAATTGTGTTAAACCTACAGATCAATTTAGGGAGAACTGACCTGTTTATATGTTGAGCCTTCCAATCTGTGATCATGTTGTGTCTCCCCAGGTATTTAGGTCTTCTTTTTTATAATCAGCATTTTGTAGCTTTCTTCATACAGATTCTGTACATGCTTTATTACTGGGGTCTCCAACCCCTGGGCCACAAACCAGTACTGGTCTGCGGACTGTTAGGAACTGGGCCACACAGCAAGAGGCGAGTGGTGGGCGAGCAGGCATTACCACCTGAGCTCCACCTCCTGTCAGATCAGTGGCATTAGATTCTCATAGGAACACAAACCCTGTTGTGAACTGCTCATGCAAGGGATCAAGGTTGCATGTTCCTTATGAGAATCTAATGTCTGATGATCTGAGGTGGAGCAGTTTCATCCCCAAACCATCCTCCCCACTCTACCTCCTGCCACCTGCCAGTCCGTGGAAAAGTTGTCTTCTATGAAATGGGTCCCTGGTGCCAAAAAGGTCACTGCTTTATTAGACAGACACTTACATATTTCATTTTCTTTGAAGCAATTATAAATGGTATTATGTTTTTGATTTTGGTTTCCATTTGTTCATTGTTAGAATATAGGAATTCAGTTGATGTTTGTGAGCTGATCTGTATTCTGCAATCTTACTGAACTCTTAGTTCTAGGAGTGTTTTTGTAGGTTTCTTAGAATTTTCTGCATAATCATGTTATCTGAAAATAGAGACAGTTTCATTTTCTTTTCTCTAATCGGTGTGCCTTTTAATTCTTCTTCTTGCCTTATTACAGTTCATACAACTTATAGTGCTATGATGAATAAGAGTGATGAGAGGTGACATTCTTTTTTTTTTTTTTTTGAGATGGAGTCTTGCTCTGTCACCCAGGCTGGAGTACAGTGGCATGATCTCGGCTCCCTGCAAGCTCTGCCTCCCATGTTCACACCATTCTCCTGCCTCGGCCTCCCAAGTAGCTGGGACTACAGGCGCCCACCACCACGCCCAGCTAATTTTTTGTATTTTTAGTAGAGATGTGGTTTCACCGTGTTAGCCAGGATGGTCTGGATCTCCTGACCTTGTGATCCGCCCACCTCAGCCTCCCGAAGTGCTGGGATTACAGGCGTGAGCGACTGCGCCCGGCCAAGAGGTGACATTCTTGCTTTTTTCCCCAATCTTAGAGGAAAAGCATTTAGCCTTAAGTATTCATCCTTAAGAATGATGTTAGCTGTAGATTTTCCTAAATGCTCTTTATGAGGCTGAAGAACTTCCCTTCTGTTCCTGAGAGTTTCTGGGCGTTTTTGTTTCTGTCTTTTGGTAAATTTTGAATGGATGTTGAATTTTGTGAAATACGTTAGCCACATTATTGATATTATCATGGTTTTTATTCTTTAGCTTCTTGATATAATAAAATATATTGTTTGATTTTTAAATATCAAACAAACCTTGCATACCTAAGTAAATCCCCCTTGATCAAGGTGCATTATTCTTGCTATTGTTGAATTTGATTTGCTAACATTTTTGTGTCTACACTTGTGAGAGATATTGATCTATGCTATTCTTTCTTTTTCTTTTGATGCTGTCTTTGGTTTTGATATCAGAGTAATTCTGGTCTCATAAAGTGTATTGGAGAATGTTCTCTTCTATTTTCTGGAAGACAGATGGTGTGTAAAATTAGTGTTAATTCTTCTGTGAATGTTTGGTAAAATTCTCCAGTGAAACCATCTGGGCCTGGAGATTTCTTTTTTAGGAACTTTTAAATTATGAATTGAATTTCTTTACTACTTATAAGCTATTCAGGTTATCAACTTCCTCTTGACTGAGTTTTGATAGTTTATGGTTTTTAAGGGGTTGGTTGATTTCTTCTAAGTCATTGAATTTATGAGTATAAAGTTTTTCATAGTGTATTAGATTTCCAGGGCTACTGTGACGAGTACCACAAACAGGGTGGGTTAAAACAACAGAAATGTATTGTCTCACAGTTCTAGAGGCCAGGGCCTGAAATCAAGGAGTCAGCAGGGCCATGCTCCCTCGAGACCCATGGGGAGAATCCTTGCCTGTCTCTTTCTAGCTCTGGTGGCTGCTGGCAATCTGCAGTACTTCTTGGCTTGCAGCTACCTAACTCCAACCTCTACCTTCGTTGTCACATGACATTCTCCCTGTGTATCTCTGTCCTCACGTGGCCTCTTCCTATAACGACATCATCATGCTGGATTAGGAGCCCACCCTGCTCCTGGATGACCTCATCTTAACTAATTCCATCTGCAATGACCCTGTTTCCAAATAAGGTCACATTCTGCGATATTGGGGGTTAGGACTTCAACATTTCTTTTTGGGTGGGGGGAATACATTCACCTCATAACAGTAGTCTTCTTTTATTAGCTCCTTAATGGCTGCGGGATCTGTTGTGATCTCCCCTGTTTAATTCCTGATATTGAAGATTTGTGTCTTCTCTCTTTTTATCTGTGTCCATCTTGCTAGAAGATTTTCAACTTTATTAATTTTTTAGAAAAACCAGCCTTTTATTTAATTTCCTCTGTTGCTTTCCTGTTTTCAATTTAATTGGTTTTCATTTATATCTTTACTATCTGCCTTCTTCTGCCTGTGATGGTTGGTTTGGCTTTTCTTCTGGTTTCCTGAGATTGGAACTTGGATCATTTATTGGACCCCCACCACCACCCAAGGAGTCTCAGGAGGCACTGCGAAGTCCAGCCTGGCTGCATTCTGCATGGCGTCAGCACCTGCTCTGCTTCCTCTCCACCACCTGTGTCTGGAATGATAAAGAAGATGATGTATGGGAAAGTCAAGTATTTGAGCTGTACCTAGATAAGGCCTCCCCTCCCTAATCCCAACCTTCAAAAAGTTGGATGTATCATGTCCTTACAAGAATTTTATTCTTTTACTCAATAATAACTTCAAAATGAAACCTCGATACATTATAAATGATGTCGGTAATACTAAGGACACCTCTGGCACCCTACTTTTAGATTTCCCCTTAGGTCTGCCCCGCATTTTTTTGGTGGAGGCTCAGAGGCAAACACTCTTTGCTGTTTCTGGTTGTTGATCTATGCTCTTTCAATGTGACTAGAAGAGCAGATTCAGCTACATAGGTCTCTGGGACTTATGTGTTTGCATCTTTGGGGGAATATTATCAGAAATTTGGATCTAATATGCAATATCTATCTACACTCTGGATTAAAATAATCACATTGGATTAGTCAAACACGAGTCACTATGGAATTTAGAATAAAATAGATAAGTCAAAGAGAGTGCATCGAAATAATATTGAAGTTCAACTGGCAACGTTTTAGAGAATGCATGCTTTCTGGATGTTTTGAGTGGAAAATATAATTATGCTTCAGTAAGTGAGCTACTAAATTGAAGAAGTATAAAAAACCACCTTATGAAATTGTGAAGTAGAAAATAACCTTTTCTTTAATCTTTGCAAATAGGTTTTTAAGGTCCTTTTTGCAAGCTCAGTACAGGTCAATATCAGAATTGCTCATTATAGTTCTTTGCCTCTGCCTTGCTCCACTGACAAAGCTGAATCCCGTGGAAACTTGGCCATTATGCTATAATTGCAATCAAACAGTACTTGGAGCCATTGTTACCAGAAACTTGAAAAATTGGGGGTGGCAGAGGAGAAAAGGCCATGCCAGGAACCAGGAAAAATACTTTGATTCACAGTTAGGCCATATCATTGCCATGGGCAGAGGATGAAAAGATTCTCTCACTAAAGAAGACCTGCATCAAAGGGAGTGTCTACAGGGTTATTGAAGAATGCATAGGTGGTGGGAAATTGGTCTTGACATTTTTTTATTTATAACAATTTATGAATGCCTTTTTTATGATCTTATGAGGTGAATAATGAAGGAATTGTTCTGAGACTTTTATATCAACGGCTGAGACACTATCTCATGGACATTATTCATTGTACATTTTTCTATTCTCCCTGCTCTATCTCTTCTCCCAATTTTTGGAACATTCTTAAACCTTGAGAAAAATTAAAAGAATAATATGCTTTGCCCATAGTTTCTTCTCTTTCAGTATACCTTTTTTCTGACTTCTTAATAATGTTTTTTCCCCTCATGACAGCCTACCATTGAATTTTTTTTTTTTTAACACTGTAGAAACAGCTTTATTGGTTGCAACATGGATTGGAAGAGGAGGGGATATGATAGCTCCCACTCCTGGGGTAGATCTGCAGACTCAGTCGCCACTTTCCAAAAAGCTAAAAAGAAATTTTATTGTGTACATTTAAGGTATACAACATGATGTTATGGGATACATATAGGCAGTAAAATGGCTTCTGTAGTGAAGCAAATTAATGTACCCCCATCATCTCATATAGGTACCCTTTTTTATGTGTGTGGCAAGAGCAGCTAAAATCTACTCATTTAGCAGAAATCCCCAATACTGTACAATTTTATTAACAGTCATCCTCATGTTGTACACTGGATCTCTAGACTTGCTAATTCCCCATGTCTGCTACTTTGTAACCTCTAACCTACATCTTCACATTTCCTCTCCCAGCCGGTATTTTCTGAACCAGTGGAAAGTAAATTACAAAAACCATGGCACTTCATCCCTAAATATTTCATTATACTTCTCTCAAGAGTAAGAACATTCACTTTCATGTACAATGCAATGATCACATCTAAGAAAATTCTCAATAATTCCACAATATCATTTAATATACTGTGTATATTCAGATTGCCACAATTGTCCTCAAAATGTTTTTTATGACTGTGTGTCTTTTTCAATCCAAGAGCCAATCAAGGTTCATGTTTACCTTTTTTTTTTTTTTTTTGAGACGGAGTTTCACTCTTGTTGCCCAGGCTGGAATGCAGTGGCGCTATCTCGGCTCACCACAACCTCCGCCTCCTGGGTTCAACTGATTCTCCTGTCTCAGCCTCCCAAGTAGCTGGGATTACAGGTGTGTGCCACCATTACAGGCATGAGCCACCACACCCAGCTAATTTTGTATTTTTGGTAGAGAAGAGGTTTCTCCATGCTGGTCTGCCTCAGCCTCCCAAAGTGCTGGGATTACAGGTGTGAGCCACCACGCCCAGACTATGTTTTACCTTTTATACCTGGTATATTTTTAATCTAGAATACTATCTCCTCTCTTGCCCTTTTTCTCTTATCAAATTGTCTTTTGTTGGATTGGCAGATTTGGAAAATTTAGAAAAGGATGCTCAATGTCAAATAAACAATGAATCATCTTTTAGCATAAAGTGTCCTGTGCTCATACTAAAAGCTAATTTGTTATTTATCTGAAAATCAAATTTAACTCAGTATCCTGTATTTTATGTAACAACTCTGCTTTTTAAAAAGTTCAGACTGCCGGGCACGGTGGCTCATGCCTGTAATCCCATCTACTGGGAACGCTGAGGCAGGAGAATCACTTGAACCTGGGGCAGGGAGGAAGTTGCAATAAGCCGCGATCGCGCCACTTCACTCCAACCTGGGTGAAAGAGCGAAACTCCATCTCAAAAGAAAAAAAAGCTCGGACCAGTTCTATTATAGAGTAGTTCAAATTCTGGATTTGCTTGTTTTCTAGTGATTTGATTTTGTAAACATTTTTTACAAAAATTTCTAGATGATGTTGCATATTTCTTATTGCATCACGCTGGGTGGTACATATACGTACAAGTCTCATTTGTGAAATTCAGTTTGGTTACTGACTAAAGAGGATAGCTACAAATCTCTCTGGTTAAAAGTGCTTTGTTTCTTTGTGAATTATTAAATAATTGTGGGGTAATATTCTGAGAGCAGGTGAATATTCTGAGACCAGGTGAAATGTTCTCAATCATCTTCTGCACAATAATTTTAACATTCATTAGTGATCACTTCCTGAATTATTTCCTTGTGGGTTATGAAATAATTTTTTAATGTTAGCATTCCTTCTACTTTTATTGCTAGTTGACATTCATCTATAAAGAAGAATTTTCCTTCTTTAATCCTGTCTTTCTTGTAGTATCACTATGTACTAATGGAATTTTAAAAATTCAATTTGTTATAGTTCGTTACTGTCATTATTCTGTTATTGCTCAAATTACCCCAGTTTTGGCCAATGGAAGCCCCTTGCAAGTCTGCTGTGTGGTCCCTTGGATATAACCCCATTTTGTCCTTGCGTGCTTGCTTTCATCCTATCATGAAAAAATGTCCCAGGCTCATTTTTGTACTCTTGTTGTCCAGGAGGAATCAGCCTTTTCCCCAATGACCTGTGCCAGCTGTCAGTTTTGTGCCTCCCTGCTCCAAATCCATTGTCTCGGCCCTGCTCTGTGATACTGCCGGAGTTGGACCCTGTGAACATGCTTCCTTTGCCAGCTGGCACAGTGGCAAGCTTTGTCAGTAGAGGGCACTGGAGGGACACTGCTGTGCACAGAGAGCACCTTGTGGTACTCACCCTCCAGCTAGCCTCCTGCTCAGCTGGCCTGCCCCATGGTTTTCCTTCTTTGCTGGTCTCAGTCACCCCTGTGGGAAGTCTCTTGTTTTCCAACTTGACCCCACCAGTTGGACCACTGTGGACCAGCTCTGACTGAGGATAACACAGCAGACTTCTCTGCCATCCCTTGGACTGTGACTACTCTTTCCAGTGAAGTCTGAATCTCAGCTTGGGGAGAGGACCCCTCCTTTTACAAGTTGTTCCTTATATGGGCACTTTCAGCCCCATGGTACTGTTAACCTTCTCTTATTCTCTCTGGTTAATCCCCTTTTTCTAGTTAATAATTCTTTAAATTAAGTTTTCCCTGTTCAAATGACTGGTCTCTTTTCTGTCTTCTGAATGAACCCTGACTAATAGAGAAGTGGTACAGGGAATGGTTGGTAAATAGAACCACTATTCAAATAAGCGATTCCAGGATAAATTTGGTCATGCCCTTGGATTTGGGCACCGTGCCAAGCCCCTTGCCAAGCTTGCAGGAACAGCACCATCAATCCAGGCGTCTCCTGCAGGTGAGTGTGAGGAAGCGCCCACTAAAGCAAGGACGCTGGGAGCCTAAGGGGCTGCTGCACCTAACTTATGACATCTACGAGGACTATGGCATGGCATTGTCTTCTCGTCATTACAAGAGGTTTCCCCACACCCAGACTGTGAAGTTACTCTCTCATGTGTTTATCTAATGTCTTCATAGTTTCCTTTTAAATTTATTGATTATTTTAAAAATTGATACGTAATAGTTGTCCATATTTTGGGGACACGTGATGTTTTGGTACGTGCATATAGTGTGTAGTGATTCAATGAGCAAAACTGAGATATCCATTTCCTCAAGCATTTTTCTTTCCTTTATGTTGGGAACACTTGAATTCTTGTCTTTTAGGGTTTTCAACAAATGTGTATACAGTAAAGTATTGATAGTTACCCTACTGTACTGTCTAATGCTAGATCTTATTTCTTCTACCTAACTGTATATTTGTACCCATTAATCAACCTTTCTTCATCTGCCCCTTACCCTCACCCTCCCCAGCCTCTTGTGGAACCACCAGTTTAAGGTCTATCTCTATGTGGTCCACTTTTCTAGCTCCCACATATGGGTGAGAACATGTGATATTTGTCTTTTTGTGCCTGTCTTATTTCACTTAACGTAATGACCTCCAGTTCCATCCATGTTGCTGCGAATGACAGGATTTAATTTCTTTTTATGGCCAAATGGCATTCCATTGTGTGTATATACCACATTTTCTTTATCTATTCATCATGAGGCACATTTACATTGATTGCACATCTTGGCTATTGTGAATAGTGCTGCAGTAAACGTGGGAGTTCAGATATCTCTTCCACATTTTGATTTGCTTTCTTTTGGTTATATGCTCAGCAGTGGAATTGCTAAATAATATAGTAGTTCTATTTTTGTTGTTTTAAGAAGTCTCCATACAGTTTTTCAAGGTGGCTATACTAATTTACGTTTCTTACCAGTGTAAGAGTGTCCTTCTTTCCCCGAATCCTGGCCCGTGTCTGTTATTTTTTTTGTCTTTGATAAAAGCCATTTTAACTTGGGTGGGATGTTATCTCATTGTGGTTGTGATTTGCATTTCCCTGATGATTAGTGTTGTTGAACATTTTTTCCGTATACCTGCCATTTGCATGTCTTCTTTTGAGAAATGTCTATTCAGATTTGTGCCCATTTTAAATTGGATTATTTGGGTTTTCTTTTCTTTCTTTTTTTTTTTTTTTTTGATGTCAAGTTGTTTGAGTTCCTTATGTATTCTGGATTTTAATTCCTTCTTAGATGTATAGTTTGTGCATGTTTTCTCTTGGTATTTTTGACAACATAGGTGAACCTAGAGGATGTTAAGTTAAATAAGCCAAGCACAGAAGGACGAGTACTGCATGATCTCACTCATGTGGAATCTAGAAAAGTTGACCTCATAGAAGTAGAGAGTAGAATAGTGATTACCAGCAGCTGGGAGAGTGGGAAAGTGGATGAGGGGAGGTTAGTCAATGGGTACAAAGTTACAGTTAGCTAGGAGGAATAAATTCTAGTATTCTATTGCAACGTAGCTTGACTATAGTCAGTAATAATGTATCGTATACTTCAAAATAGCTAGAAAAGAAGACTGAATGTTCTCACCACAAATAAATGACAAGTGTATGAGGTGATGGATATGATAATTACCCTTTGATAATTATACAATGTATGTATGTATCAAAACATCACACAGTATCCCATAAATATGTACAATTATTATGTATCAATTAAAACCAAAGTAAACCTTTAAAAACATTATATAGGCAGTAAAAAAGATCATGTTTTATTAATTGCTGGACAACTGTGGGAAAACAAGTAAGCAATTGACACCACCAGATTCTCATTACATTCAAGATAAAAGATTTATTCACACCACAAAAGAAAGATAATCACAACAAAATATACACTAACTTAAAAAACAGAAGATTATAGTGACATAAAATGTTATATTCTCTTTTTAAGTGGGTAAAAGTATTTTGTTTGCTTCTACATAAATTTCTATTCATGAAAGAATAACAAATATTAAAATACAGTGATAGTTTGCATTTCTTCTATAGAATGAACGTAGACATAACCCTGAAGCTTTTAGTTTACAGGGAGTTTCCATGAAGCCACGAACTAAACTAATTATCAAACACATTAGTTATTTCCAGATTCACATAGGTACACATTCAACCAATAAACTGATAAAGAAGCATTTCATGTTCTCTTTCATTTTGCTATAAAGCATTTTTTCTTTTGACTAAAAGCAAAGTGAGAAATTATATTTTTTTCTCCTTTTAATTGACCTCAGAAGATGCACTATCTAATTCATGAGAAATGCGAAATTTCAGGTGTTTATCTTCTTCCTTACTTTTAGGGTCTACAACCAGCATATCTTCATGGCTGTGAAATTCATGGCTGTGGAATTCATGGCTGATTTTGGAACGTTCCTGACTGTCAATCACATCGGAATGCTCATTGCTGTCATCACTGGCTTTCCGCTTATATAATCTGGAGTGCTTGTGGCTGTGGGTTTCAGCACTGTGGTCATCCAGCTGACTCGTTTCATGACTGTCCTTCCCACGGCTGTCCCAATCAGAAGGCACATTCAGGCCCTGGACAACTGGGATGGCCTTGTATGCACCATTCAACTCCTCGCTTTCCACATGTGAGGTGATGTCCTCGTCTGTAGCATCAGGGTACTGAATCATGGCACAAATGAAGAAGAATTATATGAATAGCTAGGGATGGGAATACGGTAATCCTTTTCTGCTCTCTAGCTTTTAGGCCATCTTATACTAAAAACTGGCTAAATCTGGCTGAAATTATACTAGCATGTTACTTTGTATAGTACTTTACCAAGCCGTTTCACATATGTCGTCTCCTTTAGTTTAATAAGTACATCACTTACATATGTAATGAAACTTATCAGGTAGGTTTCATTATATTGAAACCTACATAAAGAGGAAGTGAATTGGAAGTTAAAAAATAAAGAGAATAGTAAATGGCAAGGCTATGTCAAATCCAGGTTCTGTGACTAAGGATTAAGTGTAATTTGCAACTACAACTCCTCTTAGGTATTTAACTTCGAAACATGACCATTATATTTTTTTAAATAATTGGTGTTTTCCATTCATTTTAATCTAAAAATAAGTGATCCAGGATTTCAAAAAGTAGAATTGTGTTTGAGAATCAAATCTAGAGAGAAATTATGTACTTACAAAAACCACCGAGCAGAAAAAGATTTGTATTCAATGATCATAAAGTAGAATATGAATGAATTCTTGCTGAATGGATGAATGAATGGATGAATGGATGAATGAATGAATGAATGAATGAATGAATGAATGAATATGCAAACTGTGGTTTCCTAGACTTGAGCTCTAGTCAGAACTATCAGGTGTGTCTGTTAAAGGATTTACCTGGATGTCAGGTCTGCGGAACTTCTTAGATTTTGACCTCAGTCCATAAGCCACACTATCACCTCGGCCATCATATATGTCTACTGTGGGGACAACTGGAGTGAAAACTTCAGTTGCTGGCAGGTCTGTGGGAAAATCAGTAACCAGTTCATCGGATTCATCAGAATGGTGAGACTCATCAGACTGGTGAGAATCATCAGTGTCATCTACTTCATCAGAGTCATTCGAGTCGATGGAGTCCTGGCTGTCCACATGGTCATCATCATCTTCATCATCCACATCATCCATGTGGTCATGGCTTTCGTTAGACTTACTTGGAAGGGTCTGAAAATTAAAATGGCCAGGAAAATTAGTGTATGGGTTTTTATTTTCCCTTAGTCTTCATAGCACATTAGTCTTTGCTATCTTTTTATTTAGTTTCAGAATCTTTGCATTCACAGTATACACCATGGCTTTTAGGAGCTAAAGTGAGCATCTTCCAATTTCTCTTTTAACACAGGGATTAATAACATTCTAAGGAACTTTTCCTACTTTCCAACAAAAATTATTTTCATAGATATTTTCAAGCCAAATATGTGAGTATAATCTTCATATCAATAGCATTGTTTTGCCTTATACATATTAAACATTATTTAATTTACTAAATTCAATGATGTAATAGATACAGACACATAATTATGAGACTTTTTAAAATTTGAAATGAGATTTATCAAAAGAGAAGAGTATCCCTATTTTAATGTGTGTACTAAAATCTATAACCCCTTTCCTATTAGCATGGATAATTGAAAGGTGACTGTTATGCATGTGTGTATAAACTGCAGCTCAAAACTGTCCTTGAATTAAACAATTAATGTCCATTAAATTTCAGATTGACAAATATATTGGGTAATTTAACTTGATTTAATATTCTTAGTATATTCAAATTGAATCTTAAGGAAAATAAATTTACTCTTTGCTTAGCAAATATATGAATGATCCTAATAAAAAGAATAGTTGTCAAATAAACTATTTTATTAGGAAAGAGAACTTTCCTAAAGGCAAAATCTTAGCTTTGATAGGCATTAATTAGATGCTTATTAGATATTTGATATCTACAAAATACCTTAAATAAATTGCAATCAGCTTAATGTTTCAAATAACAGGCATTAATGAACATTTTCTGTAATGCTAAACATATCTGAGGAAACCTAGTATTTCTGATATTTAGTAAATACATGTTTTCTTTCTGAGCAAGTTTTAAAGACTGCCAATTTACTGGAAAATTAGCTAATGAAATTTCATCAGAAGAGAATCCAGGCAATGGCTTCTTTCGTTTCTTCAAGGTATGATGGGCCTCTGATTGAAAATGAGAACTTACCTCTTGTTTAAAGTCATTGGTTTCTTCAGAAGACACAGCATTCTGAAGAAGGAATGGCACATGTTAGTGTGCATCACACATGCCTAGCTTTTTTATTCAAAAGTTAACCTTTTTAATCCAAAGCAGTTTTTATTTTTCTGCCTCATCTGTGGATGGCTTAACACGGGAAGAAGCCAACATGGCAGATCAGTCAATGTCCTAAGCACACGCTTGCCAGCGGGCAGGCAGGATTCATCTGAGCAGCCCAAATGGCCTGCTTGTAGCTATCTTTCATCGTTGTAGTTTAATTATGAGAAGTTTAAAAATACCTGTGGGGCTAGGAGATTCTGCTTCTGAGATGGGTCAGGCTTTAACCATGTGGCCACAGCATCTGGGTATTTGTTGTAAAGCTATAAAAAAGTTGCATGTTTATCATTATTAAAAAAAGAAACGTAGGGATGAATGGAAAAAACAACCATTCTTCACCAGTCTTGATGGATAAACATAATATGCATGCATATAGTCACTCAGACCCTTAGGTACCTTTTTGTAATTTTTTTTGTTGTTGCAGATTCATTTAATACACTCTTATGTAGCACTTACTGTGGGCTAGGCACTCTTTCAAATTGCTTTACAAATATGAACTCATTTGATCCTCTCATTCCCCTATGAGATGGGTATCATTAATATTCCCACCTTACAATCAGCCACAATGCAGTTAAGTGGTAGGAAATGGCAGAGCCAGGCAGGGGTCAAACGCAGGCAAACTAGCTCTTAACCCTGAACTTCACACTGTGCTTTCTTTTTGTATGTTTGCTGGCTGAATTTTCCTCTCAGAAAAAGCACATCTAAACCAGACGTGCCTTTAATTACTGTTGATCTTCACTGTGTCCAGTCCATTGAACAAGAAGGAACTCTCTAAGGCTGTGCTGTCTAATACAGTATACTCTAACCACATGGGGCTGTTTACATTTAAGTTAATTAAAACGAAATGGCCGGGCACAGTGGCTCTTGCCTGAAATCTTGGGAGGCTGAGGCAGGCAGATCATGAGGTCAGGAGATGGAGACCATCCTGGCTAACACAGTGAAACCCCCTTTCTACTAAAAATACCAAAAAAAAAAAAAAAAAAAAAAAATTAGCCGGGCATGGTGGCCGACACCTGTAGTCCCAGCTACTCAGGAGGCTGAGGCAGGAGAATGGCGTAAACCCAGGTGGCAGATCTTGCAGTGAGCTGAGATCGTGCCACTGCACTCCAGCCTGGGCGACAGAGCGAGACTCCATCTCAAAAGAAAAAAAAACAAAGAAATAAGGTAAAAATTCAGTTCCTCAGTTGCACTAACCTACATTTTGAGTGCTCAATAGCCATATGTATCTGGCAGCTATCTTACCAGACAATGCAGAAATATAATATTAAAATCATTGCACAAAAGTTCTATAGCTCTAAGGTGCCAAAGATGTAAATGAAATGGATTTTTCTTTAGCCAAGTTATTTATCTGGAAAATACTGATAATATGCTACTGCAGAGGAGTGGAAATTGCTCTATGTAAGTGTCATCTGATCTTCTGAATCATCCAGGGCCAATCATTACATCTCCCTGTCATTCAGAATAACTCTGGGGGTTGTACAGAGTCCCTTCTGCAGCCACCTAAGGGGTGGATGGGTAGACAGAAAACCAGTCAGAAGTACTAGAGTTTCTCTCACGGCTGGCTCTAACCAGAGGGGCTTCATACTGGGCTTCTCTGAAAGGTTTTGCTGAAAGAAGGGGTTCCTTGCTTTAAGAAGATGGAAAAACAGCTGGGCGCGGTGGCTCACGCCTGTAATCCCAGCACTTTGGGAGGCTGAGGCCGGCGGATCACAAAGTCAGGAGATCGAGACCATCCTGGCTAACAAGGTGAAACCCCATCTCTACTAAAAATATAAAAAATTAGCCGGGCGTGGTGGCGGGCACCTGTAGTCCCAGCTACTCGGGAGGCTGAGGCAGGAGAATGGCGTGAACCCGGGAGGTGGAGTTTACAGTGAGCTGAGATTGCGCCACTGCACTCCAGCCTGGGCGACAGAGCGAGACTCTGTCCCAGAAAAAAAAAAAGAAGATGCAAAAACAACGGGACTAGATGCGTTCAGAGTTTTTCTCTTCACTTTTTCATATCTATCTATCTATTCTCATGACACATGTAATACAGGCTCGGAGAGAATGGATTTATAAGTTAAATTTATAATTTTTAAAACCTAATATGAAGAAAATAAAGGTACGCAAAATGAATAGACTAAAAACCACCCAGTAATCCTAACACTCACAGATAACCAGTGTGTATTTTCAGGCATATATCCTTAGAGACTTCCCCAATTTTTTGGGGAAGCTTTAAGTTTCTGGGATTCTAGAAGGCTGGGCCTTGAGCTCTTCACTTATTTCTTAAATTGTTACGACTCCACGTGCCTTCTAAAATGCATCTTTGCCATGTTTTCATTTATTAAAAAGGCACTAATTCTTGCCTGAAATAGTATGACCTCTATCTTCTCTGGAGATGTTAATTTTTCTGCTTTATTATTAGGATTCAACACCTGTGTTTTCAAATCAGTTGGAAAACAGACACACACACCCCCACACACAAACACACACAGAATACTTCTTTTAATGTCTTCATTAAGAAATCTAATTGCAGTGACCCCCAAGGCAACTCTATTTTGGCCTTTATTCTGTTCAACTGGAATTGAACTCTGTGTGCCTTTTTGTCCAAGCTGCTGGGGACAATGCCCATTTGTTGTTTGGTTGGCACGGTTTCATCTGTTGTGGAGGGGTAGGTACATCTTTAGTGCTGGTCAAATAATTATAATAAAGAGTTTGGTTGGGCTTATGTTTGGTTGGAAAATGTGATCTAACATCAGCTGACAATCACAATAGATACAAACAGCACACATAGACTTTCTTTTCACAATGGGCTTCTCAGCTAATATCTCAGATGATATTGTGAATATTATGGTCATACAAACAGTTCTGACTAATATCCGATGTGAATTTTAAACTTAGCAATCCACTAAATAAAGCAAAAGTTGGAATTTTCTGCTTTTAGATCAATATGTGGACTAATGGAAAAAAAGTCACACAGCTTCGTATAACTCATCTTACATGCTATACTGGCCTAGACATTATTATATTTAAAATATCTGGGTTGGTTTTACAAACTTATATTTATTAAAAACTATACTGTGCTTGGTACTGGCCTAGATTCATAGCAGGCAGTCAATAAATACTTGTAAACCAATAGATTTGACTGAGAAGATAAGTAATTTTGCAGCAAATATGTTTGTTGCGCCTCTCGCTGTAATTGAGTAAATGATTTCACTATGTAATAAACCTAAAAGATGCTTACCTGCTTTTCCTCAGAACTTCCAGAATCAGCCTGTTTAACCTTTGAAACAGAAAAGATGAAGAAAGATTACAAGAATGTCCTCCTAGCACATAGAAGCACACAATTCAGTTATTTTCAGGAATTTTCTTTAAGATTCAGCTGTACTCACTGGCAGGGCATAGGCGATGCCTAAGAGGCAAAAGCAAATCACTGCAATTCTCATGGTAGTGAGTTTTCCTGCAAAACATTTCATAAGGAATAGCTGACATCTTCATAGGTTAAAACAATGGTACCTTTTTGTACTACCACATTACAAAATAATCACAAATAAAATATATTTTCTGTAAAATCTTTTCTACTTAGAGAAGTCTTTTCTTTTTAGTATTATGGTCTTTCAAGTTAATATTTATATTACCACCTATTCTCCATCTTTATTAGGCAAGGGAAAGGGAAATTTTACAAGTCTATGTTTATTCAACTTTTAAATTTAGAGTTCCAGAAATTATACGATTACTACCTTATATATCTAGCTCTACTAAACCTACAAACAGATCAACAGTAACTTAATTCTATTAATAAGCTAGTATGGGAATACTTTTTAGAGAAGAAAAAGCACAGAGAAAAAAATGAAAAAAATTTGCTTTATTCGTTTTTCCAATATGTACTTTAAATGTGATTTTTAGCTTAAATTATTAAGTAGATGCTACTTAGGTGAAATGAAACTATCTCTGAAATTTGTTATTTAAGTAAGATGTTCTAAAAATTTGAAATGCAAAGGAAAACATTGAAAATAGCCAACAACTTTTCTATTTGTAATAATAAGCCTACATAGTGTCATGCAGGTATCTTGGTGAATATTTTAACAGCTAAATTTAGCAGTAACATATTCAGAAAGGGTTTTCTTCCCCTTGAAAATAAGATACATCATTTAAAAAATAGCATTGTAATTGGCTTACTTAGTCTAAAAGATCCCTTTTCTTTTACATTCCTGCAGTCACCCATTGAAAATGATATAGGTATAATTATTCCAAAGGGGAATTGAATTTTACTATTTTCTGATTAGCCGCAGTAGTTTCCGTTCTTTTGAGGACCCAGTGGAAGTATTTTTAAGTTTTATATTTGATTGGCATTCCAAATATCTAGACACCTTTGTTCCAGGAGACCTGCAATGTATCTAATCTGCTTATTAAAAAGGCTAGAAAATTTAAATCTGTTTAACAGCATTATAATTAAAAATATTTTTCCTTAGAACTTGAACTTCCCCATGAAATTGAGCTGAATGCACAACCCAGCAGCAAACTGAAGGCATACCTTGGCCGGCGTTTGGCTGAGAAGGCTGCAACTGGCCTGACAGGAGTCCGGTCTCAGACGATGCTGTGCTCTCTGCCTCCTCCTCCCGCTGCTGACAGCCAAGCCCTCCCAGAATTTAAATGCTGCTGCAGACATCCTCCACCAACACAGGGAGGCGGAGAGATGTGTCATGAGGTTTTCTGCCACTGCCCAGCCCACCTGCTCCCACACTTCCCCCTCTGGTTTTGTGGTTAAAACAAAAAAACAAAAACGCACACACACACATCTACAGTTAAAACATTACTTATGTACAATATCATTAACTAGCTTTTTCATTTACAGGATGGGCATTCAGCATCCAGGAAGAGCACTTAGGGATCCCATGGAAAAGGGAGAAAGTAGGGAAAAACATTAATGTAAAATTAAATAGAAAGGAGTTTTGTTTCTTTCAGTTTAAGTAACATAAAAGTAATATCTGCAACCACTCTTGCCTATATGATTATACTTATTGAAGAACTATATTTCTAGAAGGCTATTGTTCAAGCCTGCAAAGAGTTCAGAAAACCTGCCTCTGTCCTTTACTACTCAAGCTTAGCTTTGTGATTTCAAGTATGCAGTGGCTTGTTACTTAGACAAAAGACACTAGTGACATTAAAATATAAAATTCTATATAAAAGAGAAGAATGGTATTTTATTCTAGATGTTGCAGAAGTAAAGCCGTTTCTGACTGAGAGCAGGATGACTGCCTGAGAGGGCTGCTTCAGGAGCCAGACTGTGGCTCTGAATTCCGCTGTGTCACTGCTGACCTGTGCAACCTTGGGCAAATCGCCCAGCCTACCTATCCTTGTTTCCTCATCCATAAAATGCAGATACTATTACCTAGGTCATGGAATTTTTGAGAGGTTTAAATGAATTAGTATGTTAAACTAACAATGCTTAGCACATATTAGATACAAATGCCGTGCGTATCTTAAGGAGTGTATGTGTGTTAACTAGTATGAAATTTTTAAGAGGGGCAGGCAGTCACGAATTGTAATGTCTTTAAAAAGAATAGGTTATTAAAATGAGAGTAGATGTAAGATCTTTAAATGGTATGCATCAATAAGGAAATTTTGCGCATTTCTAAAGGAACAGATTCGATTTTGGAATCATCTTTTTTTCTAGTTTTTCTCCCAGGGTATGTAAATTAGGCTACTTAAAAAGAAAAAGATTTTTAAAAATTTCTGTATTAAAAAACACTTTACTAGGTATTTAAAAGGTATTTGAATAAAAGAAAATTACAGGGGAAGTCTGAATATTCAGGGATAGCAGAGCTCTGGGTCCTTTTAAAATATTTAACATTGTCTTGAGATTACTTCATCTGCTTTCTCAGTTGTGAAATGCAGATTGCACTATTTATTTACCTTACACCTTTATTGTAAGACTTGTGTGTGATTAAGATGAAAAATAAATGGTCCTATTTATTATTAGTTTGCTGCAAAAGTAATTGTGGTTTTTATTAGTTCTAAAGTGTCAGCTTCTTTTTGCCAAATATTACTTTTAACATAAATATAGATTAAATAATTTCTTGCAGTGTTAGTATATAGCTAATAAGTAGGTTTCATGAACATTTGGTAGGGGGAAATATGTCTCCCTTAAATTGGATGTATTCCAGATGAATTGATATTATTGGCTTGTAGGTAATAAGCACCCATTTTAATAAGTAAGATGACAACTATCTCTATAAAATAGAAAGCACACAGATTATAAAGTTGCAAAATAGACTTCTTTTTTCTGCTTTTAAAAACTATTTTTTTCCTTTAAACATATTACCCACATAAGCTTGTCATGTTGTCAATTTAGTGGAGGGAAGTCCGAAAATTCTAAAAACAACAAAATTTCCACAGGATTTACTGTAGTTTACTCTGGCCCACGGGAATGATTCAATATGAAGCTAGAATTAATTATAGGAATAGATTATGCTGGAGCCCAACCACCTTGAGATGAACCATATGACCCTTTACAGGACTCTTCTGCTCATAGCTCCACAGTGCCACACGATGGCAGCATTTCTGAAAAAAGATTTCAGACCACAGTCTGGTTCTATGAATTTTCTTATTCCAGCCGGATAGAACACATTTAATGACAGAACTATATACAGCTGTAGAGCGCTCCATTTCCTGGAATGCCAGGTGAGGAAATATTTCCCAACAATGATCCACTATGCAATCAGGGACAGAGACCCAGAGAACCAAAGCGTTCTTGTTTTGCTCTGTTGTTGCCTTAGGCAATCCCAGGTTGACACTATTGTCTCCTTCTGGACTTCTACACTCATTCAAAAAGTTCCTAGTCCTAAGGCCTCTCTCAGAGAAAAGTCTTGTGAAATCACGGGTAAAGAATGCGTCTGGGATGCTTCAGAGTTGAGAAGATAAAGTGATTTATAATGGGAGGCAATTCTGTAAAGTAGGGAATGGATGCTGCGTCATTGTGACTATTGGGGAGGCTCATGTTTCTTGATGTTTCATGCTGTTTGCACTCAAAAGTGCTGCTGCTGGTTGTTTTTCTGAGTAGGATTTTCTGTCAGAATTGACATGTTAAATGATTTAAATCACAGTGGCTCTATCTGTAATATTTCCAAAATTTCCATTCTTGGTTGGCTAATGATTGGTTGTTAGAATCAAAAGGTCAAAATGCACAAACTCCCCGTAAATCTTGTATGTGGAAAGCAAAAAATGTTTAGTTGTCAAACTAGAATGTGAAGAGTAATTTGTGATCTTAAATTATAGACACTAAGAGGACACATGGAAACAAAGAGCCTTATGGTCTTTTTCCTGAATTACATGAAAATTCCCATATAATAAAAAGTAAGTGTTCAATGTCACTACTTTGGTGGACAACTTTATTAAACTGACTTCTAGTTTATTTGAACATTTCTAATTATATTTTACTTAGTAAAGTGTAACCAACTATTTCAGCATTTTCAGCTCTACAAATAATTACTTTTTCCCTCCAGTCAAGGTTCAGATATGACTCTGATATCTTGGTAACACCACAAATCTCTCATAAACAAGTTGGGCATTAAAGCTATTTGGAAACCTAGCACCATTCATCATATATAGACTGGAAAGGGGGCATTATTTATCACAGGGTAGCAAGCAAAGGTGGATGATAAGAGGGTGCTATTTTCAAGTTCAGACATGAAATTAGAGCATTTCAGAAATACAAAAAACAAAAACAAAAACAAAACCCATAAAACCTTTTATTCCATTGCTCAATAACTTAGACAACAAAAGTCAGCTCCTGAAAAAGTAGTCTTACTATTGGTAAACATTAGTTTCAATTTAAAACAAATGAAAAAAAGTTTTGCTTTAGACCCATAGAACTGTTATGGAATGAGTGCTCAATAAATTGTTGGTGATTACCTACTCAGCCCTGCATCTATGACAACGAATTCTGACTTTAGAGTTTTTGCTTATGAATACAATGCATAGGCACTATGCTTGAATTCAGAATATATCTCATATATTGATATCTAATATCTGCCAGTACTCTAGAAATCTAGCATTTCTTCATTAAAGTAGTATTAGTAACTCTGAGGGCATTCTAATGCTCTTTAAATGGTAGATTCTTTAAAATGGACTTAAATTACTAACTTTTTTTTTCTTAAATGACACCATTCTTACCCTCATGGAGCCCATTTATTCATGAAAATCAACTAGGAAATTTGAAACTTGAGTAACCAATGAGATTAAGAGGGTGTGGCTAAACAGTAAACTTGGCAGCACCCTGGGTAGAGAAGGTATATGGTAGAGACCCTGTGTCCACATTGGAGTTGAAGGGATGGGTATTCTGGGATTGGATTCAAACAGAAAGTCCCCTTTCCCACTCAGCATCAATCACAGCAACATAAGACCTGTAACAACCTGGGGAACAATAGAGGAGGCTGTAATCAGGGAGGACCCAAAGAGGGAGGTAGAACAGGGTGGAAAAACACAAATAGAAAGTCTAGCAGCTGCAGGAGGACCTTGTTTGTTCAGAAAAAGACATTTTGTGGCAATAAGCTGTCAGTGACAGTCATTTTGCAGAATATATTTGAGGGGAGAAAATCATTCTCCAAAATTGGTTTATGAGAATTCTTACTTAAAATCCGACGTTTGAGTAATTTTGGTAGAGGATCTATCATAAGGTTGATATGAAAAGGTGACAATTTCAGTGCAAAAGAGAAAACAAAATCAGAAGAAAGAGGAGCAAAACTAGACAACAAAAGCAGCTCAATCAGATATTTTTCTGGTCACATTTGGCTTAGGATTTTTGTTTCGACAATTCTTGTCAAGGCGTAATTTACATTAATTCCCCGATCCCATGGCATAACATTTATGTTTCTTAAACCTGTAATTTAAAATATTCTATATTAAAATTTGATTTCTTCTTTAATGTTTGAATTCCTCGTAGTGTACATTCCATGATATGCTAATCCCTCTGCAGTTTATGCGCCAAAAATATTTATTCAGTGAAGAAATTTAGCTCATTTATGAAATGTATATAATTCTTACATAAATTGAGTTATTCTTGCTGATTATTTTCTGTTGTTTTCATAAAGCCCCAAATTAAACATATTTATTTATTTTTTGAGGCAATGTCTCACTCTGTCGCCCAGGCTGAAGTGCAGTGGCACGATCTCGGCTCACTGCAACCTCTGGCTCCCAGGTTCAAGCGATTCTTGTGCCTCAGCCTTCCAAGTAGCTGGGATTGCAGGCATGCATGCACTACCATGCCCAGCTAATTTTTTTTTTAGTAGAGATGAAATGTCATCATATTGGCTAGGGTGGTCTCAAACTCCTGGCCTCAAGTGATCGGCCCACCTCAGCCTCCCAAAGTGCTGGGATTACAGGCATGAACCACTGCCCCCGGCTCCCTAAATTAAACGTCTTTAGATTCAAACAGAGGTAGAGTTCAGCTTGAGTGAATTACACCTGAGAACTTCAGGCATGCTTTCTGTGCCCAAAAAGGACTGCCCAGGTGATTGCTACTTTTTACATAACATGGAGGTCCTCTGGGGTCTGGCATTACTCCATCTCTCCAGCCTTATTTCTCCCCATCTTCTCTCGCTGTACTCCCTAAAACAATCATGCAGAGCCATGTGGGTTCCCCAGTGTGTCGTTCTGTTTCAGGGCTCCATGCCTTTACTCACATTGCATGGTCCTTGTATACCACGGTCCTAGAATATCCGTCCAGTCTCATCCTCACCTGTCTCCAAAATATTTGCACATCATGCATCAAAGCATTCCCTATAAAGCCTTTTCTGGTCTAAATAGAAACAACCAACTGCCACTTTTTAACCCCTCCTACAGCTTGCACTTGATCTAGCATAGCACCGATGATGCTTTATTGCCTTAAATGTTTGTCCTCCTCACGCCAAAAAGTAAACTCCCAGCAGTCAGGGACTGGGATTTATTCATGTTTGTATACACAATTTCCTGCTAGGCACTCAGTAAATGCTTAGAGGAACAAGTGAATGAAGGAGCATTATTTTAATAATGTTTAATCCTATGGTAGCCACAGGTAGCATGTACATTTAGTATAAACTCCAAGAGGCTGGAGCTCTTACTGGGTTCTTAAAATAATTTATATATACATTTTAAAAATGCCATTGCAGAATTTGAAGAGGCTAGATTTTCTTGTCTCCCATCTCAAATTCTTTTTCTATGGGGTTCTGGCATATGCTTTCTCTTGTCTGGGTCTCAGGTTCCTTGACAGAGTTAATCTGGATTATTTTAGAGGTCAATTTCAGCTCTAAAATTCTGTGATTTATGTTTCCTTTTCAAGTTCATGAGGAATAAAATATTGACATTACAACAAGAGGAGTAAACAGATGGTAGGAGCAGAGATGGTCTTGAGAGAAGTTCACATTGAAGAAAGATTTTAACACAAAGAGTCTTTAATAGACCAGTGGACAGGTGAAAGTTGAAGAATTATGATGTTTTTAAGTAAAATATCATGTATTTTGCTTTATTTTACACTATAGATAAAAATTAATGAGCATTATTACAATAATACTACTAAAAATAAAACTTTTTTTTTAAAAAAAGGAGGTAAATCAATCCCAACATACAACTTTAATAAATCAATCTTTCATGTTCTGAGAATTTTTTATTCTTACCTCCCACAATATGGGTTTTCTAGAGGCATTTTCCCAGTATGGGTCACATGAATTTCTTTCAGATTTCACTACCCAGAGTGGGGGATCAAGGAGAAACTGAGAGACTGGTTTGCCTCTTTCCTGGAAAATGCCTCTTGTGGTTTTTGGGGGTAGTTTTGCTGCCAAACAGGTCAGGCATATAGGGCTTCACCATAATCTGGAGATGTTTTTAGATTTTTCTTTCCCGCATTCACATCTCCTTCATTTCCAAGCATCTGTGGATTTTACTAGTCTAGACAACCTATTAATTTCCCTTTGTATCTAATGATATTGTTCACGAGTCATTCAGAATCAGTTTGTCCTCTTTTCACCCATTTCATGCTTAACACAATTTCTGCTGCTTGTTTTTTCCCTAAGAAACAAGGGAATTTTCTTGTAATTATTATGCCCTTAACATTTACTTTTTCTACGGTAGCAAAGAGCAAGCCCAAAACTTATGTCTTTGCCTTTTAAAAGGAGAGATATTCAAAATAATAACAACAATAATAACAGCAACAATAATGGTAATTGTATATATATTTATGGGAAACCTGTAAAGTACTAGATTTAAAAATATGCATTTTGTCTAAGATTCCTAATGATGACATAAGTTTGGTATTATGACTTCAATTTTTTCAGATAACTATAATAGAAGCCATTTAATGTGCCAGTCACTTCTGTTTACCTGATTGCATTTACTCTTTGCACAAATATTAGGTGTATATTTACAGGGTCAGTAGGGTTCCAGGGAAGGAAGTGTTTAGTTTTACACACCAGTGTTAACAAAAGCTTTCAAGAGGATGCTAAGATGCAGCTCAGTTGAGGAGCTAATGTTTAGAGACAAACTTATTAATTTATTTATTTGAGACAAGATCTTGCTCAGTCACCCATGCTGGCGTGCAGTGGTGTGATCATGACTCACTGCAGCCTTGACCTCCCAGGCTCAGGCGATCTTCCTGCCTTGGCCTTCCCAGTAGCTGGCCTTCCCTTCCCTATAGCTGAGACTATAGGTGTGCACCATCAGACCTGGCTAATTTTAAAATTTTTATAGAGACGAGGTCTCCCTATGTTGCCCAGGCTGGTCTCAAACTCCTGGACTCAAAGATCCTCCTGTCTCAGCTCCTAAAATGCCTCCCAAAGTGGTCTTGGGTTGAAAGCACAAGCCACCATGCCTGGCCCCAGAGGCTAACTTCTAAGATGCAAATCAAAATTATAAGCATCCAAATTTGACCAAACATGATTGAAATGAAAAAAAAAAAAAAAAAGAAAAAAGAAATCTAAATAACCATACCTCAAAAGCTGTAAGTTCCAGTGATACTGACGAGAGAAATTTTGTAAGGATTTTCAAAAATCTTGCCTCTAACAAGTTCACATCTAATAAGAACAAAAGCTTATTTTTTTTCACATATGCCACCCAGCTAATGCCATGCTATGGTCATGAGTCATACAGTGTGGGAGAATGTCAATATGTCTCTGCTAATCTCAAACTGCTGTGAGTCACCTGTTCAAAACACACACCTACTGATTGTGGGTTAATATCATTAGCTTCATGCTTAATAGATATAATGATCTTAAATATTAGTTTTCTTAACTCTCTAAACTTTGAACAAATTGCTTATTATATTTTAACAGGTATCATATTTCTACAGAAAGACACCTTTCATAGTCTTATGTC
Organism: Theropithecus gelada; assembly: GCF_003255815.1. Classification (NCBI taxonomy): domain Eukaryota; kingdom Metazoa; phylum Chordata; class Mammalia; order Primates; family Cercopithecidae; genus Theropithecus; species Theropithecus gelada. Next base: position 53,886,842 of record NC_037672.1, read on the forward strand.
TTACTACATTTGAATTCTTTGTAGCACCTACAATAATAATTGTGCAGGTACTGTTGGCTGTACACCAAAGATGTGTTGTCTTCAGAGTAGTTGCTGAGAAGCAGCTGAAACTATATTTCTCAGCCTCCCTTGCATTTAGATGTGGCCACATGTCTAGATCTTGCTAAGGGAATGTAAACCAAAGTGATATGTTTCATTTCCAGGAGGAAGTGCCTAAAAACTTCAAATAGTGTGCCTCCCCCATAGTCTTATTCCTTACCCTTTCACCAGATGAAGAGGACTCAAGCATTTTGGATAGCAGAGCCCAGGGGGAACATGGCTTGAGCTGTCTGCTGATCTGGAACCCTAGCGTCAGATATCATATTGTTATAGGATCTTTGGAGTGTTGCTTTTTTGGCCTGAAACCTGCAGCCGGTGGTGCCTTTGCCTGAGTTTTGCTCTGGCCCACTGGACTCATTCTGCCCACTCAGCCTGGCAGGCTGCATTCAGCTCATGCTACTGGTCTGGATCCCATGCCTCCAAGGGAGGCCACGAGTCAGGCATGGAGTGGCAATGGGGTGTGAGTGAGCATAGGGTCTGGCCACTATGCAGTCAGACACGCCAGCTGCTGCTGTGGGGCAGGAAGCTCCAGGTGCTGACATGGGTGCCAGCTCTCTGCAAGGCTGTAGCTTTCCTGGCTCATACTAGGGAATGCGGTGGTGCCCAGAGGCTCAGAGACACCAGGAACCACAAGGTCTCAAAAAGGGAGTCACAGCCCTAGCTCAGGGAGATCCCAGGTCTGGGCTCCCTGAAGGGCTGCAGCTCTTCTCTCCTCTGCCCACAAAGTGGTGAGCAAGGGGCATATTTCAGCTCTGTCTGTGTTACAGCTCTTTTAGCATCACCATTCCACAAGTCCTGAGTTCTTGTCCTGTGACCAGGAAGAATGAGGTATGCAGAGAAGTGGAGGGTGAGCAAGACGAAGAAGAGTTTTATTAAGCAACAGAACACCTCAGAGAAGACCCACAGTGGGCAGCTCCTCTCCATAGCTAGGGTGTCCTGATAAGTGTTCAGCTCCTATCAGAGATATAGGCAGGTCATCCCGAAAAGTGTTCAGTTCTCAGCAGAGTGGGTAGCTCCTCTCTGCTGCTGGCTGTCCTGTTATCTCTCCATCCTCTGCCCTGGTGTTGCTGAGCCCAGGGCATTTACAGACCTCAGAGGTGAAGAAGTGCATACCAATTGGTCCATGGGCAACCATGGACAGGCCTGGAAAAGGTACCACAATTCTCCACTCCAGTCTGTGGGACTGGCAGCCTGGTCCCCAGCCTTCAGGCTCTCCCTGGCCTGAAGGTGTGGCCTCACCTGGACTTGCCCCCTTCTGCCCAGGAGCTGGTCTGCCTCCTGTGGCTGTCCATGGCATCCAGGCTGCTTGCACAAAGGGGCACCTGCAAGTCAGCACTGGGCTGCTTTCATCCTCGCCTCCACTTCCCTCCCCGCAACACTCATCAGTGCCTAAAGTCTGGAGGAGGCCGAGGTGGCAGGGGGCTGGTGTGTCAGCACTGTCCTGAGCATGTGCACACCGGCTGGGCTGTGACAGCTCTCCGGCTTGGCCCCAACCCCACTCCAAAATTGGAGTGGGTTCCAGGAGTGGGGAGAGACCAGGCAGCAGGAGCAGACAGGCCCCCTAGGGTGCAGACTGCAGAGACGTCCAGTTCCTGCTCCTGGGAGGGCGGGAATCCTTCCCACCCAGCTCGCAGCCCTGTCTGAGGGAGACCTTCTGGGAGTGGATCGGGGACCCGGCCCCGCAGTCGACAGTGTCAGGCCTGGTGGTCACTTCAATGCTGAACGGACCCCCGGGACACAGTCCCAGCCCCAGTCAGCCTGTGCAGGGCCTTCTCCCAAGGTGCAGGAACCTGGCTTGGTGGGGTGGGTGCTGTCACTGCACCATTGGCCGGGTCCTAAAGCGGGCACTGCTCCCACTTTCAGCCATGGGGCCCTGAAGTGCACCCCAGGTCAGCGCCTTGGCCTGGTCGCCAAGCTCTGTGTGCAAGCGTCACACTGCCCAGGACCCAGCTCTGCCTTGGGGACCCTCTCTGCCTGACCGCTGCTCCGCTGCCAGCGGACGACTTGGCCTGGACCCACTGTGGTGGCCCCCAGGGCTGTGGGCCTCGGGGACTGTCCGCGTCTTCCACACGTCCTCCCTGCAGCAGCAGCGGGTGAAAGCAGCAACACGGGGCCAGGGTCCGAGCTACGGAGGCTCTGGGCCTGGGGGTGTGTCCTGCCCAGCCATGCTAGGGTGGGGGTGGCGCAGTCTGCTGCCTCCCGGACATTGGACACAGGACACAGGGGTACCCCCTCCCCCTCAGGGCTGCTCCTACAGCTGCTCCTGCCACCACCGCTGGCGCCTCCCAGTTGCAGCTGCCAAGGTGACAGCAGCTGCTCCAGGTGGCCCACTGCTGCCGTCAGTATGAATGAGAAATAAGTTTCTATTGCCTTAAGTGTCTGATATCTGTTACGATAGCAGATGTTACCTTAATTGACACAATGTCATATGCATAATATTGCTCAGTTCATAGCTTTTGGGTTTTATCATCTGTGTTCCAGGTCACCAGACTTGTGAAACTGAATTTAAGTTATGGTGCTATAACTTTATATGTATCTATTTTCTATTAATTTTTGCTCCCCCATTTCTGAAAGCCGGAATAAGCTCATGCGAGGTTACTAATATGTTAAACTTGAAGTTGATTATTTTATACAGTAAGTATGTGACTCATTTATTTCCACAAGAAGATGGTATGCAATATCAGGAGATAAGTGATTAGGATGGTGGGCTTCTCTTGATCCTCTGTTTTTGTTTTTCCCACTTTTGCAAGGAGAGAATCAGCTTTGATATAGGTTTTAGTGGATTGTGTCCAATGTTGGGAATCTGGGAACCTGAATTTTATCTTGCCTATACCACATAATTAAATATTGTTAAGTTAGCTTGTTTCTGAGAAGAAAGAGGTTACAACTGCCTTCCACTAAATGATAAATTCATCTCGCAGCTTCTGAATCGTTGGCACAGCATCATTTGCTTTTACTTCTTAGTTAGGCTACCTGTTTTTTGGATACCTTTTGCTTTTTGACCTGCTAACAAGTAGACAGTGGCAGTTAGAGATCAAGTTAAATTGTCCAGGCTCCGTCCTCAAGTGTGTAATCCCAGCACTTTGATCACTTGTGCTCAGGAGTTCAAGACCAGCATGGTCAACATGGCAAAAACCCTGTCTCTATATAAATAAATAAATAAATAAATAAATAAATAAATAAGAGATCAAGTTAAAATCAACCCATCTAGTTATATTTGAGAACTTAAAGTCATGTTTTCTGAAGATTTTGAATGACTTCCGTTTACTAGTAAGGATGTGTTCACAGATTAATTTTAGTTTTAGTTGCCTCTCACCAGATCAAATATTGTGTGGGAGGTAAATTCTAGGAAACTTGAAGAATTTTAAAGCACTCTACCATCCTCATATGGAGATGACCATAATTAGAGGAAACAGTAGGTTATGTAAGAAACTGTTTATTGTTGGGAGCTGAAGTTTTGATCCTTTCCTGTATATTTATTTCACTGATATTCCTAAACCTTTGGTGGTCTTTTGGTCTGTGGGTCACAGCTGGGCTAAGGGGTTAGCCAGAGTTCTTAGAGAAGTAGCAAAAGAGGTTATGTGTGGCATATCAGCAGAGTGGGTACACCCATTTGTCTGGGTTGGGGAGGAAGTGGAGGCTGCGATCAGCAAAGTGGCCTTTTTCTGTTTTTAGACAGTGCCAAAGCATCTCAGACTGGGGTTTCAGCTTTATTTTTGTTTATGAGGAGTTGGTTCAGACACAAGTGAGATTGTGGTGTCTTAACCTCTAGTAAGATTTAAAACATACATGTTGTTTCATCAAGCTTGGTCTCTTAGGAATCTGGTTTACGGTAGAGATGATGTTATTCTGAATTTAGAAAGAAAAGGGTGACAGAGTTTCATTACAAAGATTACAAAGATGATGATTACAAAGATTACAAACATTTTGTAATGCCTGACTAGAATACAATTGAGTATAAAAATTTTACTTTTTAAGAAGGATGGAAATCCTACATACAGTAAATCTATTTTTCTAAAACATGTTTTACTTCCACAGCAGTTTTACAAAATTGGCAGCTGACTTATTATTTTTTGTGGTCCCATCTTCTAGTCTGAGTGTTAGCCAGGTGGACAGGCAGATTAGGACTAGGAAATAAGATTAAACTTTTATCCTACTGTACCAGGTTTGAGTGGGTACACGCTTGTGTGTAGATCTTTCTTTCACACACAGGATTTGAGTGTTTTTTTTTTTTTTAACAAAAATGTGTGAAACATAAAAGTATATAGTAAACAGTTGAGGAATTTACTAAAAGAAAGCTAAGAATTCAGGAAGAATTCTAAAAGAAAGCTAAGTGTTGGAGTAAATATTGCACAAAGTATAAAACATTTAGTTCTACACATTGACATGTAAATGTTAATTTTAGTTGCTTTGAAACAACAAAATAAAAATATCAGTTTCAGTTGTTATGATTTAAAAATATGCATTGTATGTATCTATGCAGTTAACCAAAATGCATTTTTGAAAAAAAAGGGTGATAGGAATCTCAAAAGATAAAAATGAGACCTCTATTAAAAACAGTATTTCCTATCTAGCACTATGATTCCAGTCCTAGACTCTCCCAGCTGGAAGACAGATGGTAGGAAGGCAGGGCATTGAGAAAAAAGGGGATGGTTCTTGACTTGTGGCTTCATTTCAGCTCTAAGACAACTTAAATTCTAAAAGGGCAGAACATCACAAGGAATGAAGATTAGAGCAGATTTAGTTCAAACCGAAAAAGATGCCCTCAATGATAGTCGATTCCATGTACTCAGAAAGCAGTACTGGAATTGACATTATGAGGTGGAGAGATGGGTTTCTTCTTGGCATCTGGGTCTTTTCTGATATCTTCAAGCTTTTAATCATATGAAACCAAAAGACTTCAGCTGCTTGCATCATTTGTCTTTATCTTTGTAGATCAGGAGCTCAAAAGCCCTTTGCCCAAACCCACTCATAGATTATTTTTGTAAATGAAGTTTTATTGGCACATGACCACACCCATTCATTTACGCATTGTTTATTGCTGCTTCAGTGCTACAACGGTAGAGTTGCATAGTTGTGATAGAGACCATATAGCCTGCAAAGCCTAAAATATTTGCTCTCTGACCCTTTACAGAAAAAGTCTGCTCACCTCTCTTCCAGATGAAACATCTTTTTAATTTTAGTCTATTATTTAGCTCAAGTATATGAGTCAATCCTTCACCCTGATCCCCACCCTGTCATTTCTAGTTACATCAAATCAGTTTTGAGGTGCAATGGACTGTATTCCATATACTGTGTCAGATGCATGAGCATAGCTTTGAACCATTCAATACAATGCTTTGTATTTTGTTTTCGTGCATCCTGATAATGTCTTGCATTATGGTCAGCATGGGTCACTGAATCAATGATATTAGGGATAAGTATTTAATAATTGTTTGATCCCTTTCTGGTAATAAGTAACAGTTCCTTTTACAAAATCTTGTAAATGTACTTTGAATTTATACCAGGTGTAAATGTTCCTACTTGCATTTGACATGTAAATTATCTGACACTTATCTGTTACTTACCTGCTAATTTTTTTGCCTTTTCTTTACAGTCTCTTGTGAGACAGTTCTGTAGTTATCCCTGTTGTCTTCACTTTCTTTAAAAAAAAATTTTTTTTTTTGAGACAGGGTCTTTCTCTGTCATCCAGGCTAGAGTGCAGTGGCCCAATCATGACTCACTGTTGCCTTGACCTCCTAGGCTCAAGTGATCCTCCCACCTCAGCCTAGCAAGTAGCTGGGACTATAGGCACGTGCCACTTTGCCCAGCTAATTTTTTTGTTTTGGTAGAGATGAGGTCTATGTTGCCCAGGTTGGTCTCATGTTCTCACTTTCACTAATCAAAGATCTTAGAATCATCTGTAAATCTTTGAATTGTAATAAGAATAGTATCAGTACCTTTAATATGCATGGTCCTTTAAAAATCTGAAGCGCTTTCAGATTGACTATCTAAATTGATGCTTGTAACAGTGTTCGTTTGCTTCTGGGAAAGGGATCTGATTGGCTAGAGAAAAGAATGGGAGGGAAACAAATTTTCAGAGAAGTAATTTTTATAGTTTTTAAATTTTGTATAATGTGTGCATGAGCTACCTATTGCTGAGTAGCAAATTACCACCAATTAAACAGATTAAAGCAACATACATATATTATCTCAGAGTTTCTGTGGGTCAGGAATGCAGGCACAGCTTAACTAGGTTCTCTGTATCAGAGTGTCTCACGAAGCTGGTATTAAAGTGTAAGTCAGAGTTGAGTCTCATTCAAAGGCTCGATTGTGGAAGGATCTGCTTCCAAGCTTACATAGTTGTTGGCAGGATTCAATTCCTTGAGGACTATTGGACTGAGGGCCTCAGTTCCCACTTATCTATTTGCAGGAGGCATCCTTAGTTCTCCAACATGACAGCTTGCTTTATCAAAGCACACAAGCCGAGAAGACAATAGGGGAGTCTGCTAGCAAAACAGAAGTCAAAATTTTGTGTTACCTAATCATGAAAATGTCATCCCATTATTTTTGCCATATTCGATTCCTTAGAACAAGTTGTTAGGCCATCCCACATTCAAGGGGAGGTAATTACACGGGGGGCATGAATACCACAAATTGGGGATCATGGTGGGCTATTTTGGACTCAGCCCAGCATAAAGAATATGTATTACCTATTTAGTAAAGTTAAATAAATAAAAGTGCTTTTAGATATCCAAGACTTTTAAATGAAAATGCAAGTCTCAATACAATATGTAAAATATAATTCAATTTTTGTAAATAAAAAAGAACACGTGCACATACACACAGATATACAAATGTATACAAAATGGTGAGAATGCTACACATCCAATGGTCAGCAATGATTATGTCTACGGAGCAGAGTGAGAGACGAATGGGTATAAAGAAACTTTCACAATTGAATCTACCTCTTTCCTTCGCAACACAATAAGAAAGGAATTATGTTCATTTTATTAATACAAACTTGTAGAGGATAAATGGTTTTCCAATGGCATATACTTACTTAATTGCAGGACCAGGTCTCAGAAGATGGTTTGCCTGAACAGCCAAGATTTTTCTATCCAAGTTATTTATTTTTAAACTAAATTGTTTTTTTCAAATAATTTATTAAAAAGTTTAAAAGATTATAAGGATGATCAATATTAGTTTCTCCACTGATACCTGGCAAATCTTATTGGGTGGCCATCACCATTCAATATGTCTGATTATCAAGACATTTTTTAACCCATGATACAACAGAAACTTGTATTTAACCCTATGGTAAGTACTATGGTTTGAATGTGTTTGTCTCCTACAAAACTCATGTTGAAATTTATCCTTAATTCAAAAGTATTGGGAGCTGTGGCCTTTAGGTGATTGAGTCATGAGGAGTCCACCCTCATAAGAGTGGGATTAAGTGTCCTTATCAAAGGGTTTGACAGAAGAAGTTTGCCCCTTTTGTGCCCTTCTCCCTTCTACCAAGTGAGAACACAGCATTCCCATCCTCTGGAAGACGCAGCAACAAGGCACCATCTTGGAAACAGAAAGAAGCCCTCACCAGACAACCACACCTGCCAGTGCCTTCATCTTGGACTTCCCAGCCTCCAGAACTGTGATAAATAAATGTCTGTTCTTTATAAATTATCCAATTTTAGGTATTTTGTTACAGCAGCACAAATGGACTTAGACAATAGGGATGCCAGATTTAGCAAATGAAAACATGGCATTTTCCACTTGTCGGTAGTGAAGGGATCTCTTCCAGCAGATCCATCAGCTTTCCAGTTTCCCCTTTTGGGGAGGAAAAAGCTCCTCAAGTCCCATGGTCCTCTACATACCTAATTCTGTTACCCACAGTGATCAGCAAAGAGTGCAAGGCAGATTAATCCAAAGAGGATAGTAGTTAACATCCCATAGTGCCAAACCCATTCTGAGCCAAAGGGACTTCACTGAGAGGGAACTCTTAACTCCCTAAATCTTAGGAAGGACTCTAACCTTCCTAAGTTGGGCCTCAGACCCAAGTTTGGTCAAGCATCCTTGCATTTTCTTAAGAAGGACCTTTTACCCACTCTGTTTTAGGAGAGACTGTAACTCCCCTAAATTGGGCCTCTAACCCAATCCCATCCTTTGCCCAGGTATATGCACCCTACTTGCCCAAAGTCAGCCAACTGGTGCACACAGATGATTTTCTCTTGGGCCAGGAGTCTCTTCAATATTGTCCCTTCAGGGTTTGCCAGGAAGATGCTACCGCACCCCATCACTTACCCAAAGGTAGCTTTTGAGTTGGGGGTTTCCTCACTATAGTACCTTCCGTGGTCACCAGAAATATGTTACCAGAAAGGGATCTGGATCCATACCCCAAGAGAGGGTTCTTGTATGTCAGGCAAGAAGTAATTCATGGCAAGTCCGTAGAGTGAAAGCAAGTTTATTAAGGAAGTAAAGGAATAAAAGAATGGCTACTCCGTAGACAGAGAAGCCTGTTATAGGAGTTTTTGAGGGAATGACTAAAGGTAAGAAAGTGCCAAATTTATTAAAAACAGACCAAGTTGTTATAAATGTCCATTGTTTTGACTAAAGATAAGAAAGTATCAATTGGATAAGAACAGAGCAAGTTGCCATGAATGTCTATTAGCTTATAAACTTTACTGTTTTGGGGGTGATTTTTAACACATCCTAGAATTTTTTTTTTAAATAACATATAATAAGTGCTTAAGGCAAGAATATTTTTGAAACTGAGAAATTATTTTAAAATACTTTATAAAAGTTGAACATTACATTTTTTGGGTCTTCATCATCTTTTCTATTCTTCTAAAATAGTCATTAAATATCTCTGTGGGAGTATAAAGAAATAATGTAATGTGGCAAAATGTGATTTACCAGCATAAAGTTGTCAAATTTGGCTTTATGACTGTATTCCAGGAAAGCAGAAAAGCAAAACTCAATAAGGAAATAGTCTGCAACTAAATTTCAATAAATGTCCCAAAGCATGGAGCATTTGTGTCAAGGTCCTTTGCACATTAATTTATTATATTTTCTTTTGCAATTTTAAACGCACTATTCCTTGAAGCTTATCCTCATGATGTAATATCATTGGATGACTGACCAGTTACTACGTGAGTTCTAAAATTTCTGCTTTTTTGATTGAGTAATAGCTCTCTGATGGGAAAGGATGACCATATGTAGCCACAGAAAAGTGGAAGAGAAAATGGGAATGTACTGATGTCTTAGTCCATTTCTGTTGCTTATAACAAAATACCTGAAACTGGGAAATTTATAAAGAAAAGGAACTTATTTCTTACAGTTATGGAGGCTGAGGAGTTCAAGACCTGCCCTAGTAACATAGCAAGACCCCATCTCTACAAAAAATTAGCCAAGCACAGTGGCGTGTTTTTGTAGTTCCAGCCACTTGGGAGGCTGAGGCAAGAGGATTGCATGAGCCCAGGAGTTTAAGGCCGCAGTGAGTATGATTGTACTACTGCACTCTAACCCTGGTGAGTGAGCAAGACTCTGTCTCAAAAAATTTATTTTTTCATAAATCACAGATCCATTCACTACTCTACATTTTATTATAGCACTACCGTTAGGAGCAAGGGCTTTGTGGTCAGGCTGCCTTAGTTCGAATGTTGTATTGGTCACTTCCTAACTGAGGCAACTCGAGCAAGCTATTTACTTTCTCTGGGCCTCTGTAACCTCTCTGGGCCTTTCTATCCATAGGGACAGAAATAGCACCTCCTCCAGAATGTTGTTGTAAAGATTAAATGAGCTCACACATACAAAGATTACTTAGTTCCAAGTGCCTGGAACTTAGTAAGGCCTCACAGAAACAATACCTGAGATTCTGGAGTTTGTGCTAAATTCAAAGTGTAGGAAATACGTTTCAGATAAATGCATAGTTATATATGACATTAAATGTAGGAAATCATGTTAGTTTATCACGTGTTCCATCTTACAAGCAGAGAAGAGAAAACCAGTTATAGCTAGGAAATTTGACAAATTGGCAGCAAGAGAAAAACATTTAAAAATAAAATTATTTTAATGGGGCACACTCTGCACATACATGATGAGAAATGCTACTGTATGTAATAATAGCAGAGAATGCAGAATAACTAGGACTTGGGAATCTACAACAAAATAAAGTTACTGCATTTAAATAGGCAATATATTGGGAAATAGCAAATCTAAAACCGTGGTCAACATTCAGCTTATGTTCCCTTTGTTTCCTGAGTGTTTTCAGCTTACTGAAGTCAAATGACATTTTTTCGCAGATGGAAAATTATGAGCTGTTTAGGGAAATAAGCACATGTCCTAATTATGCTACATCATCTTTTCCATGAGAAGTGCAAATGCAACTTTTAAAAATAGTTTAGATAGAAAACAATTGATAGAAACTTTGTTTCTTTGTTTGTCTCTTTCTCTATGTGTCTCCCTTGCTTCCCTCCAATGGATAGTGGTGCCAATCTTTGCATTAACAAATATCAACTCAGCAAAAAAGGCTGCCAGCTGCATTTTTGAAGGGATGTCCATTTTGTCATTGTTGGGACACCAATTTTGTAGCGGGCTGTAAGTTCTGCTAAAATGAGTTTGATAACTGGTAAGGTCCATGCAGGATTTCCCCTATAAGAATTCTGGAAACAACAGACTTAATTGAAAATAGCTAAATGGCACTATTTATAAATGTATTCAGGTTTAGGAAATGGTAAATAATCATGTACACACTTGCAGGGAATTTATGATAACACTTTTTCCCTCCAGAAAAAGGTTAACCTTTGTTGACTCAAATGCATTGGTGTTCCCATCTCACTTGATTCATGTGGCTGGGAATGAGTTTGCATGGCAATGAGGGGCTGGTCGTGTGACTCTTCTTGGAAAAGATAAGAAGTATATCACTGTGATTTTGAGCTAAGAAGCATGAAACAGCAGCACATTTTCCTTTTATGTCTTCATAGCAAACTCACCGATATACCTATGACAATTTATTCCAAACACAGGCCATGTTTTGACACTAACCTCTTCTCCTCAGAATTTGGAGACAACTATGGCCTTTGGCTAGTTTAATGCCCTTACCTGCTCAAGTGTGACAGAACATTCATTAAAGGCAATTATAGAGCAACATTTATAGAACTAGAAATAAACGCACAGGTTGCAAGTGAAAGTAATGAGAGTGAATGGCCATCATGTACCTGGGCCCGAAGGGAGGTGGGTTGCTGTGGGGTCTCCAAAGCCCAAATCTCTGTCTTTCTTCTGGTTTTGTTTATGTAGCCAGTGAAATGCTACCACGTCACTGCCCTTGGACTCCCTCCTACCATGAGACTCTCCACCGTTCTGCAAATACTCAGAGGGATGAAGAGCTCAGAGTAGCTAAGGCAAATGTGATTAATCACAACTTTTAGGGGAGTTCACAAGTTTATGAGCAAAGGAGAGGAAAACATGAACATAGTGAAAGCAGGAATTTTTGACAAATGGGCAGCAATTGCACACAGCTGATAGAGGAAAGGAAGCTGGAATCAATGGGTAACTATTCCCTTTTCCCTCAGTGGTCACACTGGTTGTATGAGCTAGCAGCCATGAGAAGGAATGTTATTTATTCCATTGTGGTGGAAGGAAACAGCATGTGTCCTGCAAAACCTACCTGGCCATCCCAAAAGAAGTATTATCTTTCTCCTCTAAATTACCATAAAGCTTGAAATAGGCTCCTTTTCATGGGAAATAATATCTGTTCTTCCTTTCAGTTGAATGGGGAGAGGGAGGAGAGGAAGAAAAATAATACAAAGAAATACAAATAAACAGTTAGGTTCAATAGTTAAAAATGAATTATTTAGATAGTGTGGTCAAGGAAGGCCTCTCTGAGGGGATGCATATAAGCTGGGACATAAAAAATTCAGGGGAAGTTTGCTGTAAAAGCAAGGAAAAGAATGCTCCAGAAGACAGAGAACAGTATATGCACGATCTGCAAGAAAAGAAAAGACCTGGGGTGTGTACTTGAGCTGAATACAGGCAGGTTTGACGGGAACTTGGTGAACCTTCCTTAGGAGAAAAGAGCCTGACTACTACATCTAATTTCATTGGTCAAAGAGGTTTTAAAAAGTACCTTTTTTTTCCTGGAATATATTGCTTCACCAGACACAGTAGATTTACTCTTACCGTTTAGCATACTTTGTCCAATGCAGACAATATAAAAACTGTTTCTTACTTAATTACTGACCACTGAAAAGCTTAAATTACAAAAGGTATTATCAGTTAAAGATATTTCTACTTAAATTTTGGTTTAGTTCACAATACATATGGAAGTTTATACATGCATTTCAATTTAAAAACATACATAAAACCCAATACAAGATAATTCTTTATTTTTGAAAAATGCACTCTTTTTGTTATCCCATCATCATGGGAAAATTATGAACTTACCAAGTGGCTTTATTATTATTCCTTCCATTCATTTTCCTTTGTATTTGAAAATCATGGAATCCAAAACTAGAGAAACAATAAGTAAGCCATGTATTGCTTAAAGGAGTAATACAATTTTTTTGGATTAATTCTGTTAAGGTTTGTAATTATGAAACAGCAGGAATGTTTTATTTTCCATCTTCATATTATGATATAATTAATTTAGTTATTTTTATAGAGCAAAAGAAACATGAGACGTAAGTATGTACAGGTAACAATCAGAAATTCACTCATTCAGTTAATGAAACTGCAGTGAAACCAAACAAAGCCCCTGCCTTCAAAGAGTTTGAATTCTAGCGTGAAAGCTGATTGTGAAAAAGTTGACAACTAAATATATAACACAGCTGGGTGCCATGGCTCACGCCTGTAATCCTTATACTTTGGGAGGCTGAGGTGGGAGGATCACTTGAACCCAGGAGTTTAAGACCAGCCTGGGCAACAAAGTGAGACTATGTCTCTACAAAAAATACAAAAAAATTAGCCAAGCATGGTGGCACAGGCCTGAATTCCCAGCTATTCAGGAGGCTGAGGTGGGAGGACCTTGAATCCTAAGATGTCAAAAGGCGGCAGTGAGCCGAGATCTCGCCAGTGCACTCCAGCCTGGGTGACAAAGTGAGACTCTCTCTCTCTCTCTATATATATATATGTGTGTGTGTGCTCTCTCTCTATATATATATATGTATACACACCCACATATATATAATACATTATGTTATAATAAATGTATTACAATAGCTTATTGTGTTCATAGTGTTAAATAGCAAAATACTTACGTTCAAATTAGGCTGTTATGAAAATTTCTATTTTAGTCTATTTTAGACAATCACGGAAAGCATACTCCTGTATAAAATACAATCAACATAGTTTATTTCCTGTTATAAAAAGGTATAATTTGGAAAGTAACTTGGAGTTAAAGAAGAAGTTATCAGGCAGTTATTTTTGGCTCTGGTTTATGCAGTTTTAAAAAAATATGTGAAGTTAGGTTTGTGAAGAAAGTTCTTGTCTCTTTAGCTTCCTGTTTAAGTAGTAAAAAAGAAGTCTAGGAAAGTCCGCTATGACCAAGCTATAATGACAGTTTATCCATTGGAGATCTTTTTTTCTCCCCTGCCCATAAGCATAACCTCAGGAAGATGAAACCCTCACCACAGCACATGTGTACATTTTGCTGAATTGATAAAAATTGCATAATTCAAATCCCAGTCTTAGAAGTCAGGAATTACACTGGAGAACCTCACTGAAACTGATGAGACTACAATTATAGAAAGATCAGTATTTGAGCCCTCAAAAATCAGTTGTTTGGAATAATAATTACTACAAATTCAATAGTTTAAAAAAGTCATTCTTCAAAATCTGGTCACTAGATGGGAAATTCTATTCTTCTTACATAGAGATCCTTCTTTAGCTGGCTGAATAAATAAAGTGAAATGTTAAAATAAGTAGCCCCGTTCCACAGTAATTTGTTTTGCATGTTAGCTAAGATGGTCACGTGTGCTTTACAGGTAATGAAGTATTTAGAATGTCAAAGAAAGACTCTTTTCAGTCCATTTTCATTCTTTCTAGTATGTTTCACATTAACGTGCCAAGGTATTTATTATTGATCATGTATCAGCATATTTATTATTCATCACATGACAATATATCAAGGCAAAGATGAGTATTGAGACACTAGCCTAAGTCTAATCAGGGTTATCACCTATTAAATTCGAGAGCACGGATGTAACATATAGCATCTAAACTCCTATTTTCTGCTAATGTTAAATCAGAAAAGCATTAACTGTCTACTACATGGAAACTTTTCAGAAGGTATCTGAGCTCAGTCACAGTGGATACATTTAATTGTCTTACTTTAATGTGAGATTCAGTGTAAAGTAGTACACCAAATGACAACTATGTATTAAACATTTTCCTTTCTTCTTGTCTACTTATGATTCACTTTCTGCCTGTAATCTCATTGCTGTGGGAGGCTGAGGTGGGCAGATCACTTGAGGAATTTGAGACCAGCCTGGGCAACATGGTGAAACCCCACTGCTACCAAAAAATTAGCCGGGTGTGGAGGTGCTTACCTATAGTACCAGCTACTTGGGAGACTGAGGTGGGAGCATCACTTTGGCCCAGGGGATTGAGGCTGCAGTGAGCCATGATCACACCACTGGCACACCAGCTTGGGCAACAGAGCAAGACCCTTGTCTCAAAAGATTAAAAATGTAAAAAATTAAAAATTAAATTAAGATTCACTTTCCAGGCATGCCAAAATCCCTCGGGGCCCTTCAAGGCAGAAACCAAGCATCTCTCAGTGCATTCATTCCATGCTGTCCAGTTGCACCAGTGGTCCCAGGAGCAGCTGCTTGGATAACTTAGGTCTCCACAGTCTCCTCTTGCTCTGATATCTGTAGCTGTTGAAGTTTTAGTATTCACCTCCCTCCGCTTCTTGCAATTGCAATCTTTTTTCTAAATCATTTTGCCCCCCTCTAGACAATGCCTTGATTCCTTCATTGACTAAAACAACAACAACAAACACACAAATCCATAGTTATATGTAGCATCCTATTACTGAAGCTTTGGAGTTGTACAGTAGAATTACAGTATTTCTGACTACCAGCCAAAGGTTAAAATGTAGTAATAGTCATCATGGTTCTACCGTGGCCTCCATTGGCCATCTATCCACCATTTCTTACTGGCTGTTTCTCCTTAGACTTGCTTGCTTTCACTCTTGGTCACTGCGTTGCCCACTCCTGCTCACATCCTTTCCCTGTCATCTCCAGTATTAGTCTGCTAGAGTTGCTATAACAAAGGACACAGACTGGGTGTATTCTGTGAAACAACAGAAACATATTTTCTTACAGTTCTGGAACTAGAGTCGAAGATCAAGGTGTAGGCAGGGTTGATTTCTCCTGAGGCCTCTCTCCTTGGCTTGCAAGCAGCTGCCCTCTTTCTGCACCCTCACCTGGCCTTTCCACTGTGCACAAACATCCCTAGTGTCTGTGTGTCCTCATCTCTTCTTACAAGGACACAATCAGATTGGATTAGGGCCACCCTCATTTAAGTGACCTCATTTAAGCTTAATTACCTCTTTCAAGACCCTATCTCAAATTAGAGTCACATTATGAGATTCTGGAGGCTAAGGCTTCAATCTGTGAATTTTGGGGGACACACAATTCAGCCCATAACAGCTTCCAAGTCCTTTCTCCTCTTTTGTTTCACCCCCCATTCCCAAATTTTAGTTCCATTTCTAAAGCAGAACAACTTTGCTTTCTATTCAATACCTCTCTGTATGTTAAACACAAAATGATATCTACTTTCAGATTTCAGATGAAAGTTATTAATTTTTATTTTTTTGAGACAGGGTCTTATTCTGTGGCCCAGGCTGGGGTGCAGTGGTGTGATCATGGCTCACCGCAGCCTTAACTTCCCAGGCTTAGGTGATCCTCCCACCCAAGCCTCCTGTGTAGCTGAGACTACAGGTGCACTTCACCATGTCAAGCTAATTTTTTTGTATTTTTTTGTAGAGGCAGGGTTTCACCATGTTACCCAGGCTGGTCTTGAAATCTTGGGCTCAAGTGATCCTACCACCTCAGCCTCCCAAAGTGCTTGGATTACTGTGCTTTGCCCCCAGATAAGTTTTGACATTACAGTTTCTCCTGGGATATAAATGAGTTCTATAGTAGGATTCTTTTCACCATCAGTCTTTGTGGGGACAAATGTGATTTATTCTCTTTACGCTGAAATTCTCACAGGGCCATTAGATGGGTGGGGGTTGGTTGAGGTTGGTTTTCCTTTTGCATTTCCACGTTCTCTCTTGAGTTTACTTACTTGCATTACAATAAGAATTTGTAGAGGTACTAATTCTGAAAGAAAAGGAAATATCTTGTCAGCTGGTCATACACTGGTTTCAGGATTCTTTTTAAACAAAAGGTTTAAACAAAACAAAAGATTATTCTTTTTAAACAGTCCATAACAGTTAGCTTACATGAATAAGCCAAGGAAATGCAGTTGACTCTCCAAACCTCTCCTTCCCTAGTCTCTCCCATCCCGATAGCTGCTCCTTTGATTCCACCCTTTTTTAATGCATATCTTAGCATGTGTCATCAAGGTCCTGTTAAAATGTCACTAGGGCTGGAATTTTTGAATTTATCTTTCTATAATAAGATATGATTAACATCTAGGTATTTAACTGCTTGGTGAGTCTTGTTTGGTTCTTCTGAATTCCTTTTTTTTCCTGAATGTTTTGTGCAGAAGAGAGACACAAAGATAATTAGTGGTTAATTTATCAAACGTTAAGACATCCTAACAACTCTGTGATATAACTTGCAATTCCAGGGCACTCTCAGCACTCATGTACTCAAGTCATCTTTGTTGAGCAATTGGTCTATATTGTCTTTAATCTTTACAACATTCCTGTAAGGTTGGTATTATTAAACATATTTTACAGATGAGAAGTTGTAGCAGAAGGTCTCAGTCAAAGTCACAGTCATATGCTACTTAGTGATAGAACCTGAATTTGACCTATGTCTGAACTGTTTTGAATAGTTTTTTAGTTTGTTAATGTTCCATTTCTTCTCCAAGCCTTTCAGCAGCTTGCTGCTTCCTGAAACAGTGTCTCCTAATTTACACTCCTTTGGTATTGACCCAGATCTCCTTCCCCTTGGTGCCTCCCACCAACTACTGTACACTTCCTCTTGCCATGTATGACCCTGACTGGCATACAGGTTCTTATGCCAGGTTCTTATGTCCCTGTTGTTTTCACTGTACAAGAATATCAGATATAAGATACTCTTGCTTTTCAAATTCTCACAAGGAGCTGGAATTGTCAAAATTCTTAGTTGTGTCTTCAAACATTTGAAAACTGTAAGTTCTATCCACGTTTATATTCCTCCCCCTGACCCTTTTTAAAATCAAAGGATGGCCGGGCGCGTGTGGCTCACGCCTGTAATCCCAGCACTTTGGGAGGCCAAGATGGGCGGATGATGAGGTCAGGAGATCGAGACCGTCTTGGCTAACATGGTGAAACCCTGTCTCTACCAGAAATATAAAAAATTACCCGGGCGTAGGGGTGGGCGCCTGTAGTCCCAGCTACTTAGGAGGCTGAGGCAGGAGAATCGCTTAAACCTGGGAGGCGGGGCTTTCAGTGAGCCGAGATCACACCACTGCACTCCAGCCTGGGTGACAGAGCGAGACTCCATCTCACAAAAAAAAAAAAAAAAAAAAAAAAAAAAAATCAAAGAATATTTGTAGGGGTGGGTAATTATCCCCAATCTCATTATCTTATAAAATGACTCTTTTAAATTTTGCGTTTTACCTCCCTATCCTGGTTGACACAGGTTTACATATTGGCTAGCTCCTTGTCCAGCCCTTTCTGGTTTAGGCAGGGAGAGAGGTGATTCATGCTAGTCAGGGTCATACCCGGCAAGAGGAGGTGCATGGTAGTTGGTGGGAGGCACTGAAGGGATCTGGGTCAATGCCGAAGGAGTGTAAATTAAGAGACACTGTTTCAGGAAGCAGCAAGCTGCTGAAAGGTTGGAAAAGAAATGGAACATTAACAAACTAAAAAACAGTTCAAAAGTTGAATCAAAATGAAAAATTCATTAGGAGAGGCAAGAGAATGAAACAAGATGGCCAAGAGCCAAAGGAAATAAACATAGGTTGAAGAGCAGTTCAGGAAGAACATCTTTGATTGTGATTATATTGTTCTTTATGCATATCTTAGCATGTATCATCAAGGCCCTGTTAAAATGTCGCTAGGGCTGGAATTTTTGAATTTATCTTTCTATAATAAGATATGATTAACATCTAGGTATTTAACTGCTTGGTGAGTCTTGTTTGGTTCTTCTGAATTCCTTTTTTTCCTGAATGTTTTGTGCAGAAGAGAGACACAAAGATAATCAGTGGTTAATTTATCAAACGTTAAGACATCCTAACAACTCTGTGATATAACGTTATTGTTATTCCCATTGTACAGATGAGAAAATGGTGGCACAGAAATGTTTAGTACTTTTCCTATGGTTACAAAACAAATAAGTGGCTAGCAAGGATTTGAAATGATTACTATGCAATATGTTAAGAGATACAATGATACAGTATAAACAAATGAGGATCCAACGAATTCTGCTTGGATGAAGATCAGGGAGAGATGTACTAATGAAATTACACATTTCCTTTTGGGTTATCACACAATTTGGTGTCCATATAAATGTTAATATTACCTTTGATTGTGCTCTCAGGTAAATAATACTGGTGAAACTGCTCTCATTACCCAGATACTGAAAGTAATACATGAACAAGGATTTTTTCCTGATTTTTTTTTAACCAAATAATCCTAAATCTTGTTCCATTTGTTTGTTTTTTGAGACAGGGTTTCACTCTGTTGCTCAAGCTTTATCACGATTGAGCAGGGGCATGATCATGGCTTACTGTAGCCTCAACCTC
The DNA here is from genome assembly GCF_003255815.1 of Theropithecus gelada. Lineage (NCBI taxonomy): Eukaryota > Metazoa > Chordata > Mammalia > Primates > Cercopithecidae > Theropithecus > Theropithecus gelada. The sequence continues at coordinate 53,905,823 of NC_037672.1, forward strand.
CCCAGGCTTAGGCGATTCTCCCCACTCAGCCTCCTGAATAACTGAGACCACAGGCATGGGCTACCAGTGTCTGGATGATTCTTGTACTTTTGGTAGAGACAGGTTTTTGCTATGTTGGCCAGACTAGTCTCAACCTTTTGGGCTCAAGTGATCCTCCTGCCTTGGCTTCCCAAAGTATTGGAATTACAGGCTTGAGCCACCTGTCCTGGCTGACCCTAAGTCTTAAAGACATCCCCACTCCACAGGGCTGGGGTGCTCCATTCAAGTTCAGGTTTGTTTCAGAAATTCTAAATATCAAGTACCATTTGTATAAACGAGTTTTAGTAAACAGATATGAAAGCAGTTATTCAACCTCATTCAGTTATTTGTCCTTTTGTCATTCCACAAGATCCATTTTATGGAAGCCTTGTCAATATTTTAACTGAGTTGGGAGGCCGAGGCGGGTGGATCACGAGGTCAGGAGATCGAGACCATCCTGGCTAACATGGTGAAACCCCGTCTCTACTAAAAATACAAAAAACTAGCCGGGCGTGGTGGCGGGCGCCTGTAGTCCCAGCTACTCGGAGGCTGAGGCAGGAGAATGGCGTGAACCTGAGAGGCGGAGCTTGCAGTGAGCCGAGATCGCGCCACTGCACACCAGCCTGGGTGACACAGCGCGAGACTCTGTCTCAAAAAAAAAAAAAAAAAAAATTTAACTGAGGTTTTTTTGTAAGAACTAGTAGTGTGAATAACATACTAAGAGTCCAATAATTATATTTAGACTTCAAGGAGTTTGGATGGGAGAAGAGGGTATTTTCTGGACAAAATGTTTTCCTGTGAAGAGTTCTCCCTATACATATAATCCTAAGGATAAGAGTAAACTGGGCTAGAAGGATGAGTTAAATTTCCTTTTAAATGGCATGGTTCTTTAATAAAACTCCCTTAAGAAAAGTTCAACAGAACAAGGAAATAGGATTCATTTTCTTCCCAAAAGATTTATCAGCTAGTGGGAAAGGTCTAGTTTTTCCGAATTTCCATTTTTTATGTTGTATGACCATAGGAATAAAAAGTGACAAAAATTTATTATCCAAATGAAATTAGGGAAAAACCATGGTGAATTCCAGTCCTCAGGAAACATAGGGTTCTAGCTAATGGAGGGTTTATTGGAAAGTGTTTTTATCATTCTGAATACTAATGACACCTTATAACAATACACTGCCTGTAGATATAAAAACTGAAGACATTGAAGGGATTAGTTATCAATACATCAGATCATTTCTGGACAGAATTTTATTAAAACAAAACAGAACAAAATATAAAGTTATTTTCCTTATTATTTATATTTTTCTAATTATGTAAGAGAGAAACCTTTTATCAATTGGGTATTTTTATTGTGTTTTTGTTTTTACAGCTTTATTTTAATGATATTATGATTTGAGTTGGTAAGGACATTCCACAGCAAGCTACTTTCATTTCTCTGAAACCCAGTTTCTCCTCAGAAAAATGGAGAAATTAGTCATCTCTACCTCATAGAAATGTTGTGAAGATCAAGCTAAGGCACATGAGGCACTTAGCAAGTGCTGGGAACATGGCAAAGGCTAAATGGATGTGAACTATTATACTATGATCCTTCTTGAAACAGGTTATGATGGCTGTTTTGAACTGCATGTTTGTGTCCTTCCCCTCACCCCAAATTCATATGTTGAAACTATAACTTCCAGTGGGATGGTGGAGCCTTTCAGAGGCAATTAGGTCATGAGGGTGGAGCCTTCATGATGGGATTAGTGCCCTTTTAAGAAGAGGCAGGAGTGAGCTCACCTTCTTTCTTCTCCTCACCAAGTCAGGACACGGCAAGAAGATGGCCATCTGTGAACCAGAAGGAGAGCCCTCAGCAGAACCCAACCATGCTGGCACCCGGATCCTGGACTTCCCAGCCTCCAGACTGTGAGAAATAAGTGTCTGTTGTTTATGCCACCCCTGTTTATGGGATTGTGTTATAGCAGCCCAAGTGGACTAAGATGATGGCACTTATGTCAAGTCTGTGTGCAGCATACCCATATTGACAATATGGTAAAAATTAAAATGTTATGGATTGTATTTTCCAAAGATGGCTGCAACAATATCTTGCAGTATCCCATGTGTGCTCTCCTTACAGGGTAATGTTGCCATGCCTCCCATCAAAGGGGACTCAAAGTCCACTCTCCTTGAAGACGGAGGGCCTCTGTGACTTCCTTGACCAAGAGAGTTGGTTGAAAGTGATGCTATGTGATTTATGAGGTCATAAAAATGCATGTTTCTATCATGTTTTCTTGGCACATTTGTTTTCAAAAAAGTCAGCTGCCATATGAACAGCCCATTTTCCCTGAGGTGCCATACTGTAAGGAAGCCCGAGCTAGCCCATGCAGAGAGACCACATGCAGAAACTCTGAAACCAAATGGACAGAGTGGGGGTGGTGGTACCTGGTTATCACCCAGGCGCCCAGTCCTCATTATACCAGCTGCAGCCATTGTTTGGCTACAACCGCAGGAGAGATCTCAAGCCAGAACCACCAAGCCCAGCACTTCCTGAATTCCTGACCCAGAGATTTCAGACTGTAAAAAATACTTTAGCCTAATTATTTGTTTTGCAGTAATAGTCATGAAACATTCTGCTTTTATCACTTGAGCCTTCCTAATGACAGAAAGAGGTTCTCTGTGAAGTGTGAGATAACAGAGTAAATAACATGATACTGAGAAAATCTTGTTTGCTCACAGAAAATCACTGAAATGTCAAATATCTTTAGTTCTGGAGGGATTTAGTGTTCTCAAAAGCGCAGGCCTTCTGCAGAACACCCACTTCACCCACGTATCAGTCTACTGATGTCTACTGTTCCTCAGCAAAGTTTTCTCCTCAGAAGGGGATGATTGTTTATTATAGTTCTATTTTATAAAGAAGTTTGAAGCTTATGTGCTAATTATTTATTTTATTTTATTTTATTTTATTCTTTTTGAGGCGGAGTCTCCCTCTGTCGCCCAGGCTGGAGTGTAGTGGTCGGATCTCAGCTCACTGCAAGCTCCGCCTCCCAGGTTTAGCCATTCTCCTGCCTCAGCCTCCCGAGTAGCTGGGACTACAGGCACCCGCCGCCTCGCCCGGCTAGATTTTTGTATTTTTTAGTAGAGACGGGGTTTCACCGTGTTAGCCAGGATGGTCTTGATCTCCTGACCTTGTGATCCGCCCATCTCGGCCTCCCAAAGTGCTGGGATTACAGGCTTGAGCCACCGCGCCCGGCCTATGTGCTAATTATTACTGAACACTTTTAAATATTCAAAAATTAATAACGGTGACTCTAAATGAGAATTTAAAATGCAAGTTAGGCATGTTATCATGCTGCCCAACAACTCCCTCAGGTTTTCCACACATTATACCACTGCCATTAGATGTGGATGAGTGCCATTCATCTTCGTCCCCATAGCTTCACTCCCTGGGAATGTTCAGAATCCTGCCACACGTATAAGCAACTATTAGCAAACAGATATAAAAGCACTTATTCAATCTCGTTCAGTCCTTTGTCCTTTTGTCATTCCACAAGATCCACTTTAAGGCAGCCTTGTCAATATTTCAGTGTAGGATGAGCCAATCATCTACTAGTATCAGGTAAACAGTCTTGTATTAAATGTAAGTGTGTGTATGTGTGTGCACTTAGGACAGAAGGGGATGGGGTGGGATGGGGAGACGCAGGCCTGATGAACAGAACTTCAGAGCCACAGCCGTGTCCTGTAAATGTTAGACTGTTGAGCCTGCCAGATTTTTACACCTCTTTTCTGCAAGGAAAAGAGTGTTTATACAGACTTTGTAGCCAATTATATTTATTAAATACTACTAATCACAGCAACGTAAGATTATTTCTAATGTCCCTAACGCTATTTTTATTTTTATTTATTTATTTTTTTTTTTTGAGACGGAGTCTCGCGCTGTGTCACCCAGGCTGGAGTGCAGTGGCGCGATCTCGGCTCACTGCAAGCTCCGCCTCCCAGGTTCACGCCATTCTCCTGCCTCAGCCTCCGAGTAGCTGGGACTACAGGCGCCCGCCACCACGCCCGGCTAGTTTTTTGTATTTTTAGTAGAGACGGGGTTTCACCATGTTAGCCAGGATGGTCTCGATCTCCTGACCTCGTGATCCACCCGCCTCGGCCTCCCAAAGTGCTGGGATTACAGGCTTGAGCCACCGCGCCCGGCCCCTAACGCTATTTTTAAACGTTTTGGTGAGGATTTAGACAGGGAAATTTGAAGCACTTGCTAAAAGCAGCTCTGAAATGTGTACTCCTGATTATGGTTTTCCAAACACTAAATGCGCCTGTGTGTGAATTACTGCTCAGAATATTACAAATATTAGCTAACTGCACCCAGGGTGGTGATTAAAGTTCACACACACACACACACACACACACACACACTCAACTCATTCTGCTTTGGTGAAAGATTGCAAACTGTTTTTCTGACAATTTGACAGCATCACATGCACAAGATGAAATCAAATCTTTTCTTTGACCTTTAAGTCGCTACATAATCTGTCCCCATGCTATGCTTTCATCTCATGTACACTCTTCCCCTAACACACCTCACTCCAATCCTATGTATGTCTTTCTTATTTCTCCAACATGCTTGGACTCCATGTGCCACATCACCTGTGCTTCTGCGGTCCGTTCTGCCTGGAATAGTCCCTCGGATGGTCACGTGACTGGTCCCTTCCCCTCACTCAAGTGTCTTCACAGACGCTGCTTCCTCAAGAAGGCTTTCCCCATTATCTTCGTACTTCTCAGTCTTTATTATTTTGTCTCTGTTTCTTCATAGAATGTATCCTTACTTGGCATTTTGTAAGACAGTAATTAATTAGTTAGTTAATTTTTTTGCCTGTCTCTACCACTAGGATGTGAGGCCTATGTCGGTAGAAAATTTTCTCCTTGGTTCACTGCTTTATCACTAGTGCCTGGAACATGACACGTCCTTAAAAACTTTTTTAAATGGATGGATTGAATAGCATTCATCCAAACTCTATCTTTACTTATATTCTGTTGTGTTATAGCTTTCTTTTTAAAATTGTATATATTTTAAATGTACAGTATGGTGTTTTGATTTATGTATGTTGTAGCCTTCTTAATTCATTGGATTCTGATAGGTGACTTTTGAGTGATTCTTTGAAATGCAACCCAGAGTGCAGGGTCGGCTGGTTCATTCTGGGCAGTAACACAAAGGCTGGCTCTTGGTAGCTAGTGCTGAGACCAGGGCTGGTACCTATGGCATTTGTTTATCCATTTTGTTCATTTGTTCATAAAACAGAATTCTGAAACGTGATGTGTCAGGAACTGTGGTAGCTCAATAGCAAGGTATAAGCAATCTCTGCCCTCATCAAGAATAAAGTCTATCAGGGAAGAAAGACAGTTAAACAAGCAATTAAAATCAATCATGGTAGTGCTATTGTGAGATAAATACAGTATGCTACGGAACAGGGGTAGCAGGAAGAGGTGGCATCTGCCAGTTGATGGGAGCTGATTGTTAAATTTCCAGGAATTTTGCAAGCTCATTTTAAACACAGACATTATTAAAGATTGTTATGTAAACTTATAATTAGATAAATTATATTAAAAATAAATTAGATAAATTAGACTAAAAAGCAAAGGTAATAAATGCCACATCATTTCCTGATAATGTTGCTCCTGAGGTTCTTTATGACTGTCGTATCTGTGTGGTGGAATTGTTCTCAATGCTGGCTAGTGCATGCATTTCCCTAACTCTTCATTCAATGACATCATGTTGGTAGCCCGAGATAAACCATGGTGTGAATATTTACACTGTGGAAATTGCTACAGATCAGGTTTTTTCCTTCAAAGAGCCAGTTATAGACATTTACCAGCATGCCATTGCTCTCAGAGCACACAGCACGACGCCTAACCTCACCTGGGGACATCAGACAAAGATCCTGAAAGGGGAAGCAGGAGTTAACCAGGCGAAAGCTGTATGGATGATAGAGAGTAGCCCCTTCAACATCAAGGCCAAACAGGTGAGCTAGCTCTTATCTGCATTCAGCACACCATCATTCTGCCTCTGTATGCCTTTTTTCTTCAGGTTACCCTTCCAAAAATACATACTCCATGTATATATATGGATGTATAATTTATTGATATGTATAGCTAACACTGTTAAGCTTCATTAAATTTCTTTTCTGTTCATTTAGGACAATATTTAATTAAAGCCATGATAGAAGTGCCCTAACAGGCCATATTTCACCTTGTTTACTCAGTTTAATTATTTTTAATTTTTTTCATTTAAAATAATCAAGGTTTTATTAATTATAAATTGGGAATATTGTGTTTATAACTTGTGAGATAAGAAGAAAAAGAATATATGTACCCAAATTTGACATTTATTTTTATCTTTTTTTAAATTTTAAAAGTTTTTATTATACTTTAAGTTCTGGGATACATGTACAGAATGTGCAGGTTTGTTACCTATAAGAGTTGTGTATTTCAAAAACTGAAATCTCATAAAAAGTTAAATTTTTGTCTGACAAAAAAAATTCTTTTCTGTAAGAATGTTGAATATTGGCCCCCACTCTCTTCTGGCTTGTAGGGTTTCTGCAGAGAGATCTGCTGTTAGTCTGATGGGCTTCCCTTTGTGGGTAACCCGACCTTTCTCTCTGGTTGCCCTTAACATTTTTTCCTTCATTTCAGCCTTGGTGAATCTGATGATTTTGTGTCTTGCGGTTGCTCTTCTCGAGGAGTATCTTTGCAATGTTTTCGGTAATTCCTGAATTTGAATATTGGCCTGCCTTGCTAGGTTGGGGAAGCTCTTCTGGATAATATCCTGAAGTGCATGTCCCAACTTGGTTTCATTCTCCCCATGACTTTCAGGTACACCAATCAAACATAGGTTTGGTTTTTTCATATAGTCCCATATTTCTTGGAGGTTTTGTTCATTCCTTGTCATTCTTTTTTCTCTAATCTTGTCTTCATGCTTTATTTCATTAAGTCGATATTCAATCTCTGATATCCTTTCTTCTGCTTGATTGATTTGGCTATTGATACTTGTGTTTGCTTCACGACATTCTCGTGCTGTGTTTTTCAGCTCCATCGGGTCATTCATGTTCTTCTCTAAACTGGTTATTCTAGTTAGCAGTTCCTGTCACTTTTTAATCAAGGTTCTTAACTTCCTTGCATTGGGTTAGAACATTCTCCTTTAGTTCAGAGGAGTTTGTTATTACCCACCTTCTGTAGCCTACTTCTGTCAATTCATCAAACTCATCCTCTGCCCAGTTTTGTTCCCTTGCTGGTGAGGAGTTGTGATCCTTTGGAGAAGAAGAGGCATTCTGGTTTTTGGAATTTTCAGCCTTTTTGCGCTGGTTTTTCCTCATCATCGTGGATTTATCTACCTTTGGTTTTTGATGTTGGTGACCTTTGGATGGAGTTTTTGTGTGGGCATCCTTTTTGTTGATGTTGATGCTGTTGCTTTCTGTTTGTTGGTTTTCCTTCTAATAGTCAGGACCTTCTTCTGCAGGTCTGCTGGAGTTTGCTGGAGGTCCACTCTAGATCCTGTTTGCCAGGGTATCACCAGCAGAGGCTGCAGAACAGCAAAGATTGTGCCTGTTCCTTCTTCTGGAATCTTCGTCCCAGAGGGGCACCTGCCAGATACCAGCTGGAGCTCTCCTGTATGAGATGTCTGTTGACCCCTGCTGGGAGGTGTCTCCCAGTCAGGAGGCATGGGGATCAGGGACCCAACTGAGGAGGCGGTCTGTCCCTTATCAGAGCTCGAGTGCTGTGCTGGGAGATCTGCTGCTCTCTTCAGAGCCAGCAGGCAGGAAAGTTTAAGTCTGCTGAAGCTGTGCCCACAGTCGCCCCTTCCCCCAGGTGCCTCAGTTTCTTTTTTATAGTAGTAGATTCAATAACTTCTCTACTAATGCTTTTTATCATGCTGATTTTAGTTATATCATTCTATCTGCATTCAGGGCCTATAAAGTCCTTCACATTTTGGCTGAAGGAAAGAAAGAAAACAGATATTGATTTACTGAATCCTGGGAGAAATGACCTCCTATAGACGTATTTATGTGTAGCCCTAATGTTTTGCTATCCCAGAGGATAAGCCTGGACTATTGACTCATTGCAAAACCTGTAAATGTGTTAACAAACTCCTCTGTGAGATACCCAGATTGGACCTCTAGGTTTTCTGGAAAACACCACAGAGAACATTGTTTTCAGGTTTCTCTACCATTTTCTTTTACAGAAACCACCAGAGTATCATATTCTTAAGGGTGTCTTTTAAAATTTTTTTACCTTTTGAAAATCACAGATCTAGAAACGTAGTCAGCTTCTGCTGTCTGATGCATGAGCTCGTGTTGATGGCAAAACCTTCACCTATTATTTTGATGAGTGATGTATCCAGATCCTGTTACAACATTATGAGGCCACAAATGGAAAAGTAAAAACAAATGGGAGTACAGTATAGAAACAATGTTTCCAGAGGCATTTAAAAAGCATTTCCAGTCACTCTCTCTCTTTCTTTTTGTTTTTCTTTAAATCTTCTCCCAGAATGTACCGTATAATGACATTGATGCCTGGTCTTCATTTTGTTTTTTAATAGAGGACATGGCCCTTGTATAGTTTGTGGCCATGACTTTAAAATTTTTGTATTTCCATGAGTATCTTGCAGGACAATTTAAAAAAATAGAGGGATGGGTGCAGTGGTTCATGCCTATAATCTCAGGACATTGGGAGGCAGAGGCAGGAGGATTGCTTGAGCCCAAGAGTTTGAGGCCAGCCTGGGCAACATAGTGAGACTCCACTCCTACAAAAAATGAAAAAGCCAGATATGGTGGTGCGTGCTTATAGTCCAAGCTACTTGGGAGGCTGAGTTGGGAACATGACTTGAGCCTGGGAGGTCGAGGCTGCAGTGAACCATGATCACCACACTCCAGCCTGGGCAACACAGCAAGACCTTGCCTCAAAAAAAAAAAAAAAAAAAAAATAGAAACCACTTTTTATAGAATTTCTTTTGCACAATTCTACACTTTAAAAATATGCTTGTGCTGTTTTCAGTGATCTGAAATAAGAATAATTCCCTAGGGATTTGTATCATTTTTAACTCCTAAGAAGAAAATGTGGACAGGCAGACTTCAAGTATAACATTCATATAGTTAATTAAGTTGCCATTTATTTTGCTAACAAGAGAGGAACCATTAATTTTGTCAAAAAGATGTAACACTTGAGTGTCTTTAAAAAATCCAGCAAAACATAGCTTCCCACTTCATACTGAAGAAAATTGTCCTGATAGTTTTTTCTCCATTATGCAACTGGGAAGAGCCAAACAGAGAATATTTTCCTTGTGCTGGGGCTGGAATAACGAAGAAAGCCACAGACCTTGGGTAAATTACTCTATTTCTCTAAGAGTGTTGAAAATCTGTTTTAAATTAAGAACTGATGGAGTGAGCAGCACTATTTTTATAGCAAGGGTGATTTAAAAAAATATTCCTTGTAAAAACATTACATGAAAAATTTTAGTTTTAGTTTTTGTTAAAATAAGATTTTATTGCCTTTCTACCAGAAGAATAGAAATAGGAAATTGCAAAAGGCAGCAATTTCTCCTTTCAGTACAGTCTCCCAAAAGTAATCCCTTTTAACAATATGTAATAAGTGATGTGTTGACATGACTGTTAAGACTATTATGAAGAAGCTAAAGAAAGCAGCATGAAAGCAAGATTGACAGACTCATGCAGGGAAACAAAGGCTAGTTCCTGGCTCACTCTCCAAAGGGCACTCCTGCATGATCCTCCACAGGTTTAAACTCATTCTTAGAGTATTGTCACCTTTCTGCTTTCTGGGTACTTTTATATCAAGGCTTCAAAATGCTTTATAAATATATGCACCAGAAAAAAATGTACTTTTAAGGGTCTTATTGGATAAAGTAATTTGCCTTAGCTGTGGGCTGTCTAGACAATGGGACATCCAAATGCAATGATATTTTTGTGGACTTTGGAGATTGCACAAGAACCAGCCTCTGTTTTTGGTCCATCCTGCTCACCACTAAAATGTGAATTGTCCAAATTCTTTTGCGCTGGCAGCTCTGTGCTGAGCTCAGCCATCAGGACCTTCCCTGCATGAGGTGAGGGTGCTTAGTGATTTTTTTTTTTTTTTTTTTGAGACGGAGTCTCGCTCTGTCGCCCAGGCTGGAGTGCAGTGGCGCGATCTCGGCTCACTGCAAGTTCCGCCCCCCGGGTTCCCGCCATTCTCCTGCCTCAGCCTCCCGAGTAGCTGGGACCACAGGCCCCCGCCACCACGGCCGGCTAATTTTTTTTTTTTTTTTTGTAGTTTTAGTAGAGACGGGGTTTCACCGTGTTGGCCAGGATGGTCTCTATCTCCTGTTCTCGTGATCCGCCCGTCTCGGCCTCCCAAAGTGCTGGGATTACAGGCGTGAGCCCCCGCGCCTGGCCGGTGCTTGGTGATTTTGTTTCACATCCACATTGCCACTCCACTCAGAAGTTTGGCAGTTTCCAGGGGTGTTTCCCTGGGCAGGACACAGAACTCTGCTGTTTATGGAAACTGCCACCTAAACATCCTTTTAAACTCAGGGAATCCGACTCCCTCCTGGAGCGAGACCAGATCTCCTTTTGACCTCAAAGCCTCAAATACCCCACCAACCACTAATAGGACACTATTTTATTCCCACTCTAACCCTGGAATCCACAAGTTATTAACACTTCTCTGAGCAAGAGTGCCCAGCATTCAGAAAAGATTAGCCAGGTGTTATTTTCATTTGAGCAAACAACCTTCTCATTCCTTGGCTAATGAGTCTATATAGCAGTGGGGAAAATTTTATTAATATATTATTTTGGGGGGACCATTTGTCAATGACTGTAGATTACCATAGATATAAGATGGGAATGCCACTTGCAGTTGATGTGGTATCTTCACTGAAACAGCAAAATAAAACATAGCCCTTGGCTCGTAAGTAGTTACTGATCTAGCAAATGCTTTTTGACATCTCTATCAGCTAAGTGAATAAGAAGCAGTTTGTATTCAAGTTGCAAGGATAGCAGGATACTTTACTGATTTCCCTAAGGGCTGTCTACATCAACTCACCTGTTTCTCTTATAATGTGGTTTGGAGGGAACAAAACTTTATGCTAGTCCATTACTTTTATGAAATTTTGCTACTTGGACTGTATGAGCAGAAACTATCAAGAATCTATATGCCTTAAGTAAGATACATGAATGCTAGAGGGTACCAATTCAGTTACAAGGACCTGTCACATAGGCAAGGTTATTAGGTATCCAGTCATCTTGTTTGGGTACTTTGGAGTATCCCTACTAAAGTGAGATATAAGTTTCTGCATCTTGCCTGGTCCACTGCAAGGAAGGAGGCACAGCGTTTTGTAAGCGTCTTTGGATTTGGGAGGCTTCATATACCACACATGGAGACGCTGCCCCTGATATTTGCTGGAAAATCCATTAGGCTGCCAGTTTTGAGTAGGGTCACACCAAGAAAAGCAACAAAAGGCTCTTCAGCAAGTCTAGGCTGCTTCACTCTTCTAACCTGTTAGACTCAAGGCACTACACTTTAGTATCAGACAGAGATGTGATAGAGAGCTTCTGGCAGGCTCGCAGAGCAAGACTGTCAGGTGTTTGGAATAAGACTTGGCCTCTTCTGACAACTATACTTGACCTGAAAAACAACTTTTAGTTTGTTGCTGGGTGAGTCAAAGACTGAACACCTGACTTTTGAAAATAAGAAAATATGCATCATAAATTTAGACATGCACATATCATTCCAGTGTAAAACGAAAGTGTTATGTATGAGACAGGGCCAAGAAGGGTCAGGAAGCACAAATAAACTGCATGAGTGAGTGGTTCAGACTTCCACAGTAGCTGCTCTTACTACTCTCCTGCTTTTCCCTTGGACAATAGCTCCAATTCGTTGAGGGAATTCTCTATGACCAGCTGAAGGAGAAGAAAGAATGGGCCTGGCTTATGGATGGATGGCATGTGGACCTCTAACAGAAATGGATAGCCACTGCATTACAGCCCCGCATAGGTGCTACTGAAAGATAGTAAGGAAAGAAAATGTTCTCAGGAGGCAGAATTTTGGGCAGTCTTTTGGGTGTCTATTTAATGTGAAAGGGGAGATAGCTCAAAGGGTGAATTTATACAAACTGATTGGCCAGTGGTTAAGGAATTGGAAAGAACAAAATAAGAAGAGTGGTGACAAGGTCTGGGGAGATGTCTGTGATGGGCCTCTCAGCATGGGCACAGAGTGGGAAGATATTTGTGTCCCATGTAAATGCCCATTAGAGGGCATCCAACTGGTGAATGAGTGCTTTGAATAATTAAATGGATAAGATGACCTCTCTTAGCGATGTCAGTCTGCCTATTTCCCTAGCCATTTATATGATTGGTTAATGGAGGTATATAAAGTGAACATGGTGGCAGGAATGGAGGCTATGCATGGTCTCACCAGTATGGGCTCAGTCTCACCATAACTGATTTGTCTATGCCATCATTGAGTATTCAATCTGCCTATAGCAATATGAACCTGAAATATGACACCATTCATGATATTCAGGTAAGTCTCCTGTGGAATGGCGTATGTAGACTCATTTATGGCACCATATGGAGACAAATCTTGTGAGGACAGGGTGTTACTTATATGATGCAGTATATTCCTTAAACAAGTGGCTAATATAAGTTCCTAAGCATGTGAAACCATATGTCCAAGATTCAAGGGCTGGAGGTGAGAATGGACTTTATTATACCAAATATTTGTTTTGGGGAATGTTTTCCTCACATCCTTGCAATCTTGGATTCTGTGGGTTTATAGTACCAGAAGGAGAAATGAATCCATAAGGAAATACAATAATAGTTCCATTGAATTAGAAGCTGAGATTGCCCACTGGCCATTTTAGGCAGATGAAGCAAAGACAGAGAAGAGCTTATTGCATGTACTGGCTGGGTAATTGATTGATCCTGATTACCAAGGAGAAACAAATATGCAGTGGGGATGAGGAGGATTATTTATGGAACCCCAGTGGGATTTGTGGCTACTTAGGACTTTATCACCCCGTGGCCCTTGGCAATAGAAAATTGTGGCAATGTAGTAAAGATAGGACCACCAAAGGGCTCAGCTCCTATAGGACTAAAGTTTGACTCAGGCAATCAGGTTAAAAACCCATTCAACTAAGATACTTTAATAGAATAAGGAAACAAGAAATGGGCGTTGGAAGAAAGATGTTGTGGTTAACAACTTAGACATACTGACCAGTTACAGAAGCAGAGATTTTAAGAGCTATGTCCTCTAATCATTTTTTCTTGTCCCCATGTTTCCTCCCACTCCTTTTATGAAGAGCACTGCTGATGGCTAACATTTTTAGGTTGCAAGTGATCTGGCCTTGGAGATACGGTAACTGGTTGGGAACACAAAGTTGTCACCCAAGCAAAGGATGACAGTGGATGTCAAGAAGCAAGACTATGCTGGATCCTTTCTGCTGTTCTACCAGATCCATCCTCCACCCTCATCTATCATTGTCTGTGTGGATCTTGATCAATGGACTTTGCCTCTGGCTCCTGATTGGGTTTGCACAATGGGAAGCAGAAGAAAGTGAAGTTGTGGCTCCTTCTTTTCATAGAGCTGCAGGTTGGACATGCCCATTTCCTCAAGTCTACAGCCCTTTTCAGCTGGAATTCGCCAGCTAACAACTTCCTCCAGGTTTAGATAGCCACTAAATTATCTTGCCCCTTCAGGGTTAAGGGGTAATGGGTTCCCCTCTATTAGTAGCCAGTGGGTAATGAACTATCTCTGGTTTGTTCCTTAAAACATGCCCATAATAGTCTCTTTAAATAATTCTCCTCAAATTACCTGGCCTGAGTAGGTCTCACTGGAACTCTGATTCATGCACACACTTAGTTCGTTCTTTGCAACCACTCAATGGCATAGATGGGTACGTGATGTCACTTTCTTGCTTAAAATGTTTTAGTGCCTTGTCATTGTAATTGAAATAAAACCCAAAGAGTATGGTTTGCAAGGCCATACTTGACCTGGTGTCTGCCTCCCTCTCCAGGCCAATCTCTCCCCACTCTCCTTCAACCCTGTTGCAAGTCGCGTTAAGATCCCCTGTGGCTCTTTCTCTTGAGGTGCTCATCCCCGAGATCTGCCTGCCTGTACTTAAAATTTCAATTGAAATATCACTTCCTCAGAGTCTTTCCCTAGCTATTCAGTCAAAAGCAGTCATCTAAACACTGTCACATTATCCTATATTAACTCTTCTCACAGGACTTAATAACAAGCAATTACTGATATTTTCTCGTCCATTTTTATACCTTTAATCATCTATCAATTACGTCTGTCTGCCTTCCTTCCTTCCTTCCTTCCTTCCGTCCTTCCTCTCTCCCTCCCTCCCTCCCTTCCTCCCTTTCTCTTTCTTCCTTCCTTCCTTTCTTTCTTTCTTTCTTTCTTTCTTTCTTTCTTTCTTTCTTTCTTTCTTTCTTTCTTTCTTTCTTCCTTCCTTCCTTCCTTCCTTCCTTCCTGCCTTCCTTCCTTCCTTTCTCTCTCTTTCCTTCCTTCCTTCCTTCCTTCCTTCCTTCCTTCCTTCCTTCCTTCCTTCCTTCCTTCCTTCCTTCTCTCTCTTCTCTCTTTCTCTTGCTTTCTTGCATTCTTTCTGGCTTTCTTGTTTTCTTTCTTGTTTTCCTGCTTTTTTTTCACAGGGTCTCATTCTGTTGCCCAGGCTGGAGTCTGGAGTGCAGTAGTGTGATCATGGCTCACTGCAGCCTTGACCTCCCTGGGGTCAGGTGATGCTCCTGCCTCAGCCTCCCAAGTAGCATGGTGTGCACCACCATGCCCAGCTAATTTGTGTGTGTGTGTGTGTGTATGTGTGTGTTTTAGAGCCTGGGTTTTGCGGTGTTGTCCAGGCTGGTCTTAAACTCCTGGGCTCAGGTGAGTCTCTCACCTCGGCTTCTCAAAATGCTAAGATTACTGGCATGAGCCACTGCACCTGGCCCCACTATTTCTTTAGAAGAAAAATTTCCTAGGACTAGCTTTTAATATGTGTTGATATTAAATTAAAAAGCAGAGATTAGCTCCATCCTATAGATAAGGTAACAGGAGTTCAGAGGTTACAGTTATTAGCGTGAGAATCAGCGCCTATGACTTCTGATATCCATATACCAGGGTCTATTCCTCATCTGATTTCCCAAGCCTAAAAATGTTGTGGGAAAGACATGTAATCAATCTAAGTATCTATCAATGAATGAATGGATAAAGAAAATGTGGTATATATACACAATGAAATAATCAGCCATAGAAAGGAAAAATGCCATTTGGAACCGTCACGGATGAACCTAACGGATATTATGTTAAATGAAATCAGGCAGGCACAGAAAAACAAATATCTCATGATCTCACTGATACGTGGAATCTAGAGAAGTTGATCTCGTGGAAGCAGAGAGCAGTGGTAACAGTGGTTACCTGTGGGATGGTTGGTCGGGAGGAGAGATGGGGAGAAGTTGGTCAAAGGATACATAATTATAGTTAAATAGGAAGAATACATTTTAAGAGAACTATTTTATGGCAAGGTGACTGTAGTTAATGATGGTATAATGTATTCTTGGAAAATGTAAAGACAGTGGACGTTATGTGCTCTTAACACAAAAATGATAACGGTGTTAGGCAATGCATCTTGTTAATTAGCTAGATTTAGCCTTTCCACAATGCATATGTACTTCAAACCATCATGTTGTACATGATAAAAACATGCAATGTACTCTGTCAATTTTAAAACATAAATTTAAAAGGTGCAGGAGAAAAATAAAATTAAAATGCTATGGGAGATGAGCTATGGGAGGTAGTGAGCACATCTTAACTTATGTGAGACAAAACTCCTGGAAAAATAATGGGGAGCCTTCTATCTCCTTAGCCATGCTAGATTTAGAAATGAATTATTCTCCAATACTAAATTACTATTTCCCAAAAGGGAACACAAAGCTGTTGAACAATTCAGTAAGATGTTAAGAAGACATTCCATGATTTGGCAGCCAAAATAACTTTGTTAAATATTTGGTTAATGTCTCTTTACTGTAGGAATTCCTAGAGCCTTTAATACGTTTCTTGTGAAGGAAGGCAGATGTACTATGCAAAGCTACCCCAATTGATTAGAATAGAAAATACTTTATGAGAATCCTATTAATATCTCATAGAACATGCATTTCCTGGACCAAAGTTGAGTAAACACAGAATTAAATCTTTAGTGATAGACATCACATTGGCAGAACAGTCTCATTATAAAGATAAATTTAATAATGAATTATATGTAGAGAAGGAAGAGGGAGTTTATATTGGTGTCTTCTGAGTTTATATTATGTTTATATTGGTGTCTTCTGAATTTTGTTCTTTTGTGTCATTTATTCAGTTTCGTGTGAAAGTCTTTTTCTTTCTTTTTTTTTTTTTTATTATACTTTAAGTTCTGGCATACATGCACAGAACGTACAGGTTTGTTACATAGGTATACATGTGCCATGGTGGTTTGCTGCACCCATCAGCCTGTCATCTACATTAGGTATTTCCCCTAATGCTATCTCTCCCTTAGCCCCCCAACCCCAACAGGCCCCATATGTGATATTCCCCTCCCTGTGTCCATGTGTTTTCATTGTTCAACTCCCATTTATGAGTGAGGACATGAGGTGTTTGGTTTTCTGTTCTAGTGTTAGTTTGCTGAGAATGAGGTTTCCAGCTTCATCCATGTCCCTGAAAGGACATGAACTCATTCTTTTCTATGGGTGCATAGTATTCCATGATGTATAAGTGCCACATATTCTTTATCCAGTCTGTTATTGATGGACATTTGGGTTGGTTCCAAGTCTTTGCTATTGTGAACAGTGCTGCAGTAAACATGTATGTGCATGTATCTTTATAGTAGAATGATTTAAAATCCTTTGGGTATATATGCCATAATGGGATTGCTGGGTCAAATGGTATTTCTAGTTCTAGAACCTTGAGGAATAGCCACACTGGCTTCCACAATGGTTGAATTAATTTACACTCCCAACAGTGTAAAACGTTCTTATTTCTCCACATCCTCTCCAGCATCTGTTATTTCCCAACTTTTTAGTGATCGTCATTCTAACTGGCACGAGTCTTTTTCTTTTTTCCAAGTATGTGTCTGCCAAGTTTTTATTTCCCTCATCAAACCATGTATTATTTCTGACTATTCTGGTAGAAGTGTTGAAACATTTTTAAGCCTATTGCAAATGTCTTCTGTCCAGATCCAGATAATTTCTACAGGAGTCTGATCGATATCTCATTACTGCCAGGGCAGCCTGCACTGCTGTAGTTTGTAGTCTATTTGCTTATTGTAGGAATTATATCATTAAGAAGACTTAAGGTGTAAAACATTGAGTGACAAAGATGTTTCGATGAGGAAAAAAGGGACTTCAACTAGCATGTAAAGAGCACAAGAATAAAGTCAAGGAAGGAAGAAAGGAGAGAGGGAGGAAGGAAAGGATGGAGGGAGGAAGGGAGGAAAGGACAAGGACAAAGCCTAAACTTGCTAAAATGCTGGGATAATTGGCACAGAGAGGTCCTATTGCTAGAGAAAGCAAGTTGGATGGTCACCCTATTTATGCCATTTTTAGCTATTCTGCTCATTGGTATGTACTTAATAGAAATATGTGCACATGTGAAATGAGAAATATACAAAAATGTTTAAAGCAGCATTATTTATAATAGACCTAGAGTGGAAATAACTAAAATAGGCATCAACAGTAGAATGGAATACCATGCAGCAATGGAAAAGAATAAACTACAGCTATATGCTACAACATGAACATATCTGAAAGCATAATATTAATTTCCTTTAATATAAATGTCAAGAACAGGCAAAATTAAATTATAATGTTAGATGTAATAATCACCTTTAAGGATGGTGTAAGCAATTGATTAAGATAGTTTCAAGGGACTTCTGTGGTGCTGGCAATATTTTATTTCTTTTTTTTACTGTGGTAAAAAACATAAAATTTACCATCTCAACCATTTTTAAGTGTACAGTATAGTAATGCTAACTATAGCTCATTGTTTTGGCAGATTTTTTGAACTTTTCATCTTGCAAAACTGACTCTATACCCACTGGTCAAGTGATCTTCAACAAGGGCACTAAAACTATAAAATGGGGAAATAATATTTTCTTCAACAAATGGTATTGAGAAAACTGAATATCCATATACAAAAGAATAAAGTTGGACTCTTACCTTATACCATATTTTAAAATGAACTCAAAATGGGATTAAAGATCTGAAACTTTAAAACTCCTAAACTAGTAGGGAAGAATCTTTACAAAGCTGAATTTGGCAATGATTTATTGCCTGTGACACCAAAAGCACAGGCAATGAAAGCAAAAATAGACAAATGGAACTACATCAAACTAAAAAGCTTCTGCACAGCAAAGAAAACAATCAACAGAGTGAAAAGGCAAAAATGGGAGAAAACATTTGCAAATCATATATCTGGGAAGGAGTCAATATCAAGAATATATAAAGAACACCTGTAACTTAATAACAACAACAACAAAAATAACCCAATTTAAAAAATTGGCAAAGGACTTAAATATATATTTCTCCATAGAAGATATACAAATGCCCAATAAGCATATGAAAAGGTGTTCAACGTCACTAATTATTTAGAAAACTCATGTCAAACCCACAGTGAGATATCACTTTATACCTATTAGCATGGCTGCCATTTAAAAAAAACCAAAAAACAGAAAATAACAGTTGCTGGCAAAAATGTGGAGAAATTGGAACCCCTGTGCACTGTTAGTGGTGATGTAAAATTGTTCAATCCCCATGAAAATTTGTCTCAGGACTCTATTCTGGTCCACTGGTCTGTATGTCTGTCTTTACATCAATACCATACTGTCTGGATTGCAGTAGCTTTGTAATATGTTTTGTAATCAGGAAGTGTGAGGCCTCTGGTTTTCTCATTTCTCTTAGGATTGTTTTGACTATATGGCTTCTTTTGAGATTTCATATGAATTTGAGGATTTTTTATTTTTAAAAAATTCCATTGAAATTTCATAGGGATGGCATTGAATCTGTAGATTGCATAGTTTGCATATTTTAATAATATTAAGCCTTTCAATCTGTGAAAATAGGATGTTTTTTCATTGATTTGTGTCTTCTTTAATTTCTTTCAGCAATGCTGTGTAGTTTTTAGTGTATAAGTCTTTCACCTCCTTGCGTAAGTTTATTCCTAAGTATTATATATTTTTGATGCTATAATACATGAAATATTTTTCTTAATTATCTTTTAAGATTGTTCATTGTTAATGTATAGAAATGCAACTGATTTTTGTGTGTTGATTTTGTATCTTGCAACTTTGCTGAATTCATTTATTACCTTAAACAGCTTTTTTGTGGAGTTCTTACAAGTCTCTACAAATATGGTCAGAGGCGTTTGAACTAGAGTGACTCCATCTTGAATAGGGGATGGGTAAAAAAAGGCTGAGACCTGCTGGACTGCATTCTCAGAAAGTTAAGCATTCTTAGTCACAGGATGAGATAGGAGGTCAGCACAAGATACAAGTTACAAAGACCTTGCTGATAAAACAGGATGAGGTAAAGAAGTTGGCCAAAACTCACCAAAACCAAGATGGTGATGAAAGTGACCTCTAGTCGTCCTCACTGCTCATTATATGCCAATTACAATGCATTAGCATGCTAAAAGACACTCCCACCAGCGCCATGACAGTTCACAAATACCATGGCAGTGACTGGAAGTTACCCTCCATAGTTTCAAAAAAGGAGGGACCCTCAGTTCTGAGAAATCTCTGTCCCTTTCCCAGAAAACTCATATATAATCCACCCCTTGTTTAGCATATAATGAAGAAATAACTGTAAATATACTCAATCGAGCAACCCACACTGCTGCTCTGCCTATGGAAGAGCCATTCTTTTGTTTCATTAGGTTTTTAATAAACCTACTTTCACTTTACTCTTTGGACTCACCCCAAATTTTTTCTTGTGCAAGGTCCAAGAACCCTTTTTTGGGTTCTGGATCAGGATCCTTTTCCAGTAACAATGTCATCTGCAAACAGAGATAACTTTATTTCTTCCTTTTCAATTTAGATACCTTGTATTTCTTTTTCTTTCCTAATTGTTTTTGCCTAATTGCTAGGACTTCCAGTACTATGTTGAATAGAAGTGGAGAGAATGGATATTCTTGCCTTGTTCCTGATCTTACAGGAAAAGCTTTCAGTTTTTCATTATTGAGTGTTATGTTAGCTGTGGGCTTTTCATACATGGCCTTTATTTTCTTGAGGTAATTTATTTGTATTTCTAGTTTGTTGAGTGTTTTTATAATAAAAAGGCATGAAAATTTTGTCTAATGCTTTTTGTGTCAATTGAGATGATTATGTAATTTTTATCCTTTCTTCTGTTAATGTGGTTTATTACACTGATTGGTTTTTACACGTTGAACAATCCTTGCTTCTTAGGGATAAAACCCACTTAGTCGTGGTGTATAATCCTTTTAATGTACATTTGAACTCTGCTAGAATTTTCTTTTTCTCTTTTTTTTTTTTTTTTTTGAGAGGGAGCCTTGCTCTGTCGCCCAGGCTGGAGTGCAGTGGTGCGATTTCGGCTCGCTGCAAGCTCCGCCTCCTGGATTCACACCATTCTCCTGCCTCAGCCTCCTGAGTAGCTGGAACTACAGGCACCCGCCACCACACCTGGCTAATTTTTTGTATTTTTAGTAGAGATGGGGTTTCACCATGTTAGCCAGGATGGTCTGGATCTCCTGACCTCGTGATCCTCCCACCTCAGCCTCCCAAAGTGCTGGGATTACAAGCCTGAGCCACCGCATCCGGTGAACTCTGCTAGAATTTTATTGAGAATTTTTGCATCAATATTTACCATGGATATTGAACCCCATAGGTTTCTTTTCTCATAGTAGATTGATCTGGCTTTGCTATCAGGTTAATTCTGTGCTCAGATAATAAGACTGGGTGTTACCTCCTTTTTAATTTTTTGAAAGAGTTTGAGAAGAATTGGTGTTAACCTTTCTTTAAATATTCGGTAGAATTCTACAATGAAACCATCTGGTACTGGTCTTTTCTTTTCTGGGTGGTTTTTGATTACTGATTCAGTCTCCTTACCGGTTACAGGTTTGTTCAGACTTTTTATTTCATGATTAAATCTTGGTACATGGCATTTTTCTAGTAACTTATCAATTTTTTTTAGGATATCCACTTGGTGTAAAATAAAATATTTCCTGTCATATACAAAACAACTTTCATTTCATTCTTGAGTGGTGTTTACTTCTGATCACAATTGTGTATAACAGAGGTGTCGAATCTTTTAGCTTCCCTGGGCCACATTGAAAGAAGAAGAGTTGTCTTGGGCCACACATAAAACACGCTAACACTAATGATAGCTGATGAGCTAAAAAAAAAAAAAAAAAATCACACACAAAAAATCTCATAACGTTTTAAGAAAGTTTCCGAATTTGCGTTGGGCCACATTCTAAGCTGTCCTGGGTTGCATACAGCCGGCAGACCACAGATTGAACAAGGTTGGTGTATAACCCAATGCACTCTTAGAAAAATTTGAACATTTTAAAACCAAACTGTCTAATGAAAACCCCTATTATTCAAGAAATGTCTATATAATACTTAATTTTTCTAATTTAGCATAGATCATCAGTTAAAATTAAGAAGAGAAACACAAATATAACTATCAAACACACCCATGAAAAAATCTCAGGGTAATAAATTGATTTTTGGTTGACTATTTTGTCTGTTTGCAAAGTAATGTGATAGCTTTTCAGTAATTTATTGAGTCACTTTCTCAGTCATCAAGATGTTATTGCATTTATCAGACTGAGACGTCACTTCTTAAAAGCAGTTGTAATTAAACTGTAGCAGCCAAATAAAATAGAGAACAACCCTATCAATCCCCTTCATTCTTCCTTCCTTTCAAGAGTATGGCTCCATTTCTTTCAGAATATCCTTTAAAAACTGATTGAATAGAAATCCATCTCCTTCCTAGCATAGGGATTTAGAATGGGTGCCACACATATTTGAAAAGAAGTGCTGTAAAGTGTTTGCATTTCAAGACAAAAAACTAACCGCTGGCTGATACACCTGAGCAAAAGGCAACTCTGCCTTCCCTGTAGTAAATGTAATTTAATATAGGTCATTAGCTAAGGGAAGAGCAGCAATTTGAATTTTCAAAGTTTGATTCTCGGGGTCATCTACTTAAGAATCACCTGGGCTGCCCATTAATGGAAAGGGCAGGGAGGGTCCCATGGATTTGCATTTCCATTTCCATGGGCAGCCAGAGTGATTTTTTTGGGGGGGGGGGATGGCATCTATCTCTGCGGCCAGGCCGGAGTGCAGTGGCGCCATCTCGTTTCACTGCAACCTCCGGCTCTCTGGTTCAAGCGATTCTCCTGCCTCAGCCACCACGCCCAGCTAATTTCTGTATTTTTTAGTAGAGACGGGGTTTCACCATGTTGGCCAGAATGGTCTTGATCTCCTGACCTCGTGATTCACCTGCCTCAGTCTCCCAAACTGCTGGGATTACAGGCATGAGCCACAGAGTGATTTCTTTCCTTTGCAGAATCTCAATAAGCTCTGGAGAATTAGATGGACTGGAAAGACTGATTCTTTTGATTATTTGTGAGCATTCTTGGCAGCTCCTTAAGTGGCAGTAACACAGAGTAAATTCCTGCCTCAAAAATATCTTAATAGATTTTTAAGTTCAGGCTTATACATTATTAGATATATTAGTTTTTAGATTTCATATTTCAGTTATGTTGGATTCTACTAACTCATCAATTCACGGCATTAATTCATGGTATTTTCAGAGTTCTCTAAAGTCTTTTCATATCATACTCACTTTCTATATTTTAATATGCCCCAGGAGGGCAGGAATCTTTTTGTTTGTTCACAGATGCATAACAACTACCTAAAACAATTCCTGGCTCATAGTGTTACAGTTTGGATTCGCCACTGGTAATTCAGATACCTGCCATGGGTAACAATGGCAAGTGTTCAATAAATATTTGCTGAATGAATGAATAAATGGAGAGGGGTATACCCACAGATTAAATGTCAATTTCTCATTTTGTTGAAGCCGTAGCTGTGTGCACAAAGATTCAGAAGGGTTTCTTAGGATTTGAACAAGGCCGATGGCTTTTGATTCAAGGTACTAAAGGATGTACAGATGTTTCTTCTTAGATTTGCCTGTGCAGATTGGTAAGGGCATCAACAAAAAAATAACTGTTCTTCTAAAAGTCTTGGGAAAGGAAAGAAGAAAAGGAGACAGGAAATGGAACAACTGGTGATAGAAGAAAGGAGAGAAGGATGAAAAGCTCAGGGAAGAAAGGTTGGGCAAA
Source organism: Theropithecus gelada (assembly GCF_003255815.1). Lineage (NCBI taxonomy): Eukaryota > Metazoa > Chordata > Mammalia > Primates > Cercopithecidae > Theropithecus > Theropithecus gelada. The sequence continues at coordinate 53,929,202 of NC_037672.1, forward strand.
CTTAGAAATTGAGGAAGGCTTCATGTGACAGAGAGTAGGCAATTCAGGTCCAAAATTTGTTACCTACAATTCTGAAATTATGAAAGCATGAAAACAAACATTTTTAAAAATTCGTTTGATAGCAAAACCTGACCTGAATTGCTGTGAAGGTCTTCATAGTCCTTCTCTTGTGTCGTGGGAATATTTCTTAGTTTTACTGCAATAAGGTTAATATTGTGGATGAAAAAGTGTCAAACTCTGTAAAATATTTGAAAGGATTTATTCTAAGCCAAATATGAATAACCAAGACCCAAGGCACAGTCTCAAAAGGTCCTGAGAACATGTGCCCAAGGTGGTTGGGTTACAGCTTGATTTTATACATTTTAGGGGGACAGAAGTTACAGGCAGACATCAATCAATATATGTAAGGCATAAGTTGGCTTGGACCAGAAAGGCAGGACAACTTGAAGCAGAGGCTTTCAGGTCATAGGTAGCTTCAAAGGTTTCTTGACTAGCACTTGGTTGATAGAGTTATTAGATAAAGAACTGGAATCAACGGAAAGGAATGTCTGAGTTAAGATAATGGGTTTTGGAGGCCAAGATTCTTATTATGTAGATGAAGCCTCCAGGTAGCAGCCTTCAGAAAGAATAGATGAAAATGTCTCTTATTAGACTCCAAAAGGTACCAAAGTCTTACTTAATCTCTCCTAGATCAGGAAAAGACCTGGAAAGGGAAGGGGATTCTCTACAGAATGTAGATTTTTCCCATAGGAGACAGCTTTGCAGGGTCATTTCAAAATATGTCAAAGAAATATATTTTGGGGTACAATACTCAGATTTCTTTCAGGGCCTGCTATCTGTCATGTGATGAGATACTAGAGTCAGGTTGGAATTTGGTATGTTATTGCTACAAAGTGCCTATTTTCTCAGTCTTAAGATCTCTGTTTTAATGTTAACGTTGGTCAGTTGTGCCTGAATTCCAAAGGGTGGAGAGCATAATGAGGGATGTTCGGCTGCCCCCTCTTCCCATCATAGTTTGAACCAGTTTTTCAGGTTAACTTTGTAATGCCCTTGGCAGAGAGAAAAGATCCATTCAGTCAGTTGGGAGGCTTAGAATTTTATTTTTGGTTTACAATATGATTGATTATGGGGTATTGCCCCAGACTCTTCTGTAATATACATGTGTAAATATCATTATCTTTATAAAAATCAAGAAAATTCTGAACTCCCAAACACCTCTGGCCCCAAGGGCTTCAGATAAAGGATTGTGGACCTGTATAACTAACATCTCACAAAGGTATGTGAAAGGGGAATACATTTGTCCAGATCTCAGGGTATTATGTGGGTGTTTGGGGTTAAATTGTGTCTCCCTCACCTTCAAATTCTTATGTTAAAGCCCTCACCCCCAAGTATCTCAAAATGTGACCTTATTTGGAGATAGGGTCTTTACAGAGGTAGTCAAGTTAAAATAAGGTCATTAGGGTAGGCCCTAATGCAGTATGACTGGTGTTCATATAGAAAGAGGAAATTTGGGTATGAACAGGTATAGAGAGATCACTATCTACAAGCCAAGAAGAGAGGCTGGAATAGATCCTTTTCTCACAGCTTTCAGAAGGAACTAACCCTGCCCACACCTTGATCTTGGACTTCCAGGCTCCAGAACTGTGAGACAATAAATTTCTGTTGTTTAAGTCACCCAGTCTGTGATACTTCGTTACAGGCCTGTAGGAAACAGACATAATAGATATGTGAGTGCTGGGAACCCCAAATATCTGAGACAGGTCTCAGTCAATTTAGCAAGTTTACTTTGCCAAGGTTAAGGACACACCCATAACACAGCCTCAGAAAGTCCTGATAGTATGTGCCCAAGGTGGTCGGGGTACAGTTTGCTTTTACACATTTTAGGGAGACATGAGACATCAATCAATATGTAAGATGTATATTGTTTCATTCTGGGAAGGTGGGACAACTTGAAGTGAAGGCTTCCAGGTTAAAAGTGGATAAGAGACAAAAGGTTGCATTCTTTTGAGTCCCTAATCAGCCTTCCACTGAAGACATGATTTAGTCTGACTTAGTGAATCTGCATTTTTACATAAACAATAGGGCAGAGGAAGCAATCAGATATGCATTTGTCTCAGGTGAGCCTCAGAGGGATGACTTTGAGCTCTGTCTGTCCTTTGTCCACAAGGAATTTCTTGTGGGCAAACTGTGAGGGAGGTATGTAGCTTCTTATCTTTGTAGCTATCTTATTTAGGAATAAAATGGGAGGCAGGTTTGCCTGACATAGTTCCCAGCTTGACTTTACTCTTGGTTCAGTGATTTTGAGATACCAAGATTTATTTTCCTTTCATAGTGCTCTACAGGAAATGCCAGAGATATTGGTGTGCTGCAAGTAAAGAGAATAAGACCCGCCTGGCACAGTGGCTCACACATGTAATCTCAGTGCTTTGGGAGGCCAAGGCAGGAGGATCACTTAAGGCCAGGAATTAGAGATCAGCCAAGGCAACATGGCTAGATTCCAGTCTTCACAAAAATTTAAAAAATTATCTAGATTGGGAGACTGAGGTGGGAGGCTTACTTGAGCCCAGGAATTCAAGACTGCAGTGAATTATGATCACGCATTCCAGCCTGGGTGATGGAGGGAGACCCTATCTTTCTAAAAATAAAATAAAATTAAAAGCATAAAGCCAAAAGTGGCTTAAAAGTTTGAATTGGTGATAAATAGTTCCAGGGTTGTTTCAGTGTTTTGATGCTATCATCAAGGACCTGGCCCCTCTTTTCTTGCCTTTTTTCCCTTTTCCCTCCCCTCCCCTCCCCTCCCCTCCCCTCCCCTTCCCTTCCCTCCCCTCTCCTCCCCTCCCCTTCCCTTCACTTCCCTTCCCTTCCCTTCCCTCCCCTCCTCTCCCATTCTCTTCCCTCCCCTCCCCTCTCCTTCCCTTCCTTCCCAGTCCCTCCCCTTTCTTCTCTTTTCTTTTTTTTCACCTCCTCCTTCCTTCCTCCTTCCCTCCCCCTCCTCTTCTTCACCATCAGTGTGGCAGCAGTATCTCTCTCCATGGCTATACAATGGCATCAGTTGCTCCAAGTATTATATCCTCATATGACAAAATATAAAATAGGAAAGGAAGAGGTTCTTCTTGAGGCTTTCTCAGCAGTCTCCCTATATTTATTTCATTGGTCAGAACCAAGTCACATGGCCATTGCCTGCTGCAGGAAGGCTCGGAGAGGGAGTACAGTCTATTCTGCCACATCCATTTCCAGGAAATGAGCACATACATGCATTGATAAATAGGGGAATTATGTTGACATACTCTGGAAGCTGTGTTGGTGTAGCAAAAGAGCAGACTATAGCAGCCTAGCAGGAGAGAGAATTAATAATAACTTTTAGCAGGAAAGGCAAAAGCCTTTAGCTGTACAGGCAGGAATCTTTTTTAACTTTGTGAAAGAAAATGTAAAATGAGTGCTTATTCCTAACACTCCCTCATGTGAGGGCACCTGTTACTCCTGAGTCTTGTACAACTCTAAGCCTGTGGCGGGTTCCACTTCCTCCTATATTTCACTCGCGTCTGTGTGAAGAGAACACCAAACAGGCTTTGTGTGAGCAACAAGTTTATTTCACCTGGGTGCAGGCGGGCTGAGTCCGAAAAGAGAGTCAGCGAAGGGAGATAGGGGTGGGGCCGTTTTATAGGATTTGGGTAGGTAGTGGAAAATTACAGTCAAAGGGGGTTGTTCTCTAGTGGACAGGGGCGGGGGACACAAGGTGCCCACCAGGGGAGCTTTTGAGCCAGGATGAGCCAGGAGAAGGCGTTTCACAAGGTAATGTCATCAGTTAAGGCAGGAACAGGCCATTTTCACTTCTTTTGTGATTCTTCAGTTACTTCAGGCCATCTGGATGTAGACATGCAGGTCACAGGGGATATGATGGCTTAGCTTGGGCTCAGAGGCCTGACTCTATACCCACTCTATCAGCAGCCTCACTGTCTCAGAATTCTGGAATGCATTCCATATTGTTCTTTCTTTCTCTTTTTAAAGTGACTTTTTAAGCATAACATATATGAACCACATGTGAATACATGAACCGGAAATGAATAGTCCATGTTGTTTTAATGCTTTTTATTATATCCTGAGTAGCCCTAGCTATCTTAACTGCCGGCCTAATGTTGTCCAAATTATATTCTGAAATACCCTCTATGTTTTTTTTTTAGGTCTACTTTTACCCCCAACCCCTTCTTTTTCCTATAAGCTCTATTATTTTTAGGGCCTAGTTTTGCAAAAAAACAAGGATTTCCAGTAACGGACTTATAGCTGAAACAACTGAATCTGACATTTTCAGTTCCCGTCCCAAGAACAGGGCTCTGTCAGCTGAAAGAAGCAGGTGCAATGATTTGTTGGGTAGAGGTCAGCAATGTCTGTCTCATAGTGCATATGGACATAACTTTACTCTCACAGGTTCAATATTTGACATGATGAGAATGGTTCAGAAAAAGTAAAAATGCTACAGCTGAATGTGGAGACCGACAGTTTAATGTAATTGGTAGTAGACTATCATTCAAGTGCAATTTGTACTGTGACTAATGGATGTGTGTACAAGGCTTGGGAAAGATTTGTGGCTCCTCCTTTGCCATCTTGTAGATGTAGGAGAGAGGAATGAGAGGCTGGTCCACCAGATTAGCAAAGCATTTTTATCTCTGCACAGCAGATCTTTGAGCAGCCCCAGACTACAGAAGCTGCTTGGAAATGTGGAGATGAGGATTCACTGGCCAATGCTTAGGCATACCAGGGGAATTTTTGGAGTGGGGATAACTGCGGACACCCAGGCAGGCCACAAACTTCCAGAAGTAGCTTTCCTTGAAGGAAGCTAGAGCATATTAGCACCTGGGCCAGCCTGGGAAACATGAGTCATAGAGTCGCCCCAGCCTGACCTGCCCCGGATAGCAGAACCCACACTGCTGGGCCATGGGGGGATAATTGTAGGTTCTCTATAAGGCACTTCTCTGCGTTCAGCCAATTGAGAGGAGAGAAAGATCCTCAATCTTACTTTAAATAGAAAAATATCTTTCACAACTCCCTCTAGCGATTACCTAGATTCTTCTTAAAGATCACCAGTGACAGGTAATGTACTCTCTTTGGAGTTTATACTATATAGTTAAGAGAATGGATTCAAGTCAGATTGCCTGGGTTCAAATTCCAGTTACTCTACTCAACCAAGGATCTGATCTTGATCAAATTATTTAACATCCTGGGTCTCAGTCCTTTCATCTATAAAATGGTGGTAATAATATACAGCATAAGGTTGTGAAGATTTTATATGTATATATATACACACACACACACATTAATTAGAACATAATTAAGTTATATATAACTTTATTTATATATATATAACTTATACGTACATAATTTAGAGAAACCTAGCACCATACAAGTGTCATTCTTAGTACTGTTATTGTAATTATTTTTATTAGACTGACCAAATCAAAGATAATCCAAATCAGAACACATGGTCTGACCAGAAACTTCATTCCATTTCTTGGTTGAACTGAGAAGTTAAGTTGGATATCAAAATATTTGTAAAAAACATTTGTTGCCTTTACCCATCTCCTCATCTCCTATTCTTTCTTCCATTCCTTCTTCTGGAAGCTATCTAGCAGCTTCTCTCTGGAGGACTGCATTCTCTGCTTTCAGAATAAGTACTTCAAATGCTTCAAGTAGGGATAACACTGCCTCCATCTCCAGGAGTGGGCATGTGATTCAGTGTTGGCCAAAGGCACACATTCCCCTGACCATGTGATTTGTTCAGACTTGGGCATGAAACACTGTCAGAGCCAGTGGGGAACGAGTGTTTTGCCAGGTTAGCAGGAAGAAGCACAGATGTGTTCATTGTACGAGTTGGACCTGGGGCGATTTTGGAGCTGCTGGTAGCCATTTGGCAGCATATATTGCCTAAGGAAAAATCCATGGCATGGCATATATTTGTTATTCTTTTTGGCCACTGAGCACCTTCGAACAACTTTCCTATGTTGATGAATTCCCCAATTTATGAGACCACTTTTGTCTGAGCACCTTCGAACAACTTTCCTATGTTGATGAATTCCCCAATTTATGAGACCACCTTTGTTTGTAAAAGCTAGATTCTTACCTTTGAGTCTTTCTTACTCCAGTATATGTGTGTTCTAGAATTTGCTATCAAACTCACTCTTGTCAGACATTTAATCAGAAGCCAATGAGGTAAATAAGGACTTTATTCTTGGGAGGCAGTAGCAGCTTTATCCCATTTCTAGAAGCCCCAATAGCTATGATTCTAGCAGGAGCATCCGGTGCCTGGAACCAGAGCTGCTAGGACAAGTTATACTGGCAATGGTATCTCCAGTGAGTTGGTTTTTAACTTGATTTGCAGTTGAGTTACTGGCTACGAGTTTCCAAATTTCATTCTCAAGTCTTTCCAAAGGTAGTGTGAGCTAGCTAAAATACTTTAGTAAATTCAGTTTTTTGCTTAAACTATCCATAGTTGGTTTCTGTTGTTTGCATTTAGGAACATTAAAGCAGAGAAGAACAGATTCGGGAGATGGAAAGAGACCGGGTCCTAGGGATGTCATATGGGTTCTCAGATCCAGCCACACCTGAAGCCAGAACCCCTTGCTTCTTCATTTATATGAAGCGATGAATTCTCATTTTCTTCAAGCCAATTTGAATTGAATTTTTGAAGCTTGCCTTCAAATACAGATACTCCTCCACTTACAATGGGGTTGTATCTTGATACTGTAAGTAAAGTTCAACTTATGGTATTTTCCACTTACAATGGGTTTATCCAGAGGTAACCACATCGTAAGTTGAGGAGTGTACTGAAGGCATATGGATTTGGCATCATTGTAAAGTAGAAAAATCTAAGTCGAAATCTTACAAATTGGGGACCATCTATAATCTCAATTGTTGTCACCCTCGTCTTCTCTATTATGTCCTGTATATGATTTTTTAATGATTTTGACATAAAAGTTAAAATTAATAATATGCTTTTAAAAACCCATTTAATTCTCTCAGAGGCTATTTATTTCTGTGATCCAAGATTTTTTTTTTTAACAGGCCAGACATCTGTTTAATGTTTAACATCAGATGAAGCCAGAAAAGATTTGACAGTATTAATTTCATTTTTATCCTTGCAATATTTTTTTTTGTTTTAGCTTTTTAAAACATCTAATGTACTTAATCGTGGAAAGTGAAATTAAATGTATGATTTTTCTAATTGATTTCTAAAGTTTTATTAACTCATAACCAAGCTAGATACTAATTATTTATATTTAAGCATTAAACTTCACATGGTTGCATATACTTTTTGTAATAATCTGCCCACATTGTATTATAAAAATAGAAATTACACATTCACTCAAATGGATGTTTTCCTTCCAGTGGAAATGTTTCTAGAGTACATATTGTAATTTACTAAAATGTTTGACATCAAATTCCTTTTTCTGTCATTATAATTTCTGGCACATGCATTTCACATAAATTTTGGTCAAAGGATGTTTCTAGCACCCCTCCCACCCCAAAAGTTGTTGCTTCTCAATGTTTGTGAAACAAAATTATACACCTTTCTTTCTCAGAGCTGGGTCATATGGGCTAGTGAGTTTACTCATTGGCATGTGATTTGGACTTTCATCAAACCAACTAACCAAGATGAAACCAAGATGAAAATGTCAACTTATTTGAATGAACACATCTGTGTTACTTAAAAAAAAAAAAGCATGTTGGCGTAACATACACAAACACAATATTGGATTTATTTTTATTCTTTGGACTCAAAAATGTAGTTGATTCTTATCATTATAAAAGGAAAGATAAATATTTTTAAAAAGAGTGAAATTATAGAAACATTCAAAAGGAAAAAAGTATCCAGAATATTACTATCAGACATAACCATTGTTATTTTGGAGTATTATCTTTAAACCTTCTAACTAGACATGTATTTTAATATTCCTTTTCATTTTTGAGATAATCATGTCCACATAGTTTTATATAATGCTTTTTAATTCATTTCATAATAAAATAGTTGTAAAGCATTAATTTTGCATCATCTGCAATTTGGATGAAATTATTCCATTGCATGACATTGTTACTTTGTTTGTGAATATGAGAATTCATAAAATTATGGAATTATAATTTTAATTTTATAATCATTATAGGTCTAGAATAAAGTCTTAGTTTTTATAATCTAATTATATGTTTGGTTTAAAATACATTATAATTTCACTTAATTTTCCAGATTACCATGAGAGGTATATAAAAATGGTAGCATTAACTTTATTTGTGGGTAAGGAGTTGGTGGGGCGTGGTGCCCATATGAGAGAATACACACTACACAGTCAAGAGACTTGAGTGTCTAAAGCCTGGCTCCCTTCAAAAGCAATGAACTCTGTGATCTTGGCCAAGTGACCCTGAATTTTAATTTGTGTAGCAGAAGGTTGGGGATGAAATTAGATCAGGGGTTCCCAAGCTGTTGTCTGTGAATCAGGGTTCATTTTAGACAAAGTTCTATCCAGTCTGTGATGAAAAGAGAAAACAAGTCAGTAAGTTTATCAGACAACAAAACTTATTTAAATATATTTTTCTCTCTCTTTCACCCCCTAAGGTTATAGCCTTTTCAGGAACCACTGCCTTAGATGATGATCCCTTTGGACTCTAAAATTCTGAAGCTATAAAGTAAGGTCTTAGGGACTCGAGAAGTAAAATATCAACCTAGTTAGAGGGTCAGAAAAACAAAAAATAAAAAGAAAACATAAAATATGTCATGAAGACGAGAAAGAAGTTATCAGTGTGTGTGTGTGTGTGTGTGTGTGTGTAGCAATTTTGAATTTTTAATGTTATCTGGTGCTCTGTAAAGACAATAGAGGCATGTTGACTTCCTGTTCTGCTGGTGAAACTTCAGCTTCAATTCCTGGCAGAAGTTAACATTTAACATGACTTTAGTTGGGCCTTCCAATTTTTCTCATGGTTAGAGAGATATTATTTAAATCAGCTTCACTAGTCTTATTTTACATTTTAATCTGATAAAACAGGGTGACCAGAAAGCCAGATCTGATGGAAGAAGGAAGGGGACATTTGCTTTTCCTTCTCATTTCCATTAACTTTATGTCCTTATATCTGGAGAACACATAACGCTAGGGAAATCTGGGTTTTCTTACACAGCTGGTTTTAAAATACTGCTTTGCAACTCACTATGTGTAAAAACCAATCAGTAGTGCATTGATAGATGGCTCTTTAGTGAGTTTGGAAGTGAAATTATAGCTGTGATGACACATTGGCAGGCAAATGGTGGGGTGTGTTTAAAGAGCTGTATGCCCAGGGTTCAAATCAGGGCTCTGGTGGCTGCATTTGAGTAGATGAGTCATTCATCTGTCATGACCTCTGGAGTTATCCTCATTCACACAGTTTTCAGATTCATTCACGTAGACATGATATGTGTATGTCTTGAGGAGAATAATCAAGAGCTTTCCCCTTTATCATGAATTACTGAAAGGATTTATAAACCTGAAGTAGAATTTGAAATATTTTTCCAAACCAAAATAATATATTTACTTTTATCTACAACATTATGTTTTTGTAGTCTTCCAAATATTTCCCTCTAATTGCTTTTGTGCTGAATTCTTCACTTTGATTGATGTGATTCAATTCTATATGGAAGGCATAGCTCATCATTAAAGATCTGGAAATATACTGATAGAATATAATTGATTCTCATTTTAAAGTTTCACGTTTTATTTTCTCTTTCATTAGGAGTAACTTCTTACACAGCTTCTGCTTATGCAGATGCATAACATAAATAGTTTTCAATTTCCTAGTTTCTCTCATTTTAAATGTGGGCAACAGAAGATGTGAATTTAATTCTTTCTGGTCCCTCATTCTGTCCAGGGTTTCCATTCATGTGGTTGTTCATAAGCATTATAGGCACACTTGGCTTCAGGGCATAAACGTATTCCCTACTCAGCAATAGAAATGATTTTTCTCTGAACTGGGACTGTGGAATCCATGGCTCTGGTTAAATGATGTCTTTGTCTGAGTCTCCTTTTTTTTTTTTTTCTTTTTTTTGAGACAGAGTCTCGCTCTGTCGCCCAGGCTGGAGTGCAGTGGCCGGATCTCAGTTCACTGCAAGCTCTGCCTACCTGGTTCACGCCATTCTCCTGCCTCAGCCTCCCGAGTAGCTGGGACTACAGGCGCCCGTCAACTCGCCCGGCTAGTTTTTTGTATTTTTTTTAGTAGAGACGGGGTTTCACCTTGTTAGCCAGGATGGTCTCGATCTCCTGACCTCGTGATCTGCCCATCTCGGCCTCCCAAAGTGCTGGGATTACAGGCTTGAGAGTCTTCCTTTTTAATGTTTACCTCAGTTGCTTTTCCATTAACTCTAAGTTGCAGAGCACCTTTGCCCAAGGGCACTTTTGTAGAGGTAAACAAAGTTGGTTGGAGGGCACACAGAGAGAAGTGATATCAGAGAGGGTCACATATCTGGTGCTCCAGCTGCTGTAGCATTCAGGAGGCAGATTCCCAGAATGGGTCAATTTTATCAGTGTTTAAGAGAATAAAGAAATGTTAGAAGACTCCCAGAACCTGGCCCCAAATCTATTTTCAATCTGCTTTGTTCATGGCAAAGGGCATTCAAAAAACAGGCAAGACAAGCGGTGAAGCAATCAGCTATAAATAGTAGAGCCTCTGTTTGAAGACAGTGTGTTCTGTCAAGGACTGCGAATATTTGGGTTCTTGCAAAGAACTGTGTCTAATTTTACTCAAATTTGCAAGTGTAGATGAGAAAATCAAAGAAAAAAGTACCCAAGAGAACATAGCACATCATACCGGTGTTTGATGTTCTGTTTCATTTTGTTTTTTGTTCTAGTCACAGGACGGAAAATTTCCACTTTGCCTAGATTGTCTGCTGTTGCAGGGCTGCTCCACAAACTCCATTCACTTTACGGAGCATCTGCCACATGCCAGAAACGAGGCGTGAGCATCAGAAACACAAACGAAACATTCCCACCCATAGCCCTGCAGAGGAGAAAGGCAAGAGAACTGAGAATTCTAACTTACCATCCCACGTGCTGAGTGCTACAGAGAGGGTGACGGAAAGAAAGGTGAGGACTTAGGGTAACTGACTCATCCTGGTTTGTCTGGCAGATTTTTGGTTTTAACACTGAAAGTCTTGTGTCCTGGGAACCCCCTTAGTCCCAAGCAAAACCAGACAGTTGGTTGTCTTAGTGAGGTACTCAGTGGGAACTGCTGGAGGGAGTAATGGGATTGGGGAGGGAATAGGATGTTAGAAAATGTCCCAGAAAAGAAGAAATGTTTAAGCTGCCTCTGAAAGGCTGAGGTAGGAAAAGATAGGTGTGCTAGGCAGAATAATGGCTCCTGAAAATAAGCAGAGCCTAATCATTCGAGCCTGTGAATGTTATCTTATATGGCAAAAGGGATTTTGCAAATGTGATTAAATTAAGATCTTGAGACAGAGTGTTCTAGATTATCTGGGTGGGCTTCTCTGTAACCATAAATGTTCTTATAAAAAGGACATAGAAATCTGCTAACAGAGGAGCAGACAGTGGAAGAGGTGACAATGGAAGCAGGAGGTCAGAGTAATGTACAGGAAGGGGTCACCAGCCCTGGAATGCCCATGGTCACCAGAGCTAGGAAAGGCATGGAAATAGATTCTCCCCCAGAGCATCCAGAAGGAACTGGCCTTGCAATAGCTTGACTTTAGCTGAGTGAAACTGATTTCTGGCTTCTGGCCTGCAGATGGTAAGAAAATAAGTGAGTGCTGTTTTAAGCCACTAAGCTTGCAGTGATTTGTGTCAGCAGTGACATGAGATGAATACAGGAGGGAATGCAGGGAAGGGCAATCTAGGCAGGAGGCTAGCATGACAAAACCTGTAAGAGGGCAAGGGATGTTCAGGATACCACAGGCAGTCAGTGTGTCTGCAGTGAAGCATGCATGGAAACACAGTAGGAGAGGAAGCTCCGGAGAGAGGCAGGGGCTGGGCTGTGAAAGAGTTTTTCCTCCATATTGAAGACAATGAAGACACACCCTATGCTTTAAAGCAGGGTCCTAATGTGATCATATTTCATTTCGGAAAAGTCTTTTTGGTAACAGGATGGGAAAGTAGATAATTGTGAGGAGGAAGAAGATTCAAAGAAGCAGAAACATCCACTTAGAATGATTATATTGTCCAGGCAAGAAAAGATAGGACCCTTAATGGCCAATGGGGACGAAGAACAGGGGCAGTTTCTAGAGATTCTCAGGAGGTGGGTTATACAGGACTTGGTGTCCACCAAGTGAGGCAAAGAAAAGGTTGAAATTTTCATTTGAGTGCTTTGGAGGATGGGACTGTCAATGCAGAGATGGGAATACAGGAGGAGCAGCATGTGTACAGGCTGTGGTTGGGAACGAGGGGTTAGCTTTTAGGATATAGAGGAATGAAATGCTTTCAAATGAGTGCATCTTTGTTCCGTTCAAAAATTGAATGCCACTTATAATCATCGGACACCTCTCAAGATGTGAAAGATTAAAATTACATTTTAAAAGCCTAAGTTACAGGCCAAACATGATGGCTCACACCTGTAATCCCAGTGCTCTGGAAAGCCGCTATGGGAGGACTGCTTGAGGCTAGGGAGTGTGAGCAAGACCCCATCTAAGTTATGGTATTACATCACAAAAATACTACTATTTCTGTACTTAAAAATGCCATGGAGTACTAAAAACAGGTATATTAGTCCCCATTATTTAATTTTTGACTTTTGGAAATATACTTCTATTTCAAGGTTCTACTTAATCTTCCCTTTTCCTCCACTGGAACCAAAATATCCTATATTATAGATTTTTTTTTTATTTATCTTATTTCTTCATTTAGGGAGATAAGCTTCTGAAAACCAAGACCGCGTTACATTCAACTTTGTGTCCTCACAACCTAGTACAGGATCTGCACATAGTTGCGCTTAATAAATATTTGTTGAATCAACCATTTACTATTGTTCTTCCTCATAGTAAGCTGACTTTACATTTCCCAATGCCTTATCATGTCTTTCTCATCACATCTAGTTGCTGAAGTCACTTGGATATAAGGCATAAGGCACACCTCTGGTCATGATGAGAATAAAAATCTAGTTTGGTGACATACCAAGGCTCCTTTATGAATTTTCCACTGTTGTCAGGTTCTTTTCAAAGTGATAAAAATTTCCACACATTAAAGAAAAATTTGACCAAGAATTTTTCTTTCGTCTCTTTAGGACTCTTCCCATGAAGAGAAAAACTACAGCAGTAGATAAGATAATGCATAGCCTTCCTTAAAGATGATTTACAAGTACAGGGTGGAGTGGTTCGGTAAGTAGTTATTTCATACAAGTGTCAATAAAGAATGTGCCTTTTTGCTTGGGGCTGTTAGAGGTAGAATTGTTGGTTGAAGTATTGCAGAATGTGCCCTTATTTGGAAATAGGGTCTTGTCTGTTTTTTGTGTTGTGAGACGGAGTTTTGCTCTTGTTGCCCAGGATGGATTGCAATGGCACGATTTTGGCTCACGGCAACCTCCGCCTCCAAGGTCCAAGTGATTCTCCTGCCTCAGCCTCCCAAGTAGCTGGGATTACAGGCATGCGCCACCATGCCTGGCTAATTTTGTGTTTTTAGTAGAGAGGGGGTTTCTTTATGCTGGTCAGGCTGGTCTTAAACTCCTGATCTCAGGTGATCCGCCCACCTCAGCCTCCCAAAGTGCTGAGATTACAGGCGTGAGCCACCGCGCCCGACATGGAAAAACGGTTTTTACCCAGAGGTAATCAATGTAAAATGAGGTCACTAGGAATGGCCATAATCTAATATGATTAGTGTCTTTGTAAAAAGGAGAAATTTGGACACAGAGCCTGATGCACAGAGGGAAGATGGTCTGTGAACTTGGAGGATGGGAATGATGCACCTCTAAGCCAAGGGGCACCAAACATTGCCAGAGAACCACTGGAGTCTAGGAAAAGCCAGGGAAAGATGCTTCCTCTGCAGGTTTCTGAGGAAGTGTGGCCCTGCCGACCCTCGAGTTTGGACTTCTAGCCTCCAGAATTGAGAGACAGATGTTTCTATTTTTCAGTTGTCATCCAATTTGTGGCACTTTTGGTGACAGCTCTAGCACACTCATTTCGGGGATCATAGACTGTATATCAGCACCTCATCCTACCACATTTTTTTTGACTTGAAATATTTTAGAATAAAAGCATATGTTGACAGTTCCAAATTCAAAGAAAGTTAGCAAAATTTAAATATTTCTGTTTAGGACAGGAAAAGAATCAGTTAGGCTGTTAAAAGAATGAAGATTGAAAAATCGTGAAAATTTTTGCTAAACAGAACTGGCAATCATGCCAGTAGAGCCTATCGCTGATCTATTCATACCTGAGGGGAAATTTTCTAGATATGACTGGCAGCCATGAGATGCCATCGCAGAATAGAGATGGGATTTTATTTTTTATGTAAGGTGCAGAGACAGACAATAATCACTTAAACTAAGATTACTTACGGTCATTTGTGTAAAAAGTACTATATTTCCATTTCACTATACACTTCACATTGCATTAGTTATCTAATATGTCTTTCCTGCAATTTTGAAGGTGTCAAGATGTTAAGGACCATGTATAACTAGTTCCTGGCTGTATCCTTGTGCTAGTGGGTGTCCCAGGCATCCATGGTTGTGAGAGGAAGGAACAGAGGCAAAGAGGATGGGAGAGAGCAGAAGAGAAGAATCAAATTTGGTTTTATTCTTCATTTAAAATCTTCACATTTTTCCATCACAATATATGGCAGTATTTCAATCTAATTCTTTTTAAAAATAATGTTGTGCCATATTTAAAAGTTCGTCTTTATTTTTTCTGAAGTAAAGATATTTTTATTTTCTTAGAATGGGATTAAGAGCCTATGATATGACTGTTCCATTAGAATATTAGTTATGTATAATATTACAGTTTCTATTTTATTTTTTGAGCATTATGTTTCAACCTCTATTCCCTCTCTGCCAACTATCTTGTAAATATCCCCACAAGGGAGATGTTATAGACAAATAATTGTGAGAAAAAATAATTGTAAGCAAATCCCTGTAGATCTATAGTCACTTTGTCATATTAAAGGAAAAGGGCACAGGGATATATTTCAATTTGAGAATCAGGATACCTGTTTGCATTCTGCCACCAACATGCTTTGACACTGAATAAAGCTCTTAAGCACAGTTTTATTCTTTGGAATAAAAGCTTCTCAACGAACATTTTGCATTGATTACTTGATAAACATCTTTAAATGTTATGAACATCTGGGAATAAAAAATTCTCTCTGATTGCAAAGTGCTATATTGCTTGTGTTTATGTATAAAACTCATTCAGGAGATTGTTTCTTCTTGTCATTAAGAAAATAAAGCCAGCATCAGCATTCTCCAAAAGGACCAGGCACAGTGGCTGGTCCTTTCCAGCACTTTGAAATAATGAGGCAGGCAGCTCACTTGAGCCCAGGAGTTCAAGACCAGCCTAGGAAACATGGCAAACCCTGTCTCTACAAAAAAATACAAGAATTAGCTGCTGTGGTGGCATGCACCTGTAGTCCCAGCTGCTTGGGAGGCTGAAGCTGGAGAATCACCTGAGCCCAGGAGGTCAAGGCTGCAGTGAGCCAAAATGTAGACCTTTAAAATGATGACTTTCCCCTTTGAATCAGTCTTCAGGGAAGGCTACGCATTCATTTAAATTAGGTTAATAGTGTTTAAAACATGGCTGAAACGTCTCTTTTCAATTGCAGTCAAAGCTGTTTCTCATTCTTTGAATATCCTCTTTGATGGCAAGTTTTTATACTCCTAATATTTAAATTAAATTTTTAATTTGGTATTAAAAATGGCTAAAATGCCAGGCATGGTGGCTTATGCCTGTAATCCCAGCACTTTGGGAGGCCAAGGCCAGAGGATCACTTGAGGCCAGAAGTTCAAGGCCAGCCTGGCCAACATGGTGAAATCCCGTCTCTACTAAAAATACAAAAATTAGCTAAGTATGGTGGTGCATGCTTGCAGTCTCAGCTACTTGGGAGGCTGAGTCATGAGAATCGCTTGAACTTAGGAGGCAGAGGTTGCAGTGAGCTGAGATGGCACCTCTGCACTCCAGTCTGGGCAACAACATGAGACTGTCTCCGGAAAAAAAAGATGCTAAAAGTCTTTGTAACCAAATATACCTAATGAGGTGTCACTATAAAATGACACTTTCTGATATGCTCATATAATAGCTCTGAATGTTACTTCCAAAAGTTGTTTCAGAAGAATTAGGCAGGGTCAGCATATTGGGATTAAAGGTAAAATCACCCATGATTATCCTCGGGAAATAAAATATTTACTTGCACTTCTATATTATGATGTATTAGTAAAATAAAATCTTACTACTATACGGTTATACCTCTTGTTCGTGACAGATGATGTGAAACTCAGAAACGAAATGAGAAAGATGTGCTCTAGTGAAAAGTCTAAGGGTGATTTTCATCTCCAGGCCTGCAACATACAACAAATAAATTCTTTCTTTTCCTATGAACAGAAGAGGTGGTTTGGGATAAACATAATGAGAGTCTTAGAAAAGCAGGCATATGTGTGTGCGTGTTTCCTCCTTTGAGGTTGAGGTGAGCTCACAAGAGAAAACATGCCTCATGCCATTGATACTATAGTCTCTAGCCCTAGGGTTGCCCTGGGATTTCCATAGACCTCAAAATGCTCAAGGCATCTAGGGGATTGATTGTTTTGCCTACTGTTGGTCAGCAGTCTGCTCTCATAGACTGGGAAATGGACTGAGTGCCCCTTTCCATGCCTGGCCAGCCACACACCACTTGCATTCCTGCCCTGCGGGAAAGCGTATGTGAGTACCTCATAGCCTACAGGCCTAGTGCAATGTAGCAGCTGCATCTGATCATGTAACCTCATTGAAGCTGTTGTGTGTGGTCTAGTCTGTTTGGTGTTCTGTCCAAGGGGCACAGTTCTTAACCAAACATATTTGAAAAGTTAATCAATTTGTTCATTTGAAATGTACAAATGTTCATTTGTGTAATTTGAAATGCATTAAAGTAAATAGTTATGGACCTTCTGGAATATTTCTGGGATCGCTGTTCTTTCACACCTTATACTCTTTGACACGTAATTATAGCTTCTCATTTGCCAACTGCAATTCCCCCTCTCCTGCTAGGCCCTTCCATTCCTCTTGCCTCTCGGGTTCTGCAATATTCTGTTTGCTCTCCAATTCTGCATCCCAAAAGATTAGAAAAGGGTTTTGCAGAGATAAGCTGACTTTAGGGAAAGCGAATAGAAATTGGTCTGATAAACTGGAAGTCAATGGACATACCAATAATTGCTATTGTGTTTAGTTTGTAATTTTAGTTTACAAATTCTAGTGTCTGTGCTGCATTCTCATTGTGACTCGGTATGTTCTTTCCATTCCCTACAGTGTCCTAGTTACCCTATCCTCACAGTATTTTTGGCTGTGATGGTTGTTTATATGATATCTTTTTAATTCTCCTGCATCTCTGACCTCTCTGTATTTCACTGCATTGTTGACTTCTTACCTCATAATTTAGTTTGTCTCCTCAGATTCAAGCCACATGCCTTCTGCCTTGTCTTGCATTGTCTGATTGCAGGGGTAGGGACAAAAGTGAAAAATAAGACAAGGGCAGAGGAGGGGCAGGGACACAATTAAGGAAGATGCCTCAATTTAGGCTGGGGAGAGTCTGCATGCAAGGCAGGCAGGTGCTGATGCAGAGATCAGGAGGCTAGGATGGAAGATTTGCCTCTAGGGAAGATACTCTAGGAGCTCTGCTGCAGTTTCCCAGAACAATTTTTAAAAAAGGATCCTAAAACTGACTTGAAGAATGGATGCATCATTGGAATAATCACATAGCCTTTCAAGGATTCTACTTTGAAGATGTCAACACCATTGAAAGCTAGATATTTTGCTGTATTTAAGAGAAGCATCACTTCTGTGACTTTATAGCCATGTCTCCTACATCTGTGCTATTGTTCTTCATATCTGAAATAGAGGTTGACAGTCATCACTAATGATGCAGATGGAGCTTTCTTTTTTTAAATACGTAGTGTACCTGAGGCCAGGCGTGGTGTTTCACGCCTGTAATCCAAGCACTTTGGGAGGCCGAGGCAGGTGGATCACTTGAGGCCAGGAGTTCGAGACCAGCCTGGCCAACATGGCGAAACCCCATCCCTACTAAAAATATAAAAATTAGCAGGGTGTGGTGGCACGCCCATCTAGTCCCAGCTACTCAGGAGGCTGAGGCAGGAGAATTGCTTGAACCCAGGAGGCAGAGGTTGCAGTGAGCCAAGATTGTACCAGTGCACTCCAGCCTGTGGGGCGACAGAGCAAGATCTGTCTCAAAAACAAAACAAAACAAAACAAACAACAACAACAACAAAAAACAACAGCAAAAAATACAGTATACCTGAAAGATTAGATAAGGAGCCAAGGCACTAACACATTTCCAAACTATATTATTTTCTCTAGTAACTGTCTAGGGAACTTAAATTCTCTAGACTTTACTTTTTCATGCAGGCTATTAGGCATCCTAGTTTCGTGCCCTAGTGAAAAAATTTGGGGGTCCTTCAGCAAGAGTCAAGAGGCTAAAATAGGCAACAAAAGAGCTTTCATATGAACAGTTCTCAGGAACCTGAAAAAGCAAGCCCTCAACTCTTTAGCCCTACCTCTCACTGTTTCTCAGAAACAACATCTCATTTTTTGGTCTTTACTTTCATATCTGAAGCAAATATTTTCTGACCTCTTTTTACCCACTCAAATCTCTCCATACTTTAAGGTCCAGATCAAGTCTAAACTCTCCCAAGACTCACGTTGACTGCCCCAGTTCACATTAATAGGTTCTCTGAACTCCTATGGCAGATTTCGATTTTTTTTTATCAATTCTACTCATCCTAGAGTTGTGCCATGGGTGTCAGTTTTGTCTTGATAATCAACCATATGACAGCGCTTTCTGAGGAATGGGATTATTGTGCACCTTTTGTATTCTCTGCCCATTTAAACCTACTCAACACATTATATAATGAGTCTTCAGTCAATACTAGCCAACTGTAGTTAATCAACAAATAAATATCCCCTAGAGCCCAAGATAAAAGAAAGTTCTTTGGTAATAAGGAGTTCATAAGGGTCAAAATCTTGGGAGAGTTGTTCAAGATCTGAGCTAGGAAAAGCTAAATATTTTGTGGAATTAACGTAAGGCATACCTCAGACAGGAAACATAAACCACAGTTATTTTTTAGAAAGATTTCTTCCGCATAAGTTCCATGTTGAGAAATTGTTGCACCTAATTATTGGTTAACCTGCTTTTCAACAAGAAAACAAATTTGATACCTGCAGAGAATCAATCAGGAAAGATTTTACCTCATGAGATTTGGGACTTTCAGCAAGCTCATTTTGTGAAGTTCATTTCCCTCATGAGGAAAACAAAGAGAATCCCTTGGTTCAACAACTTGGTCTCTTGACACTGCATGCACAAAGTGTAAATGTGGGAAGACATAGTAAATCAGGCAGAATTGGAGGGTGAAAAGACCAGGAGAAGTTCTGCAAATTTCTAATTTGACCCAATTTTTCTTACACAGTGATAACTGCTGCCAGATTTAAGATTCAACTAAACCTCAAGCTGTGAAGGCATTATATTTACTCATAAAAATGATCCAATGGAATATTTATCAGCTTAATGGGTATTGTGTGAAGTTAAACGCAAAACAGACAAAGATCTAGAATGCAACAGTCATCAATACAGGGCCAGGAGACAACAAAAATAAGGCTGAATTAACACCAAAATTAAGACTGTATAGTATGCACAAATAAAGTGTTGAAAGTCTTTTATGAATCACTGGCTTAAACATATCTGTATGGAAGAGCTGGGAAAAAGGGTTGCTCTTCTTTCTATTTCTTTAAAGGGGAGCCTGTGAGACACAGGGATCATTTTTGTTTCGGTAGGTGGAGTTCACTAACCAAAATGACAACAAACTCTGGGAAATGGGCACTTAACTCCTGGCATCTGTTCAAACCTCCTAAAACCAGGCATGTTTTCCTGTCTGATGTATAAGCCACCCAGGCACAAATTAAAAGCAGATGCTCCATGGTTTTTTGAGGCTATTTATAGCTCAGAGTCTATACTTTCTGGTAATCTCTATACAGCAGAACATTCCGAAGGGATAGTGAGCATTTTGCAATAATGAATACCCTATTCTAGTAGATTTCAATTTCTCTGTTTTGGAATTATTCTACAAACCTTCTTTCCTCAGTGGGAAAAATTATTGTTGCAAAAGGAACGTGAGGTGTTTTCCATACTACATATGCCCTAATTACACAATCACAAGATTTGATATGTGAACTAAAAGCAAGAAGGATAGTTTTATTTTTATGCCCTGAACTCCCTCTCTTGTTAAATTCATGCAATTTGGTTTAGTCTGTTCTTCGGAGCAATCACTTGAAATATGAAGCACAGCAGCATTTATAAATTAAAATGGAAAACATTAGGGTTTCCATTGAAGGAAATAAACATTGAAGGAAGTAAATCTATTCTACCAGGATGTATTGTGTGTTACGTGCATAGAGCAGGTACTATGGAGATTAAACAAAGAAGTACAATTGTTGCTCTTTGTCTTCTGTGAACTTGAAATTGTTGTGAAGAGAGTGATTCAGTGCAAAAAACTGAATTTAATAATAGAAAATAATACAGCAGGTGTTGCCTACATGTATACAGAAAATGATAATCCTGAGGAGAGATTTTAATATACCCTGAAATAGTCGTCTTTGATATTAAACACAGAGTAGTCTCATAATTCAGGACTGGATTATGGAACAATGGACAATGAAAGTGAATTAACTTACTCAGAAAATGCCCATATCTCAAAAGGGCCAATTCCCTGAGCTAAGAGCCGTGAACACAGGAGGAATGAGATCCCATAGGGAGGTGATGTGCCTGCTAAAGTGGGTCCAACTTCTTTGCCTATTGAAGCAATCTTAGAGTTCCCTTTCTACAAAATAATACTTGTCCCCTGTTTTATGAAGCTTTTTTTCTAGGTGACAGTTCTATCCCTTGAATAGATTCTTCTATCGCCTCTTTTCCCTCCCTAAACTGTACTTCCTTCATGAAGCACTTCCTACCAAAGGAGAGATGGTAATGAGGCCATCTCCACCGACGAGTGATTGATTGAAATAAGCTTGCCCTTAACTGGCTTCACTCACCGCTACACAAGACGCTCTCACCACTTTTCTTGAACACAATATCACTTTGGTAGTAGTTTGTGGTTTTTCTGTTTAGTCGTCTTTCCCCTTTTCTGCTAATATTAGTGTTTCCAACAAGACAATCGTGAGCTCTTTCTAATTTTTAACACGGTATCCATTAAGCAGATTAATGCTTCCAGTGATGATTGCGGTTATAAATAAATATAGTGCCTTAGAAGTTTAAAATGGAGGTTTATTTTAACATTTGTAAGTCTTAGCAGGGCTTATTGAGAAAGCTTCCAACCCTAAAGTAAAATAGAGGTGTTGTTTTTCTGCAAAATGAGATGTTTCAAAATTTTTCTCTTCACCAACTCAAACAACTCAGAATTTTTGAATGTGTTGGTGAAAATGATTCAGGAGAACTAAAAAATTTGGTAACGTTTGGGGAGTAATAGAACCTGGAGGCATTCTAAAGGCACATTTGTGACAGCAGAATCATAAAACTACCTGCAAATTACCTACAGACTTCAGTGATCCCCAAAGCCTCTACCCTTAAACATGTCCATTCTGTTTCTTCTTTTCAGAAAATTAAGCTTCCGTGGAAATCAGGGCAAAAGTTGCTCCTGTACCCTCTCTGTCACTCTCCATTTCTTATTGGTCAACAACAGCTACCTCAGAGAGGTCCACAGAAAGGATAGCTCCCGAGTTGACCCCCTTTATTTATTTATTTATTTATTTATTTATTTATTTATTTATATTTTTGGTTTTGAGACAGGATCTCACTCTATTGCCCAGGCTGGAGTGCAGTGGTGTGACCTCAGCTCACTGCAGCCACAATCTCGTGGGCTTAAGCAATCCTCCCACCTCAGCCTCCCAAGTAGCTGGGAACACAGGCGTGTGCCACCACACCTGGCCAATTTTTGTATATTTTGTAGAGACAGGATTTCGTCATGTTGCCCGGGCTGGTCTCAAATTCCTGGGCTCAAGCAATCCACCTGCTTTGACCTTCCAAAGCTGGGATTGCAGGCACGAGTCACTGTACCTGGCCCACCTTTTAATATTACTGGACTCTACTCTAAAATGATGTGAGGAATTTCTTATCTGAACTTATTTTTCCACTGGGATTTATCTGTTGGAAGTTACTAGTAAGCAATCCCCACTCACCAAAAAATGAAAAAGTTTGCTGTTTGTGTTGGAATGGCTTAGGCTATGAATTCAAGTTTGTGCATTTATAGCCTGTTTTTTGCTTCTTCTGAGTTATTTGGCCATAGACAATGTACTTAACTTTATCTTGCTTCAGTTTATCTATGAAATAGAAATAAAATAATAAAATAAGGAATCATTTTATTAACCATAGACACTGAACTCCAGCCTTACTCTCTTATTCTTTTTATAACTTGTTACTTGTCTTTGGAAAGTATGGATTACCCTGGTACAGCTTAGAAGCTAGTGTTAGGGAGCCCTGCTTCCCTTAGGTGATCAGGTCCTAAAGATGAAGTTGATAATAGGGTCTTAGGACACACAGGTGATGTCAATGTGAATTACTAAGCACCACCTTCTGACCATTGCCCAGTAGAGAACCCTGCTAGTCAGTGAGAAGCAACGATGCTCAAAGATGCCCATTTCACAGTATGAATTCACCTTGGATGTTGGTAGTTCTGTCGTGTAAGTCTGTGACACTTGTCATGTGTTACTGATTATACTACAGTAATAGCACCTCTGGGTCCACCATTCTGCCTTTATAGAGTTTTCTTTCTTATTTGGAATAATCTGTCAACAAAAGATCTCTAGGTTAATAACCTTGAGTCTTTTCTTTGTCAATCAAAACTTCAAATCTACAAGAATGATAGTATTCTCTTAAACATACTGGTAATAGTGGTTGTTGATATGTAATAATAGCAGTACTATAAGTAGCTGATAATTATGTTTCCCTCACTTTGTCAGATTCAGTGCTTTGTATATGTTAGTTCTTTTATTCCTTGTGACTCCCTCTGAAGAAGGTACTATTCTAGCCACCATTTATAGGCGAGGAAACTGTGGCACAGGTTGGTTAGCAATGTGCCCACGTCATCCAGCTAGTAAGTGGAAGCTAGAAAGTTAGGAACTGGGATTTGAATCCAGGTGATCTGGTCTCCAAGTTTTTACTCTTAGCCTCCAAGATGTATCACTTCTTTGTTAATAATGTTACATACTATTTATTATATGTTCCTTTTGTGCATGTCACTGTTTTAAGTAGTTTGTATGCAATATTTTATCTCTTCTTTATAACTATCTTCTGAGGGAGGTTTCTGCTTCAATTTTTCAGATGAGAAAACTAAGGCTAAAAAAACTGAAATATTCTAACCAAAGTCACACAGCTAGGAAGTAGCAAAGCCAGCATTCCTCAAAGCCCCTAAGCTTAACCTATGAGCAAAACTGTCCCAGATATATGGAGCTAGTTTCTTCCAAATTGAGTGGAAAGTTCCATTTAGGTCATTTATGGTTTTTTTTTTAATAACCTTTCCATAAAGTCATGTCAGGAACATGTCTTTAAAATTATCAGAGGCAAACTTTTTTTTTTTAATTCACATATTTATAATTGGTGGGAAAATACTTTCTGGGTAGGGAGGGATTGGTATGTTCACAAACAAATATTCGGGGCATGTGTGGAGAATTGTGAGCTATGTATTTTGACTGGAGACTGTGGGGGGTAATAAATGTTGAAATTAGACAAGAAGTAAGCCTGGAGAGGTGGGATGTGGCCAAATCATGTAGGGCCTTGAAAGCTTTGCTTGGAGTCATAATGCGCTCCACTGACAGTGAGGGACCCGTTGAGCTCCGTGCAGGGCCAGGGTTCCAGCCAACTGAGGGAGATTCCTGGGATGGTGGTGCGTAAGCCAGGTCGAAGCAGAGAAGCAGAAGTAGAACGATTAGGTAAAAGGTTATTGCATAGTTTTTGTAAATCCAGCAAAAGACGTGCAAGAATGTTTACGACTTCTCATTCATAATAGCAGCTTTTTTCATAAAATCCAGACAATAGAAAAATCATAGAGTAATTAAAAAGAACAAACTGCTGCTGTATACAGCAATAGGAATGAGTTCCACAGATATAAGACTGAGTGAAAGAAGCCAGACACAAAAAAAGTAGGTGCTACAGTCCAATGACGAGAACATCAAGAAACAAGATTTGTTTTAGGGGAAACAAATGTATGGCTAGAGAAGGCAGAACAGTTACTTCTGTGAGGACAGATGGTGCGTATTGACTGGGAAGGAACATGAGTGTTCTGGATGTTGGGTGTTGTATCTTTTGATGGTCGTGGGATTACATGGTTTTCATACACATGACACGCATACATAGATACATGTAGGCCTATGTAGATACGTAAAAATTGAGTTGCATATTACGATTTGTACACCATGCAGTACATCGTGTACATATACCTGAATAAGAAGATTTTTTTTAAATTACTGTATAGTTCCATCAATTCTATTAATAATTATAGAAACTTCCCACTGGAGAATTTCCTTTTATTTTTCTGTAATTGAAAAAAGAGAACATATTTCTTCGTCTCCTACTCTAACTCAGATTTTCTTCGTGGTTGGTTGGGTGACCTCTCTGTGATTCACTGAATCAGTGGCAAGAGTGGCGGCTTCAGCGAGAGGTGAAGAAAGAGGAGAAGGCTTCAGAGGTAATTGAGGAGAGGGCAGGAAATGAGTCAGCTTCCCCTGGGCGTGAAGTGTAAGCTGCCTCACTCAGCGGAGGGTGGCCCTCTTCCTCTCGGAATTTCCACATACCTTCCCTGTTTTCATTCTCCTACACCAATGCCACTGTTTCTTATGAATGAAAATCAGGCAGGTCGCTGTGGTTCACCCATTTTCACATAAAATCACAAGGGACTAATTATTTTTAACTGGAAGCTAATTGGCAATTTATATGCAGAGCATACAAAGGGTTTGTAGTAATTAGACAATATGAATGCTTGTGAATGTGTAACTGGAAAGCAAGCTGATTTTCTCACAGAATTATGTGTATGGAAATTTATGGTTCTGAAATGAGTACATGCTTCTCTAAACAAGCTGGTGTAAACCAGACAGAGAAGCCTATGAGTAAAGACAGCCAATGAGTGTTTTTTGGAGAATAGTTGGTATAGGGTAGAACACATACCAGGGAGAGAGATTAAGGCAGAAAAATTCATTTTGAGTAAGATCATGGTTGACTTTGAATATCAGATGAAAGATTTTCTAAGTAGTTTAATAGGTAACTGGAAACCATTACAGACTTAAGAATAGGACATAGGACTGAGCTCAGGACAGAAATATACTTCAGGAAAAAAGAACTCAGTAGCCTGAGAATTGTCTGGATGCTGGGGGAAAGTGAAAATGTGATTTTAGAATGGTTTAAAAGGAAAAAATAAGCCCTTTAAAAATAATTCTAAATAATAATTTAATCTTGATATTCTTATCTTGACTTGCTTAGTGTGTTTAATCTGAGTAAGCTGCTACTTGGATCACCATCTGAATGTCTAATATGATAACAAGTAAATGGTAAGTTTCAGGGTTTGCATTTATCTTGGTGTGTATTAGGAATATGGCAATGCGGTGGATATATAATGACTTGCTGTATATGAAATTATGAATAGTTCTGCTTTAAAAAATTCCCTCCAAAATCGAAGCCTTGTGGAGGTAACAATACTATGGAATAACGTTAATATATATTTTTCTTTTATATAATTATTTTTTATTTTACTTTAGGTTCTGGGATACATGTGCAGAATGTGCAGGTTTGTTACATAGGTATATGTGTGCCATGATGATTTGCTGCACCTATTGACCATCGTCTAAGTTCCCTCCCCTCTCCCTGCACCCACCACAGGCCCTGGTATGTGTTGTTCTCTCCATGTGTCCATGTGTTCTCATTGTTCAGCTCCCACTTATGAGTGAGAATGTGTGGTGTTTGGTTTTCTGTTCCTGTGTTAATTTGCTAAGAATGATGGCTTCCAGCTTCATCCATGTCCCTGCAAAGGACATGATTTCATTCCTTTTTATGGCTGCATAGTATTCCGTGGTGTATATGTACCACATTTTCTTAATCCAGTCTATCATTGATGGGCGTTTGGACTGGTTTCATGTTTTTGCTATTGTAAATAGCGCTGCAATAAACATACATGTACACGTGTCTTAATAGTAGAATGATTTGTATTCCTTTGCATATATACCCAGTAATGGGATTGCTGGGTCAAATGGTATTTCTGGTTCTAGATACTTGAGGAATCTCCATACTGTCTTCCACAATGGTTGAACTAATTGACGCTCCTACCAACAGTGTAAAAGCATTCCTACTTCTCTACGGCCTCACCAGCATCTGTTGTTTCTGGACTTTTCAATAATCGTCATTCTGACTGGCATGAGACGGTATCACATTGTGGTTTTGATTTGCATTTCTCTAATGATCTGTGATGTTGAACTTTTTTTCGTATGTTCGTTGGCCACGTAAGTGTCTTCTTTTGAGAAGTGTCTGTTCATATTCTTTGCCCACTTTTTGATGAGATTGTTTGTTTTTTCTTGTAAATTTGTTTAGGTTTCTTGTAAATTTTGGATATCAAACCTTTGTCAAATGGGTAAATTTCAAACATTTTCTCCCATTCTGTAGGTTGCCTGTTCACTCTGATCATACTTTCTTTTGCTGTGCAGAAGCTCTTTAGTTTAATTAGATACCATTTGCCAATATTGGCTTTTGCTGCAATTGCTTTTGGTGTTTTCATCATGAAGTCTTTGCCCATGCCTATGTCCTGAGTGGTATTTTCTAGATTTTCATCTAGGGTTTTTATGGTTTTGGGTTTTACATTTAAGTCTTTAATCCATCTTGACTTAATTTTTTATAAGGTATAAGGAAGGGGTCTAGTTTCAGTTTTCTGCATATGGCTATCCAGTTTTCCCAGCACCATTTATTGAATAAGAGATCTTTTCCCCATTGATCGTTTTTGTCAGGTTGAAGATCAGATGGTTGTAGATGTGTGGTATTATTTCCGAGGCCTCTGTTCTGTTCCATTGGTCTATGTCTGTTTTGGTGCCAGTACCACGCTGTTTTGGTTACTGTATTCTTGTAGCATAGTTTGAAGGCAGGTAGCATGATGACTCCAGCTTTGTTCTTTTTGGTTAGCATTGTCTTGGCTATACATGACCTTCTTTGATTCCAAATGAAATTTAAAGTAGTTTTTTTTTCTAATTCTGTGAAGAATGTCAATGGTAGTTTGATGGGAATAGCATTGAATCTGTAAATTACTTTGAGAAGTATGGCCATTTTCATGATATTGATTCTTCTTATCCATGAGGATGGAATGTTTTTCCATTTGTTTGTGTCCGCTCTTATTTTCTTGAGCAGTGGTTCATATTTATCCTTGAAGAGGTCCTTCACATCCCATATTAACTGTATTCCTAGGTATTTTATTCTCTTGGTAGCGATTGTGAATAGGAGTTTGTTCATGATTTGACTCTTTGATTGTTTATTATTGGTGTGAGGAATGCTTTTGATTTTTGCACATTGACTTTGTATCCTGAGACTCTGCTAAATTTGCTTATCAGCTTAAGGGGTTTTTGGGCTCAGATGGTGGGATTTTCTGAATATAGAATCATGTCATCTGCAAACAGAGACAATTTCACTTCCTCTCTTCCTATTTGAATACCCTTTCTTTATTTCTCTTGCCTGATTGCCCTGGCCAGAACTTCCAATACTATGTCGAATAGGAGTGGTAAGAGGGGCATCTGTGTCTTGTACTGGTTTTCAAAGGGAATGCTTCCAGCTTTTGCCAATTAAATATGATATTGGCTGTGAGTTTGTCATAAATAGCTCTTATTATTTTGAGATATGTTCCATCAATACCTAGTTTGTTGAAAGTTTTTAACATGAAGAGATGTTGAATTTTATCAAAGGCCTTTTCTGCATCTATTGAGAAAATCATGTGGTTTTTGTCTTTGCTTCTGTTTATGTGATTTTACATTTATTCATTTGCATATGTTGAAGCAGCCTTGTATCCTAGGGATGAAGCTGACTTGATCGTGGGGGATAAGTTTTTTAATGTGCTGCTGGATTCAGTTTGCCAGTATTTTATTGAGGATTTTCACATCAATGTTCATCAGGGATATTGGCCTGAAGTTTGTGTCTCTGCTAGGTTTTGGTATCAGGATGATTCTGGCTTCATAAAATGAGTTAGGGAGGAGTCCCTTTTTTTCAATTGTTTAGAATAGTTTCAGAAAGAATGGTAGCAGCTGTTTGTACCATTGGTAGAATTCAGCTGTGAATCCATCTGGTCCTGTGCTTTTTTACGGTTGGTAGGCTATTAATTACTGTCTCAATTTCACAACTTGTTATTGGTCTTTTCAGGAATTTGACTTCTTCCTGGTTTAGTATTGGGAGGTTGTATGTGTCCAGGAATTTATCCATTTCTTCTAGATTTTCTAGTTTATTTGTGTAGAGGTGTTTATAGTATTCTCTAACGGTAGTTTGTATTTCTGTGGGATCAGTGGTGATATCCCCTTTATCATTTTTTATTGTGCCTATTTGATTTTTCTCTCTTTTCTTCTTTATTAGTCCGGCTAGTGGTCTATCTATTTTGTTAATTAAAAAAAAAATCAGCTCCTGGATTCATTGATTTTTGGAGGGTTTTTGTGTCTCTATCTACTTCAATTCTGCCCTGATCTTAGTTATTGATAATTTTTAATTTGATGGGATAAATTGTAAGTCAGGAGTTACACATGGGCAGAACAGGAAGGAAATGAAAACATATTGAGTAACTGTCACATGCTACATGTTACAGTATTAGCTCATTTAATCCTGAGAACAGTACTGTAGGGTGGGAATTATTATCCCCACCTCACAGATAAGAAGTTAAACAGACTTGGAATTGAATTTCCCCTTCATTATCTTCAATTGTGTGATCCTAGGCAAGTGATTTAACATTTTTAGATCTCAGTTTCCTCATTGGCTAAAATGGAGACAGTAAAGTATGAAGGTTCTAGGGGTATTGTCTGGATTAAATAACACACATTAAATTTTTAGCCCAGCACCTGCCTTATGACAGTTGATACATACTGACTTGCTATGTGCCAGGTAGTGGCTGAGAAACTTACATTTATTGTCTCATTAAATCTTCACACAAATGTTATGGTAGGCACTCAATTATTATGTTGTTCTCCCAAGTAATAACAAGCTTTATTAAGTATTTTACTGTGGCTCAGAGAGATTCTTACTCATCCAAGATCAATAAACTAACAAGTGGCAGAACTGATATTCCAATTTAGTTTTATTTGAGGGCAAAAGCCAGAAACTCTAAAAGACATCTCACGTTAGAAAATGATAGGAATACTCATAAATTACCTAAGTTATTTCATCTCCCTGTCTCTGATTTGGAGATCAATAAGAGAATAAGCCACTTGCTAGGCACAGGATCACATTTTAAAAATTGTGACATATTTAAAAAATGGAGAAAAATGAAGATGTGATATGGACGGAAAGAATGTCTGTATGAAAACGATCAAGGTTGTAGCTGGAAGAGGGCCTATAATATCAGTGATACTTGAGCATCTGTGATTGTGCCTAGCCTTTCAGTGTGGCGTTAACGTAAAGTGCATATTAACATGAGTGCATATGCCTGAGCATCGAGGATCCATGCAACATTATGTCTCATGTCTCGTTAGACAGGAGACAAAGCAGGGCACATGAGAACATACAATCACTTTACTGGTTTTAAATTCCACACCTAAGTTATAAACCAGATTTCTGCAACTACGTGCATGTGACACAATTATAAATATATAGGCAGCATCTAATGTACTTTTGTTAGGTGCCCCTGTGAATAAATCCACTCTTTTTGGATGGAGACTTCTGCTTAGGGTAGAGGCATGAGGAAGAGAACCTTGATGATGAAAGAGCAAGAGGTGTTTGCTCAATTACCACTGGCTTCATTTTAGAATTTAGGATTTTATTTTCCTAATGTGGTTTGCAAATTTAGGGATAGATGTGAACTTTGCTAGAAGAGATTTTGAAGACTATCTTGGGGAAGGATTGAGCCAGGGAAGAAATCTAAACTTGGCATCTGACAAGGAATTTGAAAGAAAATAGAAATGTTTAGTGGGGTTTATTATTATTGTTATTATTTTCTGTACGGCATATGATAGAAACTTGTGTTTCTGTCACCCATGAAATTGTCAGCCAAGTTTGCATTTTGGGAGCTAATGCTTGAAAGAGTAATTGTTGTCTGTGTGTTTTTGTTTGGTTTGGTGGAAGGATAAAGAGGGCCCTACTTTAGGTGGGGGAGAACACATTCACCTACGTATGACTACTTTTTCCAGCCTGCAAAAGCCATGGCCTTGAACCTGTTGTACTCTCAGTTTACAACTCTTTTCCGTAAATAATTATTTCTGTTTATACAGGGCCTTCCCACCTCTGAGAATATGCTACAATTTCCCTAAGCAGGTTAGTACAAGTTAGGCAAAGTATTGGGTCAGAAAACAAGTGACAACAAAACGTGGCATTATGATGAACTTAAATTGACCCTGATTGGATCTGGTGTATGTGGCCTCTTGGAGTGAATTCTGTCTTCATTTGGTACACGGACTGAAAGTGTGTAGGGCCCTTGTACTGCCCATATCTTTTTAAATTGGGAATCTCTGTCCTGATAACAGGGAACAAGTTTTACTCCTTTTTGGCAATTCCTCCTGCAGACATCAATTAAACTTGACTATAGCACTTGCTTAGTTAAAGCAAGAAGAAAATTCCTTTGCTATTGTACTCTCTGCTGGGGCCTCTGGTGGATGCCGAATGCCCTGTTGACCTCTGACAAAATCTGCAGCTGGTGAATTTGTGACCTATTCTCTTGTTTGGGTCAGGGCCAGTGGTCCTCCTCTGCTGCCTTAACCCTACCTAGGGTTGCTGGCATTGTAGGTCCCTTGCATGTCTGCCACATCATCCATGCAGTCTTAATCCAGCCTGCCTGCTTTATGACCTCATTCACCATGGCTGTCCCTCAGCAAGATTTCCACCCCTCTGGTCAACTCTCTTCTGTGCCTACTCTGGGGTACATTAGAGTTACTGGATTTGTCTCTCACGCTTGAGAGCTTGGAGAGGAGAACAAGTGCTAATCTGACTGTCTGTCTGCCTAATCACAGCACACTACTGTGTCTTTGGTCTCTGTTATATCCTGGGGAGCATCTTTTTGGATGTTACGTTTCCTTGTGAAGCTTGATCTCTTTTTGACTGTTCCTTGGAAAGCCAGGCAATTATTCCTTCTGCTCTAGGAAATGCCCACCCCTGTCATGAAATTTATCTGGGTTTTCTATCTCTTTGCCTTCTGGGCTCAAGTTCAGGGAAGTCTGACTGTACATTTCTGTCTTCATGTATCCTTGTTCCTCTCCCCCGAGCTTTCCTCCTTCCCTGCTACATGTGACTCCACATTTCATCTCCCTCACTCCAGCTTTATTCTTGGCTTTATTCTATGGTGTATGGGGACAGAAGTGGAAATAAAAGGATGAACTAACAAAAGAACATAAATTAGGAAATATTTAACAAACGTAGTGTACTTATTTCATGTCCAAAGCACATGAGAGAACTGAAAGTTAAGAAAGGGCAAGTTCATTATTCTCACAGACCTTACGAAAGTCTAGTTGGAAGATGTGCCCAGTGAACACTAAGAAAGACAAATGAGGGTAGACCATACAATAGAAATGGGCAATGTTCGGAGAGCTTTAGAGAGGGAGATGCCCAACGGAGGGTGAGAGTGGAGACGTTTTGAGGGAAGAAAGGAGAAGTCATAGACAGCAGATGGAGGGAAACGGGTTGGACAAGGCAGAAAGAAAGGCGCGGTGACATGGTAGAAAGACACAGTGTAACCATCTGTGGTGTGCAGTCATGTGTGGCAGAGACACATCTGGAAGCCTGATCAGGTCTCAGACTCTCTGGCCTCTGTATTGCCCTCTTACCAGAGAGAAAATGTAGGCAAATCTTTACCAACCCAATCATAATTTCTCCGCTGATCTCTTATCTCTAAGTAAATTCTGTTTGCTTGTCCAATTAAAAATTCCCACCCCAAACTTGCATAGTTGGATAGTTAGAACCTTTCTCTTCTGACTCATGAGGGAGAGAGAAATTATAACTTAGTTTACTTTTATAGAGCTATTTGTGGGACTGTCTGGTTTGCCTGTGAATAATGGTTCTTTTCTTTCTTCATTTCTCACCAGCCAGTGTGGTTTGTGATTTAATAGCCAGGCAGAAGACTAAAATTAATACTTGGTAATATTTTAAGCCCGAATGAGGACAAGAGAGGGGGAAATTTTAAGTTATTCATTTTTTGTGTGGGAGCTTACTGTCTCCTTTGGAAAGCGTTTAGGCCACGCAGAACCTCACCATTAGCTTTTTGTTTTTGTTTTTTTAAATGAGCGTGAAAAAGGAAATGTCCCCGTTCCTGCTTTATTTTTCCTTTAAACACAAATCAATTCCTAGATGAGAAGATAGGGTTTAAAACCCGGTTCCTGGCACAATGAAGTGATGGCTTGCAGGGATCAATTTACTTAAAAAGAAATAAAAAGCCATAATTCTGCTTCTTTTGTGAGTAAAGATTTTTTGTGTGTATGTCAATGGGAGAGAGAGATGTTTCTTTTTGTGTGTGTAGGTGTTGGGGAGTTCAGGTAAAGAAAGACTGTAAAAAATAAGACTTACCTAAGAAACCTAAGCAGGTGCACTTTACCAGAATAAGATTCATGGCCACCTTCTTTTCCCTTTTTCTTTAATGCCTTTGAAGGAAGCTATTTTTTTTTTCCTAAAAGAAAACAATTCTTCCTCTTGCAATGGTAGAACCAAGAAGAAATGGACACTTGACCACTCTTTACATTGGGGAGGAGCATTTATTTTTTCTAGTGTCTGCTAGGAAATATTCAGATAATACAGAATATGCATTTTGGAAAGATGTGGGTTTGCACATATTTCCCGTTATTGCCTCTGACGATGTATTATATATAATCATGTTAACGGATTTGTCATAAAATTGAATAAATGAGTGTAGGGAATATTTATTTTTTGTTAGTCGTTTAGATTTACTTTTCATTTCTACTCTTAAAATCCTTGATAGAATTTGGATCTGCGTCCCCACTCAAATATCACGTTGATTTATAATCACCAATGTTAGAGGGCCTGGTGGGAGGTAATTGGATGATGGGGATGGATTTCCTTCTTGGTACTGTTGTTGTGATAGTGAGTTCTTGTGAGATCTGGTTGTTTAAAAGTGTGTCGCGGCCAGGCACGGTGGCTCACGACTGTAATCCCAGCACTTTGGGAGGCCAAGGAGGGTGGATCACCTGAGGTCAAGAGTTTGAGACCAGCCTGGCCAACATGGTGAAACCCATCTCTACTAAAAATGCAAAAATTAGCTGGGCTTGGTGGCGAGACCCTGTAATCTCAGCTACTCGGGAAGCTAAGGCAGGGGAATTGCTGGAACCCGGAAGGCAGAGGTTGCAGTGAGCCGAGATCATGCCATTGCACTCCGACCCAGGCCAACAACAGGGAGACTCCATCTCAAAAAAAAAAAAGAAAATCGTGTTGCATCCCGCCCCACAACCTCTGGGTCTGCTCCTTTCATGTAAGAGGCCTACACCTGCTTTGCTTCCCATCATGATTGTATGTTTCCTGTGGCCTCCCCAGCCATGCTTCTTGTACAGCCTGCAGAACCATGAGCCAATTAAACCTCTTTTTCTTATAAATTAGCCAGTCTCAGGTATTTCTTTATAGCAGTGTGAGAGCAGGCTAATACAATCCTCCATCACTTCACATACATTACTTGATTTCATCCCAGCAGCAATGCACTTGGTATGACAGGTCTCATGCTGCTGATGAAAGTGAAGTTCGGAGTAGCTAAATGAAGGACAAAACTTGCATAGAATTCCAAAGCTTTTTAACTCTGAGCCACATGCACTTCCTAGTTTCTTTATATCCTATTCTCCTCAAGACAACTATGTGTAGATAGTGGAGTCCTTAGTGACTATTTGTTCGTAATAAAAATCATTTGGAACCTTTTAAAGTAGGAAAAAATAAGTAAATCTACCCAAGATGCCTCCAGGAGTTTCCTGTTTAATAGTCAAATAGTTCAGGCTCCCATCAAACATGACTATGGGAATCTGATCATTTTATCAGATTCTTTTATTCTTGGTATTTCTGCTCTGACTGCTGGTTTCCTTGGCCACTTCCCATACGCATACTCATTCTCTTACTATCCGATCACCAACTTTTCAGTCTTTCCTTCCTCCCTTGCAGATTTCCTCAAATGTGGACATGAGCCCCTAAGTTCTTTCTAGAAAAACTTTTCAGAAGGCTCACAAATTACAGAGGGAAATTATAATGCAGAAAGGAAAGAAAACCATGAAACTCCACACATAATATCTGTAGATACAAATTCAAGATATTTGTAACATCTGCTGGCCTCCCACCTCCACAGAGGCCAACTATTTCTAGGCTCTATCCCTGGATTGCAGGTTCCCCACTCCCAAGGGAATATGCCAGTCTATGCCCACCCCCGAGTTACCATCCTTGACTTCATCTTAATGACTGCTGAGTTGCAGAGCTCCCACCAAATACTACTTTCTACATGAAGACTCAGAGCTGGTTGCTCCTCATCCCCCAACCTCTTTCTCCAGCAGAAGGCTTGGCATTCACTTGCGCTTAATCAAATGACTCATTCAGTTTTGTGCCAAATTCATTGTTTCCACAAAGAGAAAGTCTCCCACCTGCATAGAGCAAAAGAAAACTACTGATACATTTATGTATTTCTCTTGCTTTCTTTAAAAGTATAGGAATATTAAGGTCCAGGCGCTAAGAACCTTAACACTCAAACACAGTTGAAAGCCTATTTTTGTTTGTTATTCCTTTAGGCAAGTTTAATACCTTAGCTGTAATAGCTTATGAAATGTTCAGATTATTTTCTTTTGCTTTTGAGTAGAAGAGATGATGTTCTACTACATTTAAGTAAAAAGCAAATTATAATGTGGGATGGGATGGGTCCGTGGGGAGATTTGAAAAATTTGCTGTCAGTGGGTACTTTGCAGAGGTCTTGGAGCTCTACCACCTGTGGAACACTGAAACTTTTCTGTTGAAATGTTTTGTAAGTGATTGCTATTAGATATGTCTTCAGGATTTGTTAAGAACTAGTTCACTTAGCTGGTTAGAACACTATGCTGTTTGTTTTGTTTGTTTGTTTGTTTGTTTTTGCCAGGCATGGTGGTGCACATCTGTGATCTCAGCTTCTCAGGCACAAGAATCACTTGAACCCAGGAGGCGGAGGTTGCAGTGAGCCAAGATTGCACCACTGTACCCTTCCTTCCTTCCTTCCTTCCTTCCTTCCTTCCTTCCTTCCTTCCTTCCTTCCTTCCTTCCTTCCTTCCTTCCTCCCTCCCTCCCTCCCTCCCTTCCTTCCTCCCTCCCTCCCTCCATCCCTCTCTCTCCTTCCTTCCTTCCTTCCTTTCATCCTTCCTTGTTTCTTTTCTTTCTTTCCTTCTTCTTCTTTTCTCTTTCTTTCTCTTCCTTCCTTCCTCCCTCCCTCCCTCCCTCCCTCCCTCCCTCTCTCTCTCTCTCTCTCTTTCTTTCTTTCTTTCTTTCTTTCTTTCTTTCTTTCTTTCTTTCTTTCTTTCTTTCTTTCTTTCTTTCTTTCTCTTTCTTTCTCTCTCTCTCTTTCTCTCTTTTCTCTTTCTCTCTTTCTCTCATCTTTCTCTTGTTTTTGTGGAGACAAGTCTTGTTTTGTTGCCCAGGCTGGTCTCAAACTCCTGGCCTCAAGTAATCCTCCTGCCTTGGCCTCCCAAAATGCTGGGGATTATAGGTGTAAGCCACCTCCTGGACCTCTATTTTTATTTTTTTCTTCAACTTTTAAGTTCTGGGGTACATGTGCAGGATGTACAGGTTTGTTACATAGGTAAACTTTTACTGTGATGGTTTGCTGCACAGATCATCCCATCACCCAGGTGTTAAGTCCAGCATTCACTAGCTGTTCTTCCTGATGCTCTCCCTCCCCCCAACAGTGTGTGTTGTTCCCCACCTTGTGTCCATGTGTTCTCACTGTAGATCACTACACTCTTAGAACAATTGTTCAAATGACATTTGAATGAGTAAGCGTAATTCTATGAATAGGCCACAGATTCTCCTTTTAAAACTTAAATTAAAAAAAAATTATGATAATAGGTATAGTTAGACTTTCTGAATTCAAACAAATGGTTTACTGTGTGACCTTGAATAAGCTACCTAGTCTTTCAGTGCTGACTGTAATGTTGATAATATCTGCCTCATAGAATTGTTGACAAAGATCCAATGGAATTGTAAGTGTAAGGCCTTAGCCCAGTGCTTGATACACAATGCATGTTCAATCAATGTTAACTATGATTTTTAGTGTTAGTAATACTAGTAGTCATTTTACCTAATAGAGGTCAATAAGAATGCAACTGTCGGGTAATCAATGATGTCACATAGAGCAGAGTGAAGATTTGAGTCTCTGGAGTCAATTGTTGGTTTTGCTACTTGCAAGTTGTTTGCCTTTTGTAAACCACCTAACTTCTGTATGCCTCAGTTTCTTAATTTTGCAAAATGGGGATGATAATGATACCTGCCTCATAGTGTGTTTTGATGATTCAATGAGGTAATCCATGTAAAGAACTTGATGTAATGCAAGGTATAAAGTAAGGCCTCTGTTCATTTTATCCTTCTGTTGTTATTATCACTGTTTGACTTTTACTACTGTGAATAGTGACAATATCCTGAAAAGATTGCCTCTTCTAGGATATAGGGAAGCACCTGAAAGTGTGCGGGGCTGAGAAACACTGGCAGGTCAAGAAGTCAAGGAAACGGTATCTAATTAAAATTCTCAGAAAAATATTTTACTGTAACCAAAAATGACAAGTTTAGGCCAGAGAAAAATTCTTGTGGAAGGTACCAGGGGAACTCTTCTAAATGTTCACAGAAATAGTCGAGGATGTGGCTTATTGCATCACCTGAAGGAAGGGTTTCCCTCCCCTCCAGGACTCCAGTTAGTTCTGTGTCACAGCCGTGTCACCCCCACCCCTTCCCTGCCCAGTGCCACTTCCCGAGGCTGGTGAGATTTTCCTCTGACAACTCCTAGGGATGCTATGACACTGTTGTTTTATGGCTTCACTGGGAGGAATGTGATGTGAAAAATAACTCC
Organism: Theropithecus gelada; assembly: GCF_003255815.1. Lineage (NCBI taxonomy): Eukaryota > Metazoa > Chordata > Mammalia > Primates > Cercopithecidae > Theropithecus > Theropithecus gelada. The sequence continues at coordinate 53,966,585 of NC_037672.1, forward strand.
AGCTCAGGAAATTGGAGATTTGGCTTTCGGCCCTGATGTATCAGTTGACCTTGGGCAAGTCCTTAATGTTTTGCTGTTTCAGTTCCATTAAGTGTAAAGTAGAATGAATAATGTCTACCCTTCCAAATGTGTAGGATCACTCTGAAGAATGAACATGCGCAGAAGCCACTGGAAAATTTCAAATACCTTTCCACATTTAAAATTTTACTATTTGCCTGGATAACATGGTTTAGTGTGATAAAAATAGCAGAGGCTTGGAGATGGGAAGAAGACCTGAGATCTAATTTCATCTCCAATATCTGCTGACTTCATGACGTTAGGTAAATCCCTTACTTTTCCTAAGTCTCAGTTTCCTCATTGGTGAAATAAATGTGATAATGATTATCTCATAAGGTGTTTATAAGTATTAAATGAAATGAAACTTCTAAAAAATGCTGATTTTGATTTTTCTCTAATGAAAATATTTATATTTTGTGTACTTTCTTCTCCTTATCATTTGGTTTATTAAAATATGTGTAGGTATGACATGGAGTATTCCTTGTTCTTTTTCCAGAACTATATACGTGTGTGTACACACAAACATATATATACATATATATAAACACACCATATACATAAACGTATGTTTATAAAACTGCTTTATGGATCTTGAGATTTATAATTTATGTATACATACTTATTAATATAGAAATAGATTATTATTTAAGTGTATATGTGTGTGATGTGTATATTTGTATATGTGTACAAAATATCATGCAGACATGACATATGATATATCTCACAATACAATATTTGTGAAATTCTTTGGGTTTATCCCATATAGGATTTAATCAGACTCTTGATTCTGTAGTTTTATGTCTTTTGCCAAATGTGGGTTTTTTGTTTTTGTTTTTGCTTTAAATAAATACCTTAAAATCTGTTTATTAACACTAGTTTCAGGAAGACAGATCTTCTTAGAAGCACATTTTTAGCTATTAATTTGTGATGATAATTATGATGATTGGAAGTATTAAAAAATTATATTTTATATAATTCTGATTTTACTATTAATCATGATATCTTTCCCCAACCCCTTCCAACTGGTCTATATTTGTGTGATTTTGTTTTCTAAATCTTCCCAAACCTTGGGATACCCAAATACCCAGATCTTCAGAAATATATCCACCTAAGAATGGTAAAATTATAACTACTAATAATGCAAGGAAGGAATACCAAAATGAAAATTCTTTTTTTCCTTCCTTCCACCCACCTACCTTCCATTCATCTTTCCAGCCTTCTTTCCTTTCTCTCATTCATCCTTCTATCTTTCCAACCATCCTACAAACATTTACTTAGGACCTACCATATATCAAAGAAATAGAACTGAACAAGATAGACATGGGCCCTGTCCTCAGGGCATTTACAGTGTCTGCATGGAAGCAGAGGCATCCAGCAAACCTCAAGACTAGAAAGATATTCAAGAGTTCTTGTGACACAGAATACACACATACTCGGGGCTTCTTCTTGTTGTGCCAGAAACTGGGCAGGTATGAAAACAGCCAACTTCAAGAGTACCAGTCTGTACTTCAGAGTACATAGTGGACAAATTTAGTGTGACAATTACAGACAACTCATGTTAATCCCAGGAGATCTGGATTGAATTCTGAATTTCTAGAAAGAGATGAACCCTACATACAAAAGGCACACATGAAGTGCTCATTTAAACAAAAAAGAAAAAAAAAAACAACTATTACTTTTGTGAAAGACTCAACAGAATACTCAATATTGTTGTGTTGCTTGATTTTAGTTGGCTAATTTGTATGGCTATTGACATTAGTTTTTAAAGAATACATAGTATAGAATAATAGTACTACTGAAGATGGTAGGTAAGCTTGGAGATCTTCTAGGCATTCACAAAGAGAAAAATTCTTCAGTATTACCTGTGAGCATTCACACAGCTCTGGACTGTTACAATTTGTATATTCTCCACATGGTATGACTTCTTAGAAAATGAATGACAGTGATGGAAGCCAATATATTTTCAACAAATGCCAAATTTGGGTTTTTTTTTAAAGCCATTATTTGTCTCTCCTCTCCTTCTGAGATTTCAGCGACACAGATTTAGATCTTTTTTAATAGTCTCACTCTTCCCCATGGCGCACCACCCTTTTTTTCCATTTTCTTTCCGTGATTCAGAATGAGTAATTTATATTGTTATATTTTCTAGTTCACTAATTATTTTCTCTATCTCCTCTATCCTGTTGTTGGGCTCATTCACCAAGGTTTTTATTTTGAAAATCTTATCTCAAATAACCAAGGGTTATTGTATTTTTCAGTTCCAAAATTTCATTTGGGTCTCCTTTATATCTTTATTTCCTTGTTGCAGCTTTCTATCTTCTTAAAATGTGTTTCAAGTGTGTTGGTAATTGCTCATTGAAGCATTTTTATCAGGGCTGCTTTAAAATCTTTGTGAGATCATTGTAACATCTCTACCATCTCATTGTTGGCATTTATTGATTGTGTTTTTACTTTCAGCTTGAAAGCTTGTTTCTTGGTTTGATGAGTGATTTTTTATTGAAAACTGGACATTTTCAAATTATTTTATGAGACTCTGAGACTTTTTCAAACTTTCTGTTTTAATTGGCGTTTTTGATAGTTTAATTGTTTTGGTTTTGTTTTGTTTTATTTAAGCAGAGAAAACCTCTGCTCCTTACTGCCTGGTGGAGGCGGAAGTCCAGATTCCCCATGTGGCCTCCATTGAACATTGTATATAAAGTAAACATAAGAAGACTGACAGGTGTTGGGGCTCCTCCTTAGTGCTAGACCGTTCTGGGTCCCCATGTGGTCTCCATTGACACCACGGGTCAGTGGCATCATTACCACTGGGCAGTAGTGAAAGTCTTAACTCTCCACCAGGTGTCCTCTGAAGCCACCCCTGCAGGGCAGGGGAGGAGTGCCTCATTACTGCTGGGTGAGGGGAGTCCAAGTCCAGGCACCCTACACAGCCTCCATTGACACCATGAGAAGGGGTGTGCCAGGCTTTTTACAGGCTGATGAATGAAAGTCCTGGATCCCTAGTTAGTCTTCTTTGACCACATCTGGTGAAGGGAGTGTGGTGTCTGGTGACACCTCTCTCCAGAGTGCAAGTCTTGGCTCTCCACGGAGCCTCTGTTGGTACTCATAGGAAGAAGGTGACAGTTGTTCCCTGGTATTTAATTGGAGTAAGCAGTTATTAGCAAAAGTTTTCTGTCTTGGCTGGGTGTGGTGGCTTACACCTGTAATTCCAGCACTTTGGGAGGCCAACTGGAGAGAATCACATGAGCCTAGGAGTTTGAGACCAACCTGGGCAACATAGTGAGACCTCATCTCTACAAAAAAAAAATTAAAACTTAGCCAGGCATCGTGGTGAGCACCTATTGTACCAGCTACTGAGGAGGCTGAGGTGGGAGGGTCACTTGAACCTGAAAGGTCGAGGCTGCAGTAAGCGATGATCATACCACTGCACTCCAGTTTGGGTGACAGAGCAAGACTCTGTCTCCAAAAAAAATTTTTTTTTCTGTCTTACTAGATATCCCCTTTTCTCATCCTTAGCTGAGAGAGCAGACTTTCATTGGGGGTTATAAGTCTGTTCTTGTCTGCATTTCTGGGTTGCTGGCTTTTACAGCTACAAGTCTGGTATATGTAAGACAAAAAGAAAACTGAGGGAACTCATCACCATGTTGTGTCTCATATCCCAATTTCCCTAGCCTGTCTTCCTGATTATCTCTGCCTGTCAGTCTCCTTATGTTTGCTTTATAGATAATGTGCAAGGTTCCTAGGTGTTGGTACTGGGAGGAGTAGGAAAAAGTGCACTGATTCCATCTTCCCAGAAATGAATAGCCCATGCATTCATTTTTCAAATAAACGCCCCTTGAAAGTGTTCAAAAATACAGTTTACTCATCCATCCTATCCTTTCTACTTATTTTTCCCTCGACCCAAAGTATTTCTAATATGATTGAGAGAAGGTTCCCAAGTCCAAAATGTGCTCTTAGGATGTTAATATACTGCAAATAAAAGGACAGGTAAGTTTGGGAAATGTTGTACTAAACAGTTTACTGCAGATTTTTGGAGTGCTTTTTATATGTTAGTATGTGTTCTAACAGTTCCAGGTAATAGATTTTAGACCAGGGGAATACGACAATGGATTTAGAGGGGCAGGCAGGCAGTAGTTTGCAGAGTACAGAGGTAGCTAGATTAATTATAATTTTTAAATGTTTGGCATCAAGATTGAAATAATGTTTTTGCCCCACCCAATGCATGAAAAAGTAAAAAACTAAATAAAAATTCTGTTGTTACACCACAATTTACCATTTCTGTTTACATTCCATGGTCTTGTCCTTTGGAATACACATATTTATAACACACATTCTGGGCTCTAACCCTAAGACTTCTAAATGAACTTTATACATATTTAATGAAATAGAGAAGTTGAGGGAGTAATATGATGATTGAATGGAAATTAAAGGTGCATTTGAAGGTCACTCATGTTGTGTTTTCCATTAAAAAACAACAAGAAGAAACAGTGACTGCTCTGCTAACCCTCTAGAGAGACACGACTTTAAGACTTCTGATAAATGAATCAGCCTTGGCTTTGGCTGCAGTAAAGAGTTAATTAATAAATAAGACTGGCCAGAAGTAACCCAATGTATTGTGTATTTAAAGCGCAGTTTCTTGTAGCAATGTGTTTGAATAGCTGGGCAAGGAAAATAATGTTTTCTTTCCTCCGGTACAAGCTGGAAGGGGGTAGAAGACGCACAAAGTGGAAGAGGAAAAGAGGACCCTCTAAGGAAGGATGTGGTAAGATGGCGTAACCAAGCAAATTCCATGTGAAGGAAATGACAAATTCTACGTTGTCCACAAGAGCATCCATTTGTCTGGGCCAAAGATTACACGTTTGTGTTGGAGTACTATGCATGCCCCTTTCTGAGTTCAAAAACATTTTGAAAGCTAAAGAGAACTGTCAGTTCCTTCCACTAAATTACAGCTTTTGTTTGGCTTATGAACCCACTTGTAAGTATGTTTTCCATACCATCTGGCTCTCATTCTTACATTTGCCTGAAATCACAGGCAGAGGGCTTGGAAGTGAGCCTCCAGTAATTTAGTGAACTTGTGGCCGTTGTGTAGGAGCATTCAAATTTTCTAAAACCATCCTCTTCAAGTGGATCTTAGCAGTTAGTAAGAAATATTCTATGACATCTTAATGCAAACGTTTTCTGTTTTTAAATGTTTGATTATGAAAAATTTCAAACATATAGAAAATTTAGAGCATAGTACAATGGACTTCCATATACCTTGCAAGCAGCTTCAACAATGATCAGCTTTAGTACAATCTTGTTGCTTTCATTTCTGGACCTACCTGAACTCCCACCCAGGTTATTTTGAAGCATATCCTAAACATTGTGGCATTTCATTTGTAAATAGTTCATTATGTATTTCTAAAAGGTAAGGGCTTTTTAAATAAATACAATACCATTATCACACCTGAAAATAATAATTTCCTGAATTAACCAATCAATGTTAAATTTCCTCAATTATCTTGTATTTTATTTTTACTGTTTTTTTGAATCAAGATCCAAAGACAGTTGATCCTTCAACAACACAGCTTGAACTGTGTGGGTCAACTGATACGTGGATTTCCTTCCTCCTCTACCACTCTGGAGACAGCAAGGCCAACCCTTCCTTTTCCTCCTCCTCAACCTACTCAACATGAAGATGATGATCCACTTTTTTATGATGATCCACTTCAACTTAATGAACAGGAAATATATTTTATCTTCCTTATGATTTTCTTAATAACATTTTATTTTCTCTAGCTTACTTTATTATAAGAGTACAGTATATAATACATATGACATATAAAATATGTGTTAATCAATTGACAAGGTTTCCAGTCAATAATAGGCTATTAGTAGTTACATTTTGGGGCAATTAAAAGTTATGCGTGGGTATCTGGCTGCACTGGGAGTTGCTACAATTAAACCCCATGTTGTTCAAGAGTTAACTGGGCTAAGAGAATTCTTCTGTAAATCTCTTTTAATCTATAGGTTCTCTCTCTCTTCTCTCTGGTTTTGCAGTTTGTTAAAGAAATGGGTCATTTGTCAGATTTTCTGATTGCATCTTAGTAATACTGTCAAAACATCAAATTTAGATAAGACATTTTGTGCATGACTATTTCATAGGTGGTTTTGTATAGATTCATCAAGAGGTACATGTCTGGCTGTCACCCTTTTGTGAGTTTAACAGGCATTGATGACAGCTGTCTAGATCTATTAATTCATTAGGGTTGCAGAATGGTCATATTATATTTAGTTCATTGACTTTCATCTCCCTTTGGCAATAGAATGGCTTACATTCTGTTCTTCCTTGTCCTAACAAGAATCAGGGCCCTATTGATATTTACCTAGTCCCCAAGGAATTCTCAAATTTTCACAAATCTTCAAATACAACTTTGAATTCAAGTTCATAGATTTTTGCCAAGAAGTTTCTTGATACTTCTACGTGGGTTTAGAATTAATGTTATGGAATATAAGAACCAAAGTAATGTATTTCTTTTTAATAATGTGATGCATTAATATTTTAATTCAACTATTATTGTGAGCAGAAAAACAATGTAAAGGATATTGGTTGGAGAGAGAGTTGGAATTTCTTAAAAATATTGATTTGGCAATCTCTCAATATAAAAAATGCAGAAATCTATATGAGCTAGAAATTCCACTTCTAAGAAATTTACTCCGTAGACATATTTTTATAAATGTCCGAGAATGCATAAACAAACCATTTATTATAATACTATTTATAATTTTTAAAATAGGGAAAAGTAACTCCTCAATTTACTGTAGCAGAACAACAACTAAATAAATGATTTTATATTTGTATGATGACCTACTATACAATTTTCACAAAGTATTAAGTAAATGTTTATGTACTCATATAGGGAGGTCACAGTCTATGAACTCAGCTTTTGTGGACAGGTAGGAAATGAAATTCTATTACTATGAATTGTATATAATTCTACAATTTTTATAAAAAGTAACTATATTACTTTTTAGACAAAAAGTAAAATATAATATTAGGTAAGATGGGAAAAATTTTATTTGACTTCAATATTTCTGTAACGACATTTAATTCACATGCAGGATCTTATCACTAGCAATTGTTAAATCATGAGGGATAGTCTCACTCTTAATGCTGAAGGCAATTAACCACTGTCAACGGGCAGCAATTAGGAACTTTAGCTTCTCGGATCAATGATCCATGTCAATGGAAAGGAGCTGAAAACACCAGATATGATACTATGTAAGGGATATAGGAACCAATTAGTTCTAGCTAGGGAATGATTTGAATCTACTTGGCAGTGGCAGAGTTGGAAAGATGTGAACTGGACTTTGATACATTGGGATAGGTGGGAGAGGGGAGACTGGCAGTCCAGACAAAGATGACAGGGATGTAAAGGTATGCTTGGGCAAAGGTGTAAAGACTATTTTGGTTGGGGTGAAGGGTTTATGTAGGGAAGAAAGGCAGGTAAGGATAGAAAGTTACATCTGGACCTTGAAGGCTGGTCTGGGGATATGGATTTGCAGGCAATGCGAAGTCACTAAAAATGTGCAAGACTGATCAGTAAAGGAGAGACATACTGAACTGCATAGGGTCAGGGAAGGCTAATTTGTAATATTTTAAAAGACTATGGGCTTGAAATCAAGAAGAGAAATCATCCCTTCTTATACTTTTAACTGTAGATTTTAATAGCTGCCTGCCTCAGGAAAACAGTGAGAAGGCTTTGCCTTTTGCTTATTACACTAATTGGTTATTTTAATGAACTCAACTTTGTCACCCAGCACCTCTAGCTGTAATTTTTTCCACTGGAGCAAGGAGAGATATCAGCTGACCATTTTATTCATCAGAGTCATGGTGTTAGCTTTCCTCCTTCCTAATGAAATTCTTCAGTCAGCTGTGAAAATAGCAGGAAGCTAGTTATATTTAGCAAAGGAAAGAGCAACAAGTCGAAGCAGTGAGCAGAGAAGGGGAAAAATAGAAGCACTGAGTCTTATGATTAGTTCAACCAACAGTATTGCTTATAATTTTCCAGATTTTGTAACTGGCAAAAACAGTGTTTTTTTTTTTTTTTTTTTTTTTTTTTTAATCAAAGTAAAGCCTACAGGTTCCTTCACTATTATGTCTAAATAAAATATTTTATTCATACAAGAAGCAGGGTATTTTTAGATTTCAAAGGAATGACAAAATAATGTACCTTTTGAAATAGACCAGAGGTAAGCATATCATACTCTTATTCAGTGCTTCCTTTCTGATTAAAAACATTGCACAGCTACAAACTGGCATTATAACTATTCTCAGTCAACTTCCCACAAGACTTCAACTTTGTCATAATCCCATATTGAATTATCTCCACTTCTGTGAATTCCAGAAACTTCACCCAAGTTAATAGTTTTCAACCGTGGTCCACAACACTTAATGAGGCATATAATATAATATTTCCACTTACACGGGTTGCCCTCTCCATAAGTAGACAATGTCCAGTCCTAATGCATATCAGCTCTTCAGATTTTTGAAGTCACTGCCACTGTTCCTCTGGTCTTCTCTCTTACAAGGAAAGCAGCCTCACTGCCTTCATTCTTCCTCACACTCTTAGCTTTCCAGCCCATTGAGATGCAGGTACGATCTAACCAGAGTATGTCTTTAATGGCCTATGATAATTTGTAGTCTTGTAATGTCATTTCTCACCTTTGGTTCATATTGAGTTTATGGTCAACTCAACTTCCTAGACTTGAAATTAAAGGGCGCCATTGTAGTGTATCCTCCTGTTTAATTAGGAGAACATTGTTCTGATGACCTTCTAGGGAATCTGTTTTGTGAATATGAGAGCTGTTGACCCGTCAATTCTTCTTTCACATTAGGCATGCACAGAATAACATTTGCTTAAACCTTCAAAGAAGTTATCTTTCTTTTGTATTTGTGATTTTACTCTGAGTCTCCAAAGTAAATAAATTTAAAAAGAAAAGAATGGAAGGGCTCAGTCAGGCTTGGTGGCTCATGCCTGTAATCCCAGCACTTTGAGAGGCCAACGTGGGCGGATCACGAGGTCAGGAGTTTGAGACCAGCCTGACCAATATGGTGAAACCCTATCTCTACTAAAAATATAAAAATGAGCTGGGCATGGTGGTGTGTGCCTGTAGTCCCAGCTACTTGGGAGGCTGAGGCAGGAGAATCACTTGAACTCGGGAGGTGGAGTTTGCAGTGAGCCAAGATTGTGCCACTGCACTCCAGCCTGGGCGACAGAGCAAGACTCTGTCTCAAAAAAAAAAAAAAAAAAAAAAAAAAGAAGAAGAACGGAAAGGCTCTACATTTACCCCAAGGCCAATTAATTTCTTAGTTCACTAGCCAACACTATTGGCTTTCCAACCCATACCTAGTTTGTCTAGGTATTAATACTTTTAAGAATCTTTCAGAATAATTTCAGAAACACACGTACACGTATACTATATATAACTACAAGCCATCCTCCCTAACACTGGAGCTCTTATTTTTCTAAATCATTTCCTCCTTGGTGGGCTGCTGTAGTTGTCAACTTCAGAAGTTCCCTGAAAACTTGATCAAAGGAGGATAAATCGAAAAATCAAATAATTCTTAATCACTACCCCCATTTTCCCTAGTACTCTTGCCAAACCTCTGGATGTCACCAGGGGACAATTATTAATAGAAAATTATCTTCCTGGATAATATAAAACATAAATCTTTCTTTAAGACATTTCTTTTCTTTACATACCCTAGCACAAAGTGACAGCAAAATTTGGCAGAAAAAATTGGAATAAATCTTGAACCTTCTTATAATAGACTTAAATTATATTTGCGTACCATTGGTAATGCTAGTGTTCATTTTAATATGTAAACCTCTTACTTCCTTTGTGACGTTTTTTCAGTGTTTACATAATTATAACTGGGTGTTTTGAACTATTCATCAGGAAGGATTTGTGTCATATTTTCACGTGTCTAAGCCCAAATCCTAAATTCTCAACTACTATATTTAAAAAGGGAGGGAATTTTGTGGATCCTAAGGGAATGCCAGAGTGGCATCCACAGACTATGCAGTACATAATTCTTCTCCAATGTATAAACAACAGAAGTCATCAGAATTTTCAAGTGCTTCATTGCCCTTTAATGTCCCAGGTCCAGTCAAAAGCTGCATTCATGAAAAACTCAACATACTCAGTAACCCCTAACTCACTCTTTCCAGCAGGGCCTTATCCTGGCTTAGACCAGCTTGTGCTAGTGTTTTTTTCACACAGGCAACTGTGAAGAGCAAGTGGTATCAAGTCTCAGGTCTCATTCTAGAAAGCTCTCCCTGGTCATCTTCACTCTCAGCAATGTCTGCTTTCCTTGAGCAGTTAGCCCTGCATTGGCCAGTTAGCCATACACTACTCTGTGTTACCTCTCATGCTGTCTCAAGATATCACTTAACTCACTGTGATGAAGAAGTGTGCCTGCATTTTTTTTTGGTTCCCCAAGATGTTAACTTTTTGAGCAACTTCACTCAGTTAGTCTCCCACAGTTTTTAGGTATTCAATGGATAGTCATTGATTTTACTCTTTCTGGTATTATTTAGACCCGGTTTATTTTGCCATCAGCTCTATTATTATCATTTGTTTAAAGTGCTTTCATAAAATGCATTTTTCTTATAATACATGATTATATTCTTCCTTTCGGGAGTAATCTTGTTATACCTCTAAGTAGAACAATATAAGGTTTGTGATCTAAAGAAACTTTTTTGCTGTTTTCCTACATCAGTTTGGAATACTGATTCCTGATTTATAAGGGCAGAGCAAGTCAAGAGTGCTTGTTTTCATAAGACATTTTCACTCTAAGTGGCACTTTCAAAAACACCATGATCCTATGATTTTGGGTTCTCATATTTATTTTAAGTTACTCTTTGGGGAAAATCCATATTGTAGTCATAAAATCAAGTCCTTTTCTAAGATAAATTTTGACTAGTGTTATTAATTCAGTCACAAATAATTTCCCCTTTCTCTACTCCTCAACTTATTTTACATTGTCCTTTCCTTTTACATGTTATAAAAAAATAATTGTCAGTCCAGGCACAGTGGCTCATGCTTGTAATCCCAGCACTTTGGGAGGCCAAGTTGGGTGAATCACTTGAGGTCAGGAGTTTGAGACCAGCCTGGCCAACATGGTGAAACCTTGTTTCTACTAAAAATATAAAAATTAGCCAGGCATGGGGGTGCACACTTGCAATCCCACCTACTTGGGAGGCTGAAGCAGAAGAATAGCTTAAACCTGGGAGGTGGAGGTTGCAGTGAGCTGAGATCGTGTCACTGCACTCCAGCCTGGGCAAGAAGAGTGAGGCTCCATCCCCCTCCAAAAAAAAAAAATTGCAAAAGAAGTTATTAGTTAAGACTTTCCTGCTTCTCCATGAAGTTTCAATAATTTGAGTCTCTGGAGTAAAATTTGAGTCTCTGGAGTAGACAGATTATTAGGGGAAAAGGCATACAGGTTTATTATGTGCATATGCATGGGAGTCTCATAAAATATGACTCAAAGAAGAATGCGATGATTGAAGTTTTTATACCATACAGAAAGGAATAGGGGCTGGAGCTCCTGGAAGGTGAGGGTGACAAGTTATGAGAGAGTGAGGGGAAGAAATGCACTGAAACCAAAGGCTGTCTTATTATGTAGATGAAGTCTCTCAAGTAGCAGCCCTCTGAAAAACAGATTGTAACCTGTGGTATAAGTCTCTCTGAGCAACGTGTTAGACCTTTAGTCTCTTTTCCTGTGAGTTAACTTCCCTGGCTGATGATTGTGTTCCTTGTAAAGGAACTTCCCATAGTCAGGTAAGGAAAGATTAGAGAAAGCCTTCCCTATGTTTGCTACTCCCAGGTCCTGTTAGTTTGAAGTTCAAAACAGTGTATTTTGGGATATTGTTTTCTGAGCCCCCCGAAATGAAATAAGACCATTAAATTATAGAACATAGTTTAGAATCTAATGAGTAAAATACAAGTCATATTTTATGTTTACATAACTTCTTTCTCTAACTTTCTTGGAGGAATTCAAAGAATGCATAAGAGCTAATGATTATGTAAACTATGTGCCATGTGCCACAAAAAGGGCTTTGAATGCATTATTTATTTAATCCCCTGCAATAATTTTTCTAGGTGGCTAGAATATTCAAGTGCTTTCTAGGTAGCTAGACTATTCAGTGCTTTCTTTCTGATTAAAAACATTGCAAAGCTAGATTGGGTGCGGTGGCTCATGCCTGTAATCCCAGCACTTTGGGAGGCCAAGGTGGGTGGATCATGAGGTCAGGAGATCGAGACCATCCTGGCCAACATGGTGAAACTCTGTCTCTACTAAAAATACAAAAATTAGCCAGGCATGGTGGCATGTGCCTGTAGTCCCAGCTACTCAGGAGGCTGAGGCAGGAGAATCACTTGAACCCTGGAGGCGGAGGTCGCAGTGAGCTGAGATTACACCACTGCACTCCAGCCTGGGTGACAGAGCAAGACTCCATCTCAAAGAAAAAATTGCAAAGCTAAAAACTGGCATAGTAACTGTTCTCAGTCAACTTCCTACAAGACTTCAACTCTCTCATAATCCCATATTAAATTATCCCCATTTCTGTGAGTTTCAGCAACTTCACTCAAGTTAACAGTTTTCTGTTGTGGTCCACAACACTTAATGAGGCATGTAATATAAAATTCTACTTAACAAGGGCTGCCCTCTAGATACATAGACAATGTCCATTCCTAATACATATCAGCTCTTCGGATTTTTGAAGTCACTGCCACTGTTCCTATGGCCTCTCTTACAAGGAAAGCAGCCTCATTGCCCTCATTCTTCCTCATGCTGTTGGCTTTCCAGCCCATTGAGGTGCAAGCACAGTCTGACCAGAGTACATCTTTAATGGCCTATGATAATTTCTAGCCTTGTAATGTCATTTCTCACCTTTGGTTCATATTGAGTTTATGGTCAATTGAACTAGAATATTATCTAGCCACCTAGAAAAATTATGTAGGGAATTAAAGGAGAGCACACCAATGCCTAGAGAGGCTAAATCACTTGGCCAACATCACAAACTTTTAGGGCACAGTGGCTGAATTTGGACCCACATCCGACTCTGTCTGAAAGCTCATAGGTGTTCTCAGCCTGTCTTTTGTTCTGCAAACTGTAGGTCATAGCTCAGTACTAGGTGATGAGAATTATTTAGTGTGTCACAGTTATAATTTTCAGAAATGAAACAAAATAAAATTAGCAGAGTATCCACATAGTACTGCCCTGTGAGTGAGTGTGTGTGTGTGTGTGTGTGTGTGTGTGTAAGTGGACTTAGCCATGATGTGAAATGTAATATTTACTGTGTGTTGGAAGCAAAACAGTTTGAAAACTACAGTTGTACTGTGCTACCTCAAATAGAAACCTTGATAATCAAGCCCACAGAGAAGATAGAAATAGGGGTTGATTTTTCTAATTAATGGATGAAGACTGAGGATTTCTAATTAATGGATGAAGAAGTAAGGTAGGACTACATATTAAAATGAGGAAAATATGGAACTGGGAGTTCAGTTTGGCTTTACTGAGTGGCAACAATGTACAAGATATTGTACTAGATGCTATACAGTGAATACAAAGATATTAAAGGTACTCTTTGTCCTCCGAGGTTCCTGTGTCCAAGAACAGGTAATGTTAGTGGGGAGAGATGTTGGGTATGAGTGGTAGGCTAGGCATTATGAAGAGGCAGAGTAGGGGTGCTTGAATTACCTCTTCTTATGATTTTTGGGATAGAGAATGCCTTTATTCCAGGTCATCTCCCTGCCTGCTTTATGTGAACTACCAGTAAGACTTACTTCTCGTGGGGGAGATATTTTCCTTCTTCTTCTTTTTTTTTTTTTTAAAGATGTTCTTTTAAAATGGAAATGATTCCCAGAGGAGTAATACATCAGTTGTATGGGATTAGTCCTTCACATGTAAGAATTATGCCAGATTCGCTGGTTTTATTTCACAGATGGGAGTGAGATGCTGAATGCTTAGGAGTTTACTGGGTGCATGAGTAAGAATGAGTTTTAAATAAAGTGGTGAGGGGTACTAATTATCCAGGAATAACAAGAGGAGAAGACAGAAGGTAAGAAGGAGAGCTACATTATGCCATATTGCTTAAGACTAACACTGGCTACAGTGGTACACCCAAATGCCTATATATATACATCGAAATGGAATAGAATTAGAATTCTCATAAAATATACTTGCAGTTTGCTGGCGTCACTCATCTGTCAGTTCCGGTTCCTCTCTGCTTATCCTGCCTGTGTTGGAGACCATGCATTCTCAGCTGGGATGATACTGCTCCCAACAAGGAGGACTGGCTCTTGAGGGGTGAAAAATTATACTCTTTTTATGTATAAAGCACAGATATACATAGAGCACATAAGCAAATATATGGTGTATCCGTGGGAGGGAGTTACAAAGTCTTAGGAAAAGCAATAATGAAAAGAAGGTTGAGAAACATCAATGTAGACCAGGTTAACTGGGAAGAAAATCCTGAGAAGAAGATATAGTTGCGTAGAAGTCATAAATAAAAGGCCAGATTTACTATGTATGGAAAAAAAAATCAGGAGAGACAGAAAGGGGGTAGTAAATCAGTAGGCTTCAGGGAAAACATTTAAGGTTGGTGACAAGAGAGATCTCAGGGAGTCACGGGGAGAGAAATTGAGTGCAAGAGGAAGGGGAAAGAAAATTTCAAAACATATATTACTGTGGATTGTTTATAGAATTCCCATTGACACTGGTCAAAGGAAGCAAGAAAGGATTAGGACTACACATGACTAGTTTTGACTCCTAAACTTCAGTGGTGACATCAAAAAAGTCAATTCTTTGGGAAGAATAATCAATATTTTCTCAGTCTTATGTAAAATGCAATGAAAAATGCTACTATTATAGGCTCTTTAGTAGCCCTCCAATAACGTATGGACTCCCTAAGCCCATATTATTTAGAAGCCACTACAGATGATTGTGTTCCTTGGACAGCAGCACGTAGACACTGGCCACCAAGGGCACCTTGGAAAGCAGCACCGAGAACCCTGGAATTTTTTTGGGTTATGGAGTTTATTTAATTACCCTAGAAGACATCTAAGTTGACTGGTCTGTAGGGAGTGTTTCAGTTCTTAAGAGTTGCCTCAAAATATATTAATATTGTCCTTTGTGCATCTTTGAACACCCATCTACATGAATGCCACCAGTCTAGAGAAGTCCAAAGACTTGTGTCAGAATACCTACAAAGGAACCAGGCATCCTATGTGTTTCCCTGGCCTTCCAAAAGAGCTGTGTCTTCTAATGGTGGAGAGTAGAGAAACGATTTTTCAGAGATCATGCTGCAAATTGATGTCATTCTTGGGAAATAGGTGAGGTCTACCTTGTTCCATTCACCAGCTTGAAATAGCAGGAATATAAATCAGAGAAAATGGCGGAGGTGCGTCTCAGCCATTTTAGAGGTTTATTTTGCCAAGGTTGAGGACAAGAAAAAGGAATACAAAACCACAGGAACATCTGTGCTTTTTCCAAGGAGGTTTGGGACTTCAATATTTAAAGGGGAAAGAATGGGCAGCAGGGAAAAGAGAAAAGAAAAAGGTGCAGGGGTTAAGGTGTGGGTGGGAATAGATAAAAGGAGCAAGCTGTTGCATTCTTTTGAGGCTTTGATCATCATTTACTGAATCTACATTTTACATGTGAAAGGAGGGGATAGAGAAATAGTCAATTATGCATTGCTCAGTGACTCTGCATTTTTACATGAGGTAAAGTAAACACAGAGGAAGAAGTCGAATATTATTTGTCTCAAGCCAGGGGAGGGATGACTTGCAGTCCTGTCCTTTGATCCGTACCTGTGAAGATAACTTGTTAGTTTACACATTGTCAGGGTGAAATTCAACAGAACTGTTTTAGGGTAAAGATCTTGAGGCCCACAGGAAATTCCCTCATGAGCAAATTGTGAGGGAGGCCCCCTGGGGAGGTAGGTGGCCTTCTATCTTTGTTGCTATTTAGGAATAAAATGGGAGGCAGTTCTGTGTGGTTCAGTTCCCAAGGCTGACTTTTCCTTTTGGCATAGTGAGTTTGGGGTCCTCACATTTTTATTTTTCTTTCACAGGATTCTCCCTGAAATGAACAACAATATAGTCCATTTCCCACTGTTAAGGATGTACTCAAAAATCACTCATTTTATTGTGCATGAAGTCTTGTGGCTGCCGGAGAAAGTTTATTACACTGTGCCAACTACAGTGAGGTTGTTTGTTAAATGGATTACAATACAAATAACTAAGTTATACTTTTCAAAAATAATGCAGACCACATAGGTCAGAAAGGCATAGAACTTTTGCATTAAATTAGGAGCACAAGTTTTCCCATTAATTTAATAAGTAATGCCTTACCAATGATAAATGCCCAAATCACCTGAATCAATTATGTAAGTCAAAGGAAGAAAACATGGTTAGAACTTTCAAATGCAATTGAGTGCTTCCCCGCTACCCTTAAGTTGGCATCTGAGTGCTGGGAAGGTTTGAGGGAGAGAGAAGAGAAAAAGGAGCAACATCATGGTCAAGGGCAGACAGGCACTTCCCAGAGGTACTTTGGAAATAGTCCAAATTTTGTTGTTAAAAATAAACAAGGCTTTCTGTAAATTTCTTTTTCCCCATTGTAAGTTGTCTGATGTGATCATGACCTTGTTGGCAAATTCTGTTTTCATTGTGACTGGAAAACCTTTTACCTCAAGCTCACTTTGGGGAAAATTTTGTCCTTATGGTTCTAATTTCTTCCTTTACCAGTTTGCCGTCTTTTTTCTCCCCTGTCTGAGGAACTTCTTGGAAAGTTCAACTCATTTGTCTAAGGGTTTCTTCCTCAGGGTCATTCTGAAACTTCGTCGTATTATATCAATTTCATTTGATATACTTAGGTTTAATCAATAGAGAATGATATTTATTGGGAGGGAAACAGCAGTGACTAAAGCAAAATATGGTTGGTACAACCTGAATTCAGATGGTATCAACATGACTGGAGTAGTGATGTAAGAATTTTATGGAAGTAAAAAGGATACTTGGTATCTTAAAACTTGATTTCATAATATCCCCACTTTCTCCGAATACTGTTGAGTAGTTAATATCAATTAAAAAAATAAAGTTTATTTTATTTTGAAGCTCTTTCGAGAACTTCCAGAAGTACCTCAAAGTGATTTAAGAAAATCTGTGATATGCTGTAACTAGAAATTAATGATTCGAAATAAAGTAACTTTGCTCAAAACCTCTCATTATTGGCATATATAGGAGGTAGTTAGGAAAGTGTGTCAATGTTAAAAGTTACATTTAACATTGACTGCAAGTTTTTAGGGGGGTGGGAGGAATAGGTAACATTTACAGATCGTCTCTACACATTGTTTTCTCATATTATGATACATAGTTGAGCTTTATTCAGCATATAATTGAGACAGCCAGCTGGGAAGGGGTCCCCAGAGAATCTCCAACCAGACTTCCCGCTGGGGGGAGTGTGCACTGGGGCGGAACCACGGAAGTCTGTGTCATTTGCAGTGGGGAGGAGCCTGGCCCCTCCTCTTCCTGGATGGAATTTGGGATTCAATCTGTGAGGCGGGAAGCCTATCCTAGGAGGACTCTCACTCTGTTTTTTTTTTCTCCTTTTTGCCTAATAAATCCCATTATTCTTACCCTTCAAATTCAAGTGTGCAAAGAAGTGTGGCTACTTCTGTGGCCTTGTGACAAGGACCGTGTCTTTAGCTGAATTAAGGAAAAGTCCCGCAACATGATTATCATAGTCCCAGACTTACTGAGATACAAAAGAACTAAGTGGTTTCCTGCCAGGGAGAAAATTACCACGGAAAAGGTAATACAACACTCCGATGGAACTGCTTCAGGGAATTAAGAAACTTGGTTTCAGAGCTGGTAGACTCCTTTAAATCACCGATGTATTTTAGCAGACACCTACAACACACTGAGAATATCAATGAACCTCAAGATGTTTAATAGCCAGTATTTTTGTGACTGTCCCTTGAATTAGACATGGTAGCCACAGGAAGCAAAGGAAGTGAGGTGGGGCAGAGAGTGGGTGGGGATGAGGCTCGTTTTGTCCCACTGTGTTTCCATGAAGTTTTGTATAAAGTGGCGTTTATGGTGTTTGCTGAAACCCATCTGCAGGGGAAATGTTTGCTTGAACTTGAGGTAAAATAAGCTACCAGCTCCTGGACTTCCTGGCCTGCTCAGTGAGCCAGCCAGCAAGGGGTTATCCCCAGGCACTTCTCTCCCTCTGACCCCACTGCAGAGGTACTGCTTGTGCTGCCCTAATGCATACACTCTTCCTGGCCTCCTGAATTCTCTCTTTTACCTAAACGGAAGGAAATACTGAAAACATAAGATATGTTATTGCGAAAAGGAGGAGTAAAGACAGAGTCTGTAACTTTCCCATACATCAGTGGAAGTTGGTGTTTTCTGAATAGAAGTCATCTCTGTATGGCTGGCTGTCACATAGAACCCCCCACACAGAAGGGACCCACACTGGGTTTCTTTCTCTCCTCTTACCATCTTGAGATTCTTACTGATTATCTTTAAACTTACAGTTTATAACTGAAGTCTGATGGGACGCTGGAGCATGGGCTTGAGCCGATGAAATATGGGAAGCAAGCAAGGGGCTTTGTAGTTTAGTACTTAATAGCACTTCCCCCTGCTTTTTGAACAACAGATGCTGCATTTTCATTGGTACTGGGCTTCATGAATTATGCATTTTCATTGGTACATGGGCTTCATGAATTATGTCCGATCTCTCTGTGGATCTCCACTGTTTTTTATTCCACTAACAACTAATAACAGCATACTTGTATTACGGTTCTCCAGAGACACAGAACCAATAGAATATATACAGATAAACAAGAAGAGACTTGTTATGGGAATTGGCTCATGTGATGATGGAGGTCAAGAAGCCCCACTATATACTGAAGCCAGCTGGAGAACCAGGAAAGCTGGTGGTGACATTCAGTCCAAGACTCAAGGCTTGAGAACCTGGGGGGCTACTGGTATCAGTTCTGGAGTCCAAAGGTCCAAAAACCAGGACCACCCATGTCCCAAGGTAGGGGAAGACGGATGGCCCAGATCAAGCACACAGAGAAAATTAACGCTCCTCTACCTTCTTGCTCTATTGAGGCCCTCAATGAATCGGTTGGTGCCCGCCTGCGTTGATGAGGGTGATATTCTGTACTGATTGATTCAACGCGGATCTCTTTCAGAAATACCCTTAAAGACATACTCAAAATAATGCTTACAAGCTATCTGGGCATCCCTTAGCCCTGTTAAGTCGACACATAAAATTAACTATCACAACACGTTTTTATTATTTTCGCCTATGAAGTGGTCACTTTAATCTGTTAAGCTTGTATTATAATGTTTTTCTGTAAATATTCTTGGGACTACTCTGTAGGTGTCAGTTTATGAGACTTATGAAATAGTGTTAACTATTAGTACTAATGGCACTGGAAATTCTAAAATCAAGACCACCTAAGAGAACAAAGGTGTGACAGTCAAATACAGTTGCTGTGGATTCTGAAGGCGTTTCTAAAAGATTTCAGAAATGTAGCATATAACTTCCCAAGATGATGATTTCAAAGAGATTTCATTTGGATACATAAGTATTGGTAAGTTAAAAATCAGGCCACGTGCAGTGACTCATACCTGTAATCCCAGCACTTTGGGAGGCAGAGGTGGGCAGATCACTTGAGGTCAGGAGTTTGAAACCAGCTTGGACAACATGGTGAAACCCCATCTCTACTAAAAATATAAAAATTAGCCAGGAGCAGTGGTGGGCACCTGTAATCCCAGCTACTTGGGAGGCTGACAGAGGAGAATCGCTTGAACCCGGGAGGCGGAGGTTGTAGTGAGCTCAGATTGGCTGCCGAACTCCAGCCTGGGCAACACAGTGAGCCTCCATGTCAAAAAAAAAAAATTAACCTCAGTAGTATATAGTCATTACTGTAAAAGAAATATATGTAGAATTGAAGTAAAGCTGAAGTCTTGCTATCTGATCTGATTTTACATCTTAAAAAGAATGGAAGTTCCTACAGACCTGCTTTGGGTTAATGATGCAGTTCAAGAGTGTGAAACCTCTAGCAACTAACATTATCAATTCAGGTTAACCTGAGCTCCAGAAAAAAAGATCTGTATCCAGCTAATTAAAAATACACACACACACACACACACACACACACACACACACAGACACACATACCACATTGTATATATATGTATAAAATTACCTCTAATTATGAGGGCACAATTTGCTTAGGTGGCAGGATAAGCTACTGGAAGTCAATTGTCGTTGAGCAATTTTTTCTGTCATGAACTTACTAGGACAGAATAAAAGCCCATTTGTGCTACGCTACCTACACCACCAGTCTCCCCCAGAAAAGGGGAAGACAGGAGTTTCTAAGGGTCAATGTCTGTTAAATCTTATTGTGCTTAAGGAATATTTGAAAAGCCTTTTAAAATATGTAGACTTCTAGTGTGAACCTGGAAGAGCAGAGATCCTGGTTCTTTCAATCTGCAGTGAGACCCGGTATTAATACATTTAATTACTAAAAATAGTGTTTTCATTTCCTTGAGTTTCCTCTGACTTCTCTGGCTGCTCCTCTTTGACTATTTTTTTTTTTTTTTTTTTTTTTTTTTGCTGGTTCCTCCTCAGTTCTCTGACCTCCAAGCTTTAATGTGATCAATGGTTTGAACTTTTCGGTCTTTACTCACTCCTTTGATAATTTCAGCTATTCCTATGACTCTTAACCTATCCATATGATACTGACTCTGAAATTCAGGTCTCTAGCCTGATTGTTGCCTAAATCACAAAGATTAAGTGTCCATCTTCTTCCATAGCATTGCCTTTTGGATGTCTAATAGTATTATCATAGTTTCAGTTGTTCAAGAAACAGACTCTAAGAAAGGATTCGAGTACTAGCTCCTGTTGTTGTTGTTTGTTTTATTTTGATGGAGAGAGATATGAAGGTAAGGAAATGGGGAAGTGAGACAAAGAAATCCAACAAAGAACTTATTATCAAGCCAGCTACCACTGTGGGCAATTTGAGTATATTCCTACTTTCCAGAATTCTGTGGGCTAGTATAAAACACAGCCTCCTAGTTCTCCTAGCCAAAAGGTGAAGGAACTTAGGGTATTTATACACCAAATCCTGCCAGTTACTGGCTGATGGCTGCTCCTGGAGGGCATTAATTCCCCAGCACTTCCAGGGATGTTGGTGGTAAAGTAGCCTCCACTGGCAAAAGAGTCTTCCGGCAAGGATGTGAAGTTCTGGCATTAGGAGTTGGTTGGGTGTGCATTGCAATGGATGAGAGGACACATGGGGGAATCAACCTCTTTTGCATCAAGAACTTGAAGTTTAATTTAGTCTTCTAATATTCATTAATTGCAATCCTGCTCCTCTCACAGGATTCCCAACCTCAAAAGCTGTTCAGGCTGAAAACTTGGGAGTCATTGTTGAGTGTTTCCTAGCTCTCACACCCCAGAGCCAATCCACCAGCAAATTCTATTCACTTTACCTTCAAAACACATCCTGAATCCAAATACTTCCCTCCAAACCTACGGTTACTCCCAGCTATCCTCTCCTCTTTCCTAGATTGTCACCATAGCTTCCTAACCTGCCTTGCGGCTTCTGCCTCTGCCCCAGTCTTCACCCAGCAGCTGGGGGATCCTGTTAAAATGGAGGTCAGATGATGGCACTGCCTTGTTCGAAACAATCTGATGGCTTCCCATTCCACTCATCGTAAAAGCCAAACTATTTTCTATGACCTATTAAATCTTATATTTTGACACTCTCCCTGACCCCACTTCCATTGTATCTCTAACCCCATCTCTTACTACCCTGACTACCCTTTTTGTAGCAGCCACTCAAGTCATACTTGGTGTTCCTCAACATGCTAGGCACATGCCTGCCTCAGGGCCTTTGCATGTGCTGTTCCCTCTGCTTGGAACATTTTTTCATCTGATATCATCTTGGCTGTTTTCCCTACTCTCTTTGAGGTTGTATTCATAAGTCACGTGTTCATTTTGAGTTTTTCTTGCCACTCTACACAAAATATTAGCCCTGTCCACAAGCTCTTAGACTTTTTCTCCAACTTAGTATTTTCCTTAGCTTCTGTGGCTATATTGTATAGTATTTTTTTTAATATAACTTGTTTATTGCTGGTATTCACCATAAATGTAAACTCTTAAAGGCAGGAATTTTAGTTTATTTTGTTCATTGCAGTGTCCTCAATGCCTAGTACTGTGTTGACTCTCAATAAACATTTGTTGAGTAAATGAATGAAACTCATACTGTTATACTTTTTTTGAACTCATTCAAATCTGAATCATAAAGCAAATTATATTTATATGCAGGATCAGACTAAAGTTTAATGGAAGGCTCATTTATCCATTGCAAGAAAATTATTCAGTAGGAGTGTAGACAAAGATAGACATAAATTGGTATAATTTGCATGGCTGGCACACTCTTTTAAGGGCGAGAAAAAAATGGCTGCAATGTTTCCCCCCCTCTCACCACAGCCTTAGTTGGTTAGGTCGTTGTTGCTTAAGCAGTTGTATGTCTCAGGGCTTATCTTTGTGATTTGTTGTTGCCAGTGGTTCATTAGCAACCATGAGCCAAGCAAGGCATTGGAAAGTGCTTATATATGAGACTGTCATGAGACTGAGCCTGAGCTAGCCTGCTGGAGGATGAAGGCCATGAGCAGGAGAACTGAGGCAACAGCCTGCTGAACACCAAGCATGTGAATGAGGGAGGGAGGCTATACGTGACCAGCCAGCTGAGCACAGATACATGAGAGAGCCCAGGTGAGATCAGCTAACAGTCCAGTCTGGAAGAACCTCCTAGCCAAGCCAAAGACCTACAAGCTAAATAAAGTGGTTTTTGTTTCAAGCCCCTAAGTTTTAGGGTGGTTTAATGATATTTATGAATATATTTCCCAGATAGTTCATACTTGGTTTTCATGTTTTCCAATTTTCCTTTTAGTTTCTCCCATTTATTGTATTTATTGTAAGTCCTTAGAGGAGCCTCTACACAAGTGTCCACTATCCTAATTTCTACCCAAATATTTAAGTATAAAGTCCTACAACAGTAGGATTTGATGTATTATTTCTCCCCATCTAAATCACATGATTCGACCTTTCCTAAAAGTAATAACTTATCATAAATAAAGAAGTCTGGCTTAGTGTATTCCAAATATGTAACCTACAAAATGTGTTTTAATTCTTTAGCATGCTTGTTTTAACAGAGATTCTTGGTACTACATTGTTGTGAATGACCTAAGTCAATTAAACTATTCACAATTATCAGGTTGTTCTGATAAGCACTGGCACGTCCAATAGTTAGGAGTGGCCAGGAACTGTGGAATTATTTTCCCATGACTTTGCTCCCATGGTGGTATCTAACAGTGAAAACAGTGAAAGCAGAATGCTACCACATGGTCAAGCATTTATTAGCAAACAGACAAAAACAGCCAAGAGCCTGTTCCTTCAGGCACAATAAAGTCTCCACTCTGACCTCAGGCTTTCCAACTAGCACCCTGTATGAAAGGTTCACTCTTAGGCAAATGTAATAACATTCTGATGACAGGTTCAGCTGACCTTCTGATTGGGTCAGGAAATAGAATCCTTCATTATTTGAGAGATCAGATGACCTTACTCTAGAGGAATTCGGCTAATGGATGCATCAGATTCTCTCACCCTATTCATTCAGAAAGGAGAAACCTGCATGATCTTTCTAGCTTGCTGTGGGTTTCTGTAGGTTTATCCTGTCTGCAGTTCACCCACCTGTTTAAATCTGTAGGATTTTGTCTTTTGCCAATTTGGAAAGCTTTCAGCCATTATTTCTCCGAGTGCTTTTTCAGCCCTGCCCTTTATTTCCTCTCCTTCTAGAACTCCAATGACGTAAGTGTTAGATCCATAGGTCCCTGAGACTCTGCTCTTGTGTTTTTGTTTTATTGTTTGTTTTTACAGGCTATTTTTTCTCTGTGTTCAGGTTGAAAAATTGTTCTATCTTCTAGTTCACTGATTTTTTCCTCTGATCCCTCCATTCTTTTAATAAGCCCATCCACTGAGTTTTTCAAAATTTCCGTTATTGTCTTTTTCATGTCTAACATTCCATCTGGTTCTCTCTTTCTTTGCTGAAACTTTCTACTTTTTCATTTGTTGGAAGTGCATTTATAAATTTTGCATTGAAGCATTTCTGTGATGGCAGCTTCACAATAATTTGTTAGGAAATTCTAACATCTCTGCTGACTCAGTGTTGGCATCTATTGATTGCCTTTGTTCATTCAGTTTGAGATCTTCCTGTTTCTTTGAATGATGAGTGATTTTCATTTGGATCCTGGGTACTTTCACATTATAAGACTCTGGGTATTATTTAACTTCTATTTTTGCTTCCTATGACACTATTTTAGAAGGGTGGAGATAGAAGCCCAGCTTTCCCACTTGGCCTCCCTTGACATCCCTGTATGTGTGCGTGCATGTGTGTTGGGGGCTCCTCATTACTACAGGAAAGGGTGGAAGTTCTGGCTCCCCACATGGTCTCCACTGGCACCGTAGGTAGGTGGCATTGTTACCACTGAGCAGTGGTAAAAATCTTGACTTTCCACTAGACCTCCTGTGCCTCCACCTCAGCAGGAAGGTGCCGGGTGGGAATGGAGTCCAGGCTGTCCTCATGGTCTCCATCGATACCACAGGAACTGCTTGTAATAGGCTGGCTGGAATGAGAGTACCAGCTCTCTCCTCAGCCTTCTGTGATACCACTCCGGAGGTGGTGGTGGTGGTGGTGACGGGGCTGAGGTACCTCATGGCGGCGTCTCCAGGTTGGAAGTCTGGGCTCCCCACTCAGCCTTGGCTTGTGTGGGTGGGGTTGGGGCCACAGTTTTCTCTGTGGTGTTTGGCTGGAGTAGAGTGGTTATTGTCTAAAAGTGTTCAGCGTTGCTGGGCTGCCCCTTTCCTGTTCCTCTGGCTAGTGTGTGTAGGCTTTTTTTGTCTGTACTTGGTGTTTCTGGGTTGCCAGCATCTTGAGCTCCAAGTCTGGGATATATGAGACCAAAAAAATCCTGGGAAATGTAATGCCTTGTCATTCCTTGAGTCTTAAGCTCCCTGGCCCATCTTTTGAATTCTCTCCACCTTTCAGAGTTTTCTTGGGTCTGTTTTACATGTGTCCAGGGATTGTAGTTGTAATTTGGTTGTAATCTATTTCACCTTTCCAAGAGTGAAAGTCACTTTTAGTTTTTTTTAAAGTCTACATTATCACAGTT
This sequence comes from Theropithecus gelada, assembly GCF_003255815.1. Taxonomy (NCBI): domain Eukaryota; kingdom Metazoa; phylum Chordata; class Mammalia; order Primates; family Cercopithecidae; genus Theropithecus; species Theropithecus gelada. The sequence continues at coordinate 53,991,947 of NC_037672.1, forward strand.
CTCTGTATTGTCAGTATTCTGATTTCATTTTTTCTTTTTCTTTTTCTTGAGACAGAGCCTTGCTCTGTCATCCAGCCTGGAGAGCAGTGACATGATCTCGGCTCACTGCAACCTCTGCCTCCTGGTTTCAAGTGATTCTCTTGCCTCAGCCTCCTGAGTAGCTGGGACCACGGGAGCATGCCACCACACCCAGCTAATTTTTGTATTTTTTTGTAGACAATGAGTTTTACCATGTTGCCCAGGATGGTCTCAAACTTCTGGACTCAAATGATCTGCCCAACTCGGCCTCTCAAAGTGCTGGGATTATAGTGTGTGTCACTGTGCCTGGCCTGATTGCATTTTTGATCTTATTGCTGGTCTTGTAGATTTAGAAAATGCTGTAGAGCTCAGCATATTGATATTAGCAAAGCATTTGACAAAATTCTTTTGTGAGCATATCTAGGCTAGTTAATAATAGAGCCATAGTCATTATTAACTGAACAGCTGCACCCAAAAAGTATTGATTAATAGATCAGCATCAGGCTACAAGGGGGCCAACATCAATATGCTGCAGGCACTGTCCTAGCCTGCCCTCTGCCCTGTTCAGAATTTCTTCAAACTGCTGAATGAACACCCAGGAAGTATTTGCATCTCAAAAACTGGGAGTGATAGTTAATATTTAGGATCACAAAATCGAGATTGAAGAAACTTCAATAAAATAGCATTATGAAATAGAGCATGATGCATGCTGGATCAGAAAATAAATGCTATAATATGGTATAAAGAGAAGAGCTGGTCTAATTTTGTTTTTTATGGAGTAAGCACATGAGCAAACAAAAACCGGAAGGAAGTTAATACTTGTATAATTAGAAATTAAATAAGGAGAAAGGGAAACTGATATGAACTCAGCCTGTATTTTGGACCAAGTGCTGGCATAGGCATTTTGTAGATCTTAAGGAGTCTAACACAATCCTAGACTATGTTAACAGGATTGAGTGGCCAGAATAAAGGGTGGACTATTACACGGTCTGCTGAGATGTTCAAACAATATGTGGAATATTGTGCCCAACCAACTGGAGGTAAGTGTGGTGAAAGAGCACACGAAAGGTCATTGAAAAATGTTTAGTTTGATGAGCAGAAGCGTAGAAAACAGGAAACATGCCATGTGGAAAATGAATGAATCATTCTGCCTAGCACCAAAAGTGTAAGGTAAGGTAATGAACTCCCTGTTAGTGTAAGTATGTAAACAGTGGCAGAACGACCAGCTGTTAGGGATGAAACACAATGAACCTGCTTTAGGTGAGCACTGGACCAGATGATCTCTAAGGTTTCTTCCAAGAATCTCTGCACCCGTATAGAGCCGGTTAGAAAAAGAATGGCAACGTGTTAATATCAGGGGGTTTAGCCTCACAAAACTAAGCACAGCTGGCCTTGGCTTTAATGAGATTCGGACATTAGTAAGAAAGAAAAGAGACTTTTTAGTTAAGACAAATTCCACTTTATTATCTAAGGAAACAGGAAATTCAGAGTTTTGTAGGAGAGATGTGTGCAAACAAAAACTAGATTAAGTTTCCAGAGGGAGCCGTTATTATTCAAACAAAAGAGCCCTTCTTTTTAATTATGGAGTTTAAAATTAATAGGATACAGGCATTATAAAAGAGAGGCACCTGATTGCATTTTTTTTTTTTTTAAACTTCCTTTAGGGAGACATTTCCAAATTTAATTGTGAATGAAAGTTAAAAACTCTCTTTGCTTTGTTTCAAAATGCTTTTCAAAAAGTGAGCGAGGTTGCCACCTAGTGACTATTTTCTGGTTTTCCATTTTAAAAGCTCCTTAACAAGGGTTCTTATGGCAGTATTGCTCAAATCTGGCTGTGTATTAGTGTCATCTGGAAGTTTCCTAAAATGCAGAATACTAGGACCCACCAAAGAATCTGAATCTTTGGAGAAGGAGCTCCAGGGGTTGTGCTTTATGATAAAGATCTTCAGATGACTCCATGGGACCTAGTCTGTCACCAGTGTTTGGAATTAACTGCCCTGGGGCATATTGTTTGCAGGTGGAAGTGTCACAGAGGCAAATTTATGTAAAGTGCAATATTCACCTACTTACTCTAAGAACCTGGTTTCAGGTATATGAAACTTAGTGTTGCATCTTTGTATCTCATATTTAAAATAGACTTGGTAATGCTAAAAATTTACCCTACCGTTGTACACAAAGATATATGACCAGTGCTCTTTATTGTAACACTGTTTGAATAGTGATTAGCTAAAAATCATTTAAATGCCTATCAATAGGGATGTGGCTAAAAAAAGGACAGTAAATCCGAGCAGTAAATTTTATGCAGCCATCTAAAAAGAATGGTTAAGCATCATATACAATTTTTATTTGTCAATCATACCTCAGTAAAGTTGAAAAACACGAGTTTATAATAGAAAAAAACTGGGAAAATGCTAAGTATCCTTCAATAGTAGACTGAACAAATTGTGGTAAATGTATATAATAAAATTTTAAAATGATTTAAAAATATGTGGTAATGTGATAAAAGAACAAATTAAGATAGCAGAAAAGGACACTAAGAATATAATGTTTTCTTAGAATATATGTCAGTACACAGTTAGAAAAAGAACTGGCAGGAAAAAATGTGATGAAAGTGTAATTTTTTTCTTGATTTTTTTTTGGTAATTTTATATAATGGGTTTTTCATTTCTCTCATAATCAGAAAACTATGAACATTATTTTGAGAGAGAAATATATGTGAATTGATTGAAAGCTTACTGTCACATGCTTTTAGTAAGTGTTAGATGAACAGACCAGAGTAAGCTGAAATGTGGAAGCCGAAAGATGGGGTTGGAGACTTGTTTCTGTTGGCTACCAGTAGGCTCAGATGTTGGGGGGCTTTCACGCTTGTACGTCCCTTCTTTATTCATCTGGTCCTGGTGAATAACATGATGGTGCAACTGAGGGGCTCTTCCCTGGAAGGGCCTTTCATCAACCCAGATCTCTGTGGAAGGCAGAGCACCAACACTGAACCAGGACAGAGGCAGATTTTGTAGAAGAACACTACAGATTTATGGATCATTGCTGTAAAATTCTACTAACTAAAGATTCTATTAATAGGGAATGCTCCTCCAGAACTCACACTTTGCGCAACATGAGGCAGTAAGCTCAGTCTCAAATCAGCATATTGTGACTTTTGTGCTCTTGTACTTTCAACTCTTGCTCCTTCTGTTCCTATTTTGTTTCCTTGTCACACTTTCTGTTCTGTCTTTTACAGAGACACGTAAACTTTGAACGGTTGTGATCATATCCTGTCAGGATGACCGGTTTGTACATGACCGATGGCATACTACGGCTCTACAATCACCAGATTATTTTCCACAGAGTAGCGAGTTGGGGAAGTCACATATACGCACCGTGAATAGTTTCTGTTTTGCAAGAGCCTGTGTAAAGGTCCATTTATAAATGCTATCTTGTACATTCACTTAATTAGTTAATTAATTAATATTTATTTATTTGAGACAAAGTCTCGCTCTGTCGCCCAGGCTGGAGTGCAGTGGCACGATCTGGGCTCACTGCAGCCTCCACCTCCCAGGTTCAAGCAATTCTTGTGCCTCAGCCTCCTAAGTAGCTGGCATTATAGGCCTGTGTCACTAGGCCCGACTAATTTTTGTGTTTTTTCATAGGGATGGGGTTTCACCATGTTGCCCAGGCTGGTCTCGAAATTCTGACCTCAGGTGATCTGCCCCACCTCGGCCTCCTAAAGTGTTGGGATTACAGGCTTGTGCCACCACTCCCAGCCTTGTACGCTCACTTTAAATGATATTTTTATTATTTGTTGATATAAGATAATCCACAAGGACAAGCTGTTTTTCATCATAAACTGAAATATTCCTGCAATGGCAGGTCAATACAGGGGAAGGTCTGGACTAGCCATAGATTTGTGGGAGGCCTAGGTGCCTGATTTGAAGGTCACTGGGAAAGACATCCATATTAGTGATTTCAAACTTTGGCTTGCCTTAAAATCATTTGAGGGACCTGTTAAAAATGGAAATCCCTGGATCCCATTCACGGCCTTATATCACAAATATTACTCCATTCACTTATTTATGCAATATGTCTAAGATCTGCCCCAGCCGGCCTGCTCAGAATTACCTCTTTGCTAAATAGACAACTTTCTTTCTTCACATGATATTATGTTGGAGCAAAAGTAATTACTGTTTTTGCCATTAAAAGTAATGGCAATTACTTTCGCACTAACCTAATACTTCTATCTTCCTAATGCCGTTTCAAGTAAAAATTATTTAAGATTGTTTGACTTCTATTATTACTCTGTTAACCTAACAATTGTAAAAATCTACTTAAAATTCAAATCCAGCAAGTCACTTCTAAACAGGGAGTGTCTATGGTTAGTTACACTAAACCATATGCCCACAAATTGATAAAGTATTATTCATTTAATGAAACAGCTCCTCTTGTTCTTATTCTCGAAAGTGTAAACCCCAGCTTCAGGTAGATTTTCTTGCAGCTTTTGTGTGGGTCCACTCATTGTTTTTGACGTTATTCTCATTTGGATTTCTGGACTTAGGATTGTATTGGAGTTTTGTTCTCTTTTCTTTCCAGACTTCCTCATTAAGTTTTTTCTAACAATTTATCTACCCCCTTCTCTTTCAGCCCCCCAATTCCCCTCTTCCTGACATTCATCCAGACTCATCTGTTTCTTCTCCTTTTCCTTTGGGACGTCTAATACCATATTTTAACACCTATGACTGTATCATTCTCTTGACTAGCAGAGTTTACCTTCTCATATCGAAGTTGTTTTTGAAAGGTGGACTTCTGTAAAAGCATCATAATGTCTTTGAAAATTATGCTGTCTCGAGCTCCTACTTAGTTACAGGCAGGCCCTAAAGACAGAGTGAGGAGACAACATGATGTTTATTCTAGACCACAGCGAAAGCCTGTTGAGTGACTTCCTCCTGGCTGGTCTTCTTCCTTCCACCTCCCCTGACCTCTACCTCGCTCACCACTCCTTCCCCATCCACTGGTTGGGGAGACCTCTCTTAAGCTCTAAACTACACATGGGATCACTTAAGGACGCCACTGTGAAGCTCTTATTTACCAGTGAGACTTATTGTCTGCAGCCTCTCTATGTGTAATACATTAAGTAAAATAGATTTTACTATCTCCTGGCTCTTCCCTTCAGCTAGACTTTCATCTTCTTCTCAGAACTCCTGTCTCACTTTACTTATATTTCTATTATTTAACACATTCTGCCTTGTATCTTTCATATGACTTTCTCCCTACTTACTTAGAGTTTTGATAAAGACCAAGAGCATCTCTTCTTTTGATCTCCAAAGACTTTTGTAAAAGATGGTTGTTCAATAAATATTTTTCAACTGAGCTAAATGTTATTTCAGACAAGGTCAGATATGTTGCCCTGAGTGGTAGACTTGCCAAGAGCAGATTAATTAGTATTATAAAATCAAAGTAAATATTTACAAGCAGAGAAGGCCAGGAAGGTGAGGTTGGATGGAGTACCAGGGCTGCACATAAATGACGGAACTGGACCCTGCTCGCAGGACTGGTACAGCGACCTTTTCTTTTTGATCACAAGGTGGCAGGCTAGGTCAATTTCCATCGTCCCTTATAAGGCAGCTACGTGAGGCTGAAATTTTTTGCCCAATTTCAGAAACAGATATCTTTTTTTTTTTTTTTTTTTTTTAACTGAGGTTAGTGCAGCTTGATGGCTAAAACATGGCTTTGGATAAGACATGGGCCTCACTCTTGACTACTGACTGTCCTTGTGGATCTCTGGCCTTTTGTGTTTGGACTAATTCGTCCACGTCTGCATCAAATAGCAATGCATCGTGGATTCCAACACACTTCTAGTTTCTGTTAACTGGGTGAAAAAAAATATGAACATTGTCAGTGTTTTGAAGAAATATCCATGAACACTGAAGCTTGGAGAGAGGAAACAAAATCGGACCGGAGAATTGAAATAGGCAGTTTCTCCACTAGATAGCAGACTTTGACAGATGACTTTTGGAAGGGTCCATCTGTATTTACCGAAAGAAAGCATCCATTTTTCTCCATCAGTTCATATTTTTCTTTTACCATGCCAAGTGTTTTTATGTGATCAGACCATTTACATGTAAAACTCTGATATAAACCTGAAATATAAGTAGCAGGTTGATTTCAATTTATTAATCTGCAATTTAAATTCTGATAGAGTTTTTTTTTTTTTACTTCATTAATTGCCTCCAGTTTTTTTTTTCCCCCAAATTGTCTTTTACTTTTTAAAAAGCAAATTACTAGGAATAGTTTACTCCGGAATTCTGATGGTAACATTGGGTGATATGTTAAGTCTTTCCCTTGATTCTGATCTGTTGGTTCCAGAAGATAGGGAACAAATGAGGGGCCGGGGGGAGATATTCCTTGTTTTTAGGTTCTACTTTGCATTCTTTCAAGTTTCAAGTGTGTGTGTGTGTGTGTGCACTCACGAAAACACACATATACTCACACATATTCATATTACGTGGATGAATATACACACAATCTATGTACACATGTGTATACATACATGTCTATATATACATACAGTCATATATGTATGTGTATATTATGTACATTTATCTTTGCAATAAATGTCATGTTAGTGATTGTTTAAGAGTAAACACTCTGAAACCAGACTCCTTGGGTATAAATCCTAGCAAATACTTACAGATCTGTGTCTTTTTCTTCATTTATAGAATGGGGGTAATAATGGTAACCATATTATAGAGTATTTGTATGGATGAAAGGACTTCACAGAGCATGGCTCATGGTATCTATGCAAATCGTGTTAGCCATTATTATTTGTGTATGTTGAGAGTCTGATTTATTCAATAGCTTATATGGCCACTTTCATTTAGTAAATGAAGCACCCTCTATCTACCCAATGTGGGAGTTTAGATTTTTTGAAGGTGCCATAATATATTGACATTGACTTGACTTTTGCTACATACATTATTCAACTTAATAATTTGGGTGCTGTACAGAATGTCTCAGTCATGATTTCTGTTGTTTGGGAACTTACATGTTAAAGGGAAAACGTGTGCACTTTTCTTTCTCTATTCTCTACCTCTTTCTTTTCTTCTCTTGACCTTGCTCATTTGAAGGAATGTAAAAAATGGAGAGGTATATCAATTACAAATTCAATTCAGCTACCAATAACAGCGGCAACAAAATTCCAAACAGTCACTTAAAAAGAGCATTCTTTTTCTCACAGGACAAAGATTCTGGAGGCAGGAAGCTGATGATGGAGCTGGTTCAGTAGCTCCTCTAGGATCATTTTGTCCTTTCCTTCATGGCCACAACATGACTGCTCCTCCAGGCATCAGGTTCATGTCAAGCCAAGAAAAGGGCAAGAAAGGAGAAAGGATGGTATACCAGCTATATAAATTCTTCTTATCAGGAGGCACAAGAGCTTTCCAGAGCTCTTCCCCGTTCCCTAACCGAGGAGACTTACGTCTAGTTTCCAGAACAGTGTCACAAAGCCATTAATAGCTGGAAAAACCTCTACACTGAAAGACAAGAGAAAGAAATAGCCTGGAAATGATTTGGGATCAGCCAGTGAATGATATTTCTCAAACTAAGTTTTTGTTTTGGCTTTGCATTTGTGTTTCTCCTCAAATTCGCCCTCTTGCCCTCCCTCTACCCTATAGTCCTCTTTGTCTGGAAGGAGGTAGAACTGAGAAAAATGAAAACATGGAGATTTGTTTCAGGAGCTAATATTTGCTGCAGAATATGTGCAACATGTGCAACAGAGGAAAGAGTGGAAGAAGATATGAAGTAGGATCTCTGTATCAGCACAAATGGAGGTCAGAGGGGAAAGGAAAGGCTGGCTCAAGCAGAGAGGGTGGAGGAGCACAGTTGAGATTTCCCCAGCGGATCAATTTCATAGGCACTCCCTGTGCTGGAGGCAGAGCTAAGCTTGTTGCCTCTGAAATGAAGCACCACAGACAACAGAGTTTCTTATAGATCACTTAATACAAATTATCATCAAGAGATACTGTTTATTTTCATGTCTACAGAGCAAACAACATAGAAGGCATTTGTGACATTCACAAGCTATTTTTAAATGACACCTACTCAAATGTTACCTATTTCATAAATCTGTAATGATTTTTTTTTCTTAAAAACATTATAGCTTTAATAGAATTTTATACTGTGACTGTTAAGATAGCAAAAATTCCCCCAAGGAGACCGGGATTCTTGGCTCACTCATTTCTTCACTCTGTCCTCTCTTCACCTGGTCAGCTGTCAGGTGGTTCTCCTGTACGTCAACTCACAGGTGATGAGGTCTTCAGACCGTCACCCTGCTAGAACTCCTGGTGGACTAGTCACCATCGCTCTCACTTGAACTGCCACTGTCAGATGACTCACTACTGTCGTCCCTTCTACGGGAACTAAACCTCCTGTTGGAATACGGTTGTCTACCCCAGGAGCCTTTCCCATGCGGCACACCCTTATTCCGTGTAGGATTATTTTGTCTATGGGGTACATAATGATATTTTCTGCTGTGTGTTATATTCTCATTACTGGGGCCATTAAGGGAATCCATTTCGGTTTTGATTTCATTATCAAGACCACGAGAAGGAATGGGCAGGCCCTGACTTTTGCCCTTACTAGGAAACCTTTGTTTTTCATGTAAGGTTGCTTGGTTCCTATTAGAGTCATCTACACCCTTTCTGGCACTGCCTTTGCCGTTTTTAGGAATTTCATTATAATTGGTACTTTCAGTTGCATCACTACTGCCTTCTTTTCTTTTCTCTTTTGAGGGTGCAGGAGGGTAATGAAACTCAACCTTCCCTTGGTGAGCATTTTGGCCGCCAACATCCACTCTGTTTCCTTCTCTTCCAGGGAGTTCCTTAAAATTGGTACTACCCATGATATCGTTGTTGCCCTCTACAAGACTGACATCAACAGCATCTGCCTCTTTCGCAGTTTCATCCCCAGTTCCAATGGTATTTCCGCCATTTTCTTCTCTTTCTGGGATCTCATTATAACCTGGCTCTTTTGTGTCAAGATTAGTACTCTCAGTTTCACTTGGGCCTGCAAACCCTGTTTGAATATCTTTGCCTTCTAGGTGAGGACCAGTAGCTTCTCCTTTACCAGGAATGTCTTTAAAAGGTTGGCCGTCCCCACTGAAAGGAGACATATCATTGTCCCCTCTCTCTTGAAGATCTGTGTAACCGCTGCCTTCAAAATCACTGGGGATTTTTTTGACTTTTGAGAGATGTTTTGGGTAGTCAATGTTGTGTTGAGTACGATGGGTGCTTTTGCTTTTTATTGGAACTTTCTGGACTTGGGAATCTCTTTGAGGCTTCTTTTTATCCTTCGAGTGTGCTTTAGCATAGTTCATACTTGCTGGAATTTTGTTTAGAACATTCTTAGGTTTGTTCTGTTTGTTTTCTTCCCCCAGGAGTTTAATTGCAGTTACTGGCCCCATTATATGTTGCATGTTATTTCTGATGAGAGCTGCGCCATATTCTTCTTGGTCATGTAGTTTGCTGATAGCATCATCTCCATTCGCAAACTGTTTATTCCCAGTTGACTTAGGATAAATTGACATCCTCAGGCCATTGTGAATATTCTCTTTGTTACTGATACTATATTCTTTATTCAGTCTCTGTCTATTTGTGAAATAATTTTGAGATTTACTACTTCCGTTATTCTCACTGGCTTCAGAAAGGGACAAATCTTTCTTTCTTTCCTGTACAATATTTTCTTTAGATGATAGCTCTTGATTTCTTCTCTTGCCCAAATGGTGAAGACCAATATTGTCTTTGTTTTTCTCTTCCTGCTAAAATACAATTTTCAATACGAAGTGATTATTTCATGTAAAATTTTAAAAATATAATAATTCTTAGGCAATATAAAAACCATCCACCAGATATTTAATAAAAAGGATCTATTAACTCAACAGAGGTTTACTGGTAGAGGTCATTCTAGAATGGTCAAATCAGGTTTCATGGAGAAAGAAGAATGAACTAGGCTTGAAAAACGGGTAATATTCAAATATGCAGAAGGGAAATTGTGAGAATATTTTAAGAATAAGTGGCATATTCAATTGTTTGGAAGCAGGACACAATTGAGACATAATATGATTAAGCCTACAGAGTGGGAATAGTGAGTCATTGCAAGCAAAATGGATTTCATATATTAAAATTAGTTCTCTCTCTCTCTCTTTTCTTTCCTTCAATCTGATCATCAGAGGTATTCATCTGCCTAAAAGAAAGAGTATTTTCTTTTTCTTTCCTTTCTTTCTTGCTTCTTTTTAAACAGAAAATCTGCAAATAGAAGAATCTTCTGACATTTAAAAGAAAAGTCCCTGGGAGAATAATGGGATGAAAAAGAGAAAGCAGAGCAGGAGAATAAAGTATTTATATCTATATTTCAATTCATTCTTTTTTTTGGTGGGGGAAGGGGCAGGATCTGTGAAGATGCTGCTCCATATCCTGGGTTTTATCACCCTTGGGTGCAGTCAACTTTCAGTAAGCTTGGCAGAACAATGCGGTCAGGAAGAAAGAGCTGAGATTGACTGTACCCTATGCCACTCGCTATTTCTCTGCAGCATAGGCTAAATATAGAAGTGTCTGAGCATCTGGTCTGCAGATTTCCAGAGAGTGTTGCCATAGAGGAAGTGAAATGGGTCTAAAAGGAGCAGCGTAGATGGAGTACATACTAGGGACAAATGTGAGTCATACTCAAACAGAGAGAAGTCTAAATTGCCCATGGGAGCTGAGACCGAGTCACCACTGGGCCCCAGTCAAGGCTATACTGATTGAATCCTAAGCTATGGTAGCCAACCACTTCATTTTAGAATGAAGCAGGGCAAGACACATTCAAGTGGTTAGGCAACATTATCCCATGCATATCTGAAGGTTCCAAGTCTTCCTCTTCACTATGGTGTAAGCCATGTTGTCCATTTGGTGCACGGTATGTAGTGGATGGTGTAAGCCACACACCTGGATGCCATCTTAGAGGGAGAAGGAGGGGGAGTGAGGATCTGAGCATTTTTAACTAAAGAGACTGATTTATTTAAATAAACTATTTTAATTATTAGATAACCTTAAGTTTAAACAGACTGAATTTAATTTCTGCACATTCCCTTGCTCCTCCATGAGGAGCTCTTGAGCAACAGAACGATTATAGACAGACTAAATGTCATTTTTTCTTTTCACCTCCAAATTGTAGGATGAGCTGGAATATATAACATCCCTATATGGGCCTTTGAACTGATGAGTAATATGAAATCAACATAAGAGATATTTATTGAGAGAGTGGAACATGGAAAAAATTAGGCTGGGTGCTGCATGTTCTAAGCAATATCTGGTGATATTCATTGGCAAAGGCAGTGATCCTGAGGGGTATGGAGGGTGGGGGCAGGTCTGTGAGGCAGAGACATCGTAACCAATTAGGTCTGCACAGACAAACAGAGTGCCGGAGACTTGTAGAAGATGGAATGCCAGGGTGAAGAGTTTGGTTTTATTTTGTAGAGTGTGAAGAGCTAGTGAAAGTTCATAGGAGATTAACAAAATACAAATTAAGGATTTAGGAGGAACAGTGGTACGAAAGAACATGTAGGAAGCTTTTGCAGTATCCAGTAATGAGATGTAATCACTTGGATTAGGATTATACCAAAGAAAAACATTACAAAGAAAAAAAACCCTTCTTTTGGTGCCCAAGCAGAAAAAGCCTTAATAACTAAAACGGACTGGAATGTTAACATGTAAAAATGAAGACAGGGTGAAAAAGACAAGGACTTTAATGTTAGACATATTGATGTTAAGGGAATATAGAACCTGAGCTCAAAAAGCAATATACAGTTAGAGATAGAGAATTGGGTATCACAGGTTCTTGGGGGGTCCCAGTACGAGTCCTTCCCAGTTTTCATAGCCTATGGTCAACTCTTCTTTCCTTGAACATCTTACAGGCTAATTGTTTATTCCTTTAAGATTCTATTGTTTCACTTATATATAGTTGTAATTTTTTCAATAAATTTTTAACTTGAAACTAGTATCCATTTTTCCTGATGCAACACCTAATAAGGTTATTTCTTCTTTCCTATGAAACCCTCCCAACATTTGAAAAAGTTTAGTTTTCCTTCGAACTCACTGGTGGCTTTCTCTTCTCCAGGTTGACACTACAGTTCTCTTGTGTTAGGTGATTACATTCAGACCCATCACCTGATGATGAATTCCCTTTTGTTTGTGCAGTCCCAAATCAGACCTTGACTCTGATGGCACCTGATCAGCCCCAAGCATGGGAATTCATCCGCTTCCTTGCCTTGACCACAGCCCTATTTTTACTAATAACAGTTTAATTTTGTGCTGTCTTTTTTGACCACCACTTCAATTTGTTGGCTCTTGTCAAGCATGTGGACATCTTAGATGTGTTCATTAAAGATGTCAGAATACACGAGAGCTCCCTGATGGAGAGAAAAAGAGCATGCAGCCAGAAGCTCACAGTATTTGGTCAAGTGCGTAGGGAGGGTAGCAAAGAAGATAGAAAAACCAAATGCAGGCTGGGGTGGTGGCTCACGCCTGTAATCTCAGCACTTTGGGAGGCTGAGGTGGGTGGATCATGAGGTCAGGAGATCGAGACCATCCTGGCCAACATGGTGAAACCCCGTCTCTACTAAAAAAAATACAAAAAATTAGCCAAGCACGCGGGTGCCAGTAGTCCCAGGTACACAGGAGGCTGAGGCAGGAGAATGGTGTGAACCCGGGAGGCGGAGCTTGCAGTGAGCTGAGATCGCGCAGGATCATAGGGAATGTGTTGAGTGAAATAGCAGGCAGGAATTGCCAAATTGTCTTTCTTAATCCCTCAGTCTAGTGCTCACGAAAGTAGCTGTGCTATGGAAAGAGCACATGCATTAGAATGAGTTGCCTCACTGCCATTTATGGGCTGTGTGATCTTGGGAGCATCATTTCACTTCTCTGAGCCTTAGCTTTTTTTAGCTGTAAAATAAAAATGATATCTACCTTTCAATATTTTGGGAAGAATTAAATGATTTTTATTAAATAATGCATGTAAAGCATACAGAACTGGGCATAGCCCTTTAATGAATGATAGTTTCTTTCCTAGATAATATTAATGATAGTCATGTGATTACTGGATGCACAGAGGTTCTCCCAGTCTCTGGACTTCTCTAATATTGGTTTTAGAGGCAGATGAAGATGGACAAACTCTGGACCCCCTGCTCCTGTATTGGCCAATTGTCACCCTCAGGCTGTGTGTTCTGCAAGCTTGTAGCCGTTGATGGGATGTTATCTGAAATATATTTTGATTGGACTCTCCCTCTCTTTTTGCTCCCAAACAGAGGTACTGTTCTGCTTGGAGGACTGTCTGCTTTTATACATGTATCTTATTAACCGCTGGAAGTAGTGCGGAAATTGTTGAATCAGCTCACATTTGAATCTCAAAATAAAAATGACTTTTAGAAGTGCCCTATACTTTTAAGAAGCTGGCTAATATGTGGTCTGCAAAAGTGCCAATGTGTAATATTTGTAAAATATAATTTGAAATTACTTATTTGTAAAAGTTATGGCATTATTGTTCATTAATTTTTTAAATATTGGTGGGTATATTCTGAAATAAGATTTTGCCATGAGAAAAAAATAGAAATAAACTTTGTAATATATCACTAAACAAAAAGTATTTTAAATATTTGACTTGAGTAATTGAGTCTCAGAAAGTTTTACTTGGACATTTATGTTTTCCTTTGCAATCAAGTTCATTGTTGTTTACTCATTACTAATATAACCTTTTGAGTTAAACACTAAATCTAAAATCAGTAGGTTATAGTAATCTCTTCATAATTTTTTCTCCCTCTTGTCTGAAGTGGGAAGTTATGTTTTATTTTTGGTGCTTTTCTGCTTTTAAGAAAAGTAACATATACACTAATGAATTGTGTGCATTTTATTAGAAGACTGAATAGTCTTCTATATTAGAAGACCAAATGAAAACATGAAACAACTTTTAACCTGTGGTCTATGATGGCTATTTTTGCATTGAAGAAAATATCAAAAATAGAAAGAAACTTTTCTTACATTTGCTTGTGTTAAATGATTTCTGACTGTTCGGTGGTCCGTGTACCAGTTGGCTGACTGCTTCTCTATGCTCTGTTTTTCGGTCTCCATGCTTTGATTCCTATGAGTTTTTCACGGAGAATGGCCTCACCCACTCACTTCTGTTTGCTCAAATCCTACTCATCCTCCATGGCCCAGTGCAATTGTTTCCATTATGAACACCACAGGCTAGGAACTAATTTTTTTCCACTCCAAGCCCCTAAAGCATGATCTTTTTTCTCTTCTGGATACTACTCACATAGCACCTCCCACATTCTGTGGTGTTTCACAATAATTTCTGTAAGCGCCTTTTGTTTCTTTTCTAACTCTAAGATCCTGGAGAGAAAGAATTTGTTTCTCAGTCGTTTTATCTCACATAGTATCTTACACACAAGTTAAGAACTCCACATGTATTTGTCAAATGGATATGTTTTAAGTTATTTACAGTTAGATGTAGTCTTAGAGATGTCATCTAAAGGATATTGATGGCAGAAGAAAATAACATTCTGAAGGGAAACAAACTATTGCTTCCATGGGGAATAAAACCAGATTTGGAAAAAGTCAATAACCCTTTTTCTGATGGTATTTCAAGCTATTTCCAGCCCTTTGGCCAATGAATCTACAAGAAGGGACTGAGTGAAAAGAATTATTGTCATTGCAGTGACAAGGGCCTCATTCTTTTACTTCTGAGCAACCCAACACAGATGGAGTTACCCATGGAATGAATTTAAGAGACAGTAAAATGTGTCACTCATTAGGCCAAAATGGTTTCTCCTCTTAGCCATTCCCTGCTGAGATCCCCACCGTCAGAGCGCATGGTAGAATATGTCAAGGAAACTTCCTTATAAAACACCAAACGTTACTTAGAAGCAATAACACAGCAGCCCATGGGCACCTGGGGTTCATGAGTATCACACCTGCAGCTGCAGGTCCTGAAGCAGAGCGAGATGTGGGCCAAGGCATGGGTTGGGGATCAGGAAGATTCTGGGACCCAGAGTTTTGTAGTAGAGAGGCTTGAGGAGCCCGGGGAGTGAGGGAAGGGACAAAAAGTGTCAGCCTTAAGACAGAAACCCCAGAGCAAGCAAAAGTAAACTTCACCTCCCCTACATTTTCCTCTAGGGCTAGTCCAGAGTTTAGTCATGCTAAGAATGGTCATTCAGAGATTCAGCTTACCTTTACATCAGTTTGATTTTTCTTCCCAGGTGACATGTAAACACACTTAAAAACATAATGTCCATGTTTCTCATGGTGACCCTTGTATGTTATCTACAAAAACACAACATTATATTAAGGCACATTTATCTCTTACAAAGAAATTTTTGAGCTCTCTTTTTAATCCTATGAGAAACTTTAAAACTTGGGTGAAGCTGAATTCTGCCTCTGACAAATGGTAGTACTTCTTATAACCACAGGAGGGTGTGTGTCAGCCAGCTCCCAAAGACAGCAACTTGTTCCTTCTCTCTTTTCTACATAACTCTAAATCCGTTTTCCCGAAGGGCCTGTCAACTGTTTTCTGTCCTAGGGTGGATGGCTTTTATTACCAAATTTCTATGGAATTGGAGCATGTGGAAATATTTTCAGGTGGGAGGGGGTGAGAGGACCGGGAGAAAGGCAGGATTTACAATATTCATGTCTGATGTCTAATTGGCAAAACACACAGCATGAACGTTCAGGCTCTTAAGCTGGCAATGTTGGCCTTTGTAATTTTCAGCTGAGATAAAGTACAGAAGATTGTTAGTTCTTAGAACATAATTTTCTGTGATAGGCAGAAGTAAGCTGCAATTTGGTGGCATGCAAAGCAGGGAGGATTCGTTTAACTGTTTGCATATGGAAAGCTAACTCCATGGACATAGAATTCCCCATTAAGACCTGAGAGCTACCTTCCCCTTTACTCTCTTATTTATCATTCTGAGAGCCAAGTGTTTGTCAGGTGCATGTGTGGGAAAATATTGTTTGCTAGTAGCAGTGTTCCCAAATTCTTACTCTCTTAGCCCCGAGAAGGTTGCCTGGCAAAGCATTGTTTCATTTGAAGGAAGAAATCATATTGGAGAGAAATAAATCTCTATTCACAATGTTTTCCTCTTTTCTGTCACACATGGTGTGTGAATTACAATACCTGATTGACTAGAAAGTGCCAATATTATGTTGTATAATTTTGCACTTCCATTCAAAGTGCCCAAGACTATTTTGACAGTTACACTTTTCTCTCACTGACTTTTTCTTTACAGAGCCGAAATAGAGTTATTTGAGATGAATTCTGTTTACCCTCTGCTCTTCCACACAGCTTTGCTTAGTTTTCTCTGTCTGTGGTTGAAATGTCTGAAAGGAAACAAGAAACAAAACTTCACCCACTAGAACATTCTATTTCATTAACTTCATTAAACAAACGTTTCATTTATTTTTCTCTCACTGGGTTGTATTATTCAATGTGGAAAATCATTCTAACCAAAAGAAGATTGACACATTCATTGCGTTAATATTTGTTTCAGTATTACGAAAGACAGTGCCAACTTTCTGCCCCCAGAGGGAGACAATGCCTTCTCCACTACAGAACTGGATTCAAGCTCAGACAACCGCTAAGTGGGTGTGCTGGGGGAGAAGGGAGGGATGGCACCCCAGATGAAGGAGCTTGGCTGCCATCGGAATCCACTGAAAAAGAAGTTTTCACTGGCAAACTGGGAGCTGTTAAATATAAGTGAACTAAAATCAGAGTTTGACGATTTAAATTATATGTGTGCATTAATTATATAAGTTGAGTAACTGTAATATTGAATTAAGGTATGAGGCTGTTGATGGCCCAGGGAGAGTCAAACCATAGCTGTTCACATGAGGGGTAGGATCACACCTAAGAATAAAAGCTTATTGCTGCCAGATGTTTCATTCTGAGAAGGAAAAATGGAGGTGGCCAGCAAATTAGGACAAATTCTTTTTCTTGGTTTGACATAAAGTGTCAAAATTCCTTGAGGGTAGCATAGGGTGAAGGGTAGCTATTGAAGCACAGAAAGGGCAGAAGTGAAGAAAGAATAGACCCCGGCAGTTTGTCCCAGGCCTTTGGGCTAAAGTTTGTATACCACAGGAAAGCATGCAGAACAGGAACCATAAATCTGGGAGCAAGTGTTTTATGAAAGGAATAGATGTAACAATTCTTTAATTCTCAGTATTTTTCATTTACCTGTTTCTTTTAGAAACTCCTAGCCTATCTCAGATGTGGCACCGGGAACCAATGGGCGGACTGGGTCGTGTTTGAATGGGTGTGCTACAGCGGAAGCAGGCATCACGGTGGATCAATCGTATAAAAGAGAGAACCCCTTAAGGGAAAGATTGAATAAAGAGATAAACAGAAAGAGGGCCACCTAGGCCAGCTGTCATATTTACCTGCAAAGTGTTCTTCCTGAAGAAGCTGTAAGTTTCTATATTTTGTTTAATACAGACAGGTTGTTCCTTGCACTAAGATATTGGGAATGTCCAGGCTTGCTCTAAGCGCCTTTAAATCTCCAGCTCAATCTGAACTGATTCCTTCATTTCCCAAACTCATTTGTCCTCTGTGTTCAGACCGGGTTTGGGTGAAGGAGGCCTGGCATGAGACTGAGGGGTAGAAGGAGAGAGAAGCCAGGGTATGTCCTTCTTTGCTCTTTCTTTTTGGGGCTGCATCTCTAGAACCAGGTACATCTCCTTTGTGGTCCTAGTTCCCCCACCCAGGGGCCTAGGAGCAGCACCTTTTTTTTCCCTCCAGCCCTACGAGTGGTGGTAACTTTGATCCTTGGGTGGTCTCACCACCCCTGGTTGGCCTTTCTGTTCTTCCTTATACTTTATAGCTAGTTTCCCTTAGACAGTCCCTCTACTGAGCTCTCTGTAGTGAATTTTGTTTTCCGGACTGGACTCTGGCGGATAAAATCATCTTCAAAATATGAAACTCAGAAGTTTAGAAAGCACCTCCATGGCTGGACTCCAAGGCATAGCAGGCTAATATTCTATTCCATTCTAGAAAATAACAATAGTTTATCAATAACGCCTTCTATTTATAGGATACTTTATAGTTTGTAAATTGCTTTTGTACACATAATCTCATTTGAGTCCCAAAGTAACCCTTATAAGATAAGCAGTGGAAGAAACAGAATTGTCTACACTCATACAGTTGGTAGTTGCAGTAGAAGTAGAGAAGATATTTTGATTTAAATCTTCTGCCTCAAAGTCCCAGGGTTAAAATAATAAATTTTTAAATGACTAAATACGAAAAAGCATTTAGTAATAAGAGGAAATGTTCCTAAACTTTATATTAATTATCTTCAAGGCATATTTTATAGTTTTATCCTTTATTGCATTTCTTATGTTGATTCTTATATAATCGTGTGAATATAAATTTGGACCATTATATCACTCTTCAAAAATATAAAAACTGTGCAAACAGTTCTGGAAATTGGACTATAGGAAGAAGAAAGCATAAAAATGAGATGGGCAGATACTAAGCAAAAGAAAGAAATCATAGTATGGGGTATCAGGGATCTTCTTACAGAACACGCACACACATAAGGGTTAGAAGCATACTTGACAATATAGAGTACCTAGGTACAGTTTTGATTTGTTGTGACTTACAACAAAGTCTTTCTAGTCTAACTGCATGTTGATGAATATTAACTGAATTGCATAGCCTAATAAACATTCATTTTCTTCCTTTTAAAAATCTTTTAGAATTTGGCTTGTAATTCCAAGACGTATGCAAGTGACTGAGTATATACTAGTTTCTTAAGCCACCAATCTATCATTTAAAAATTTAGGTAATTACTAAAATGGCATCTTTATACCTGGAAAAAAACATCATATTTAATGATTCACAGTTACAAATATTGCCTCTGCATCCTTGCTGAGCTGCTTTCATTTGAAATATGCATCTCTCCCTTCTCCCCACTATACCCTCAGGCAGATGTCCTGGGCTTGAATGTGGCCCTGTAACGGAGGTGGCACTGTCTGCCTCTGGGGAGGAAAGCTGGCATCCTCTTCTGATCAGTGGTCACTGAATCGATGTTGACATAGCACATTTACTGGAAAATGATGAGAAAGCCCCACTCCAGCTGTTTCTTGGAATACGTTGCTCAAAATAAAGTCTTCAGCTGGCTGACTTGAGCTGGGACAGCAAGACTCATTCTTCCACCGCGAGAGGTGGGAGAGACACCTGAGCCTCTAGGCCTTGATTGAGTGAGGTCTGTGCATGGGGCCTCGCAAATGCGTGTTGTGAGCAGTACAGGCCCCACAGGACTGTACTGCACACCCTTGTTGCACAGAGTGTGTGGAGAAGGGAACACATTTCCCCAACTTTCACTGCCTTCCACGTGGCCCTCGGCTGCCTGGTCATCCTCATCAGCCTGGTTACCCTACTAGTCACCCACTCACTCAGGACCTATATATAAGTATGACTGGCAATGGGATGACAATTTGTTTCCATGGTTCTCCAACCAAAAAGGTTGTTCTGATAAGTTAGGATGCTGCTCAGACATTATCTAATTAGCACTGTGTCTGCATTGCAGAAAATAACTAACACTCAGCATTTTCACAAGATAATTTGGTCACATCCTGAATATTCAACTGGGTGAGTCAGAGGGAAGAAAAGACACACAGGGAAGTAGGAGCTTGATTTGGGCTAAGCTTGGGGGTACTACATCCCATCTGTAGCCTCACTGATGAAGAGAAAAATCACGACTAGGATCCCACAGTATTGGGGTGTTGCAAGAAAAACAGAAGAGTTCTTGTCTCTTTGTATTTTTATCTATCTGCTAAATCTAGTTGGTTAGCTTTAAAACATTCATGTCAAATTCTTTAAGTTTTCAGGAAAATATTAAAAGGTTATTTTGCCACGTTATAGTTTGAGTCTTTGAGTATCACTCATTAGTATCAGCGGATTTGAAATGCTGTGGCTGCCTCCTGGTTTTCTCAAAAAATCTGGTTTTGGTGTTCCTTAAAAGGCAACGTTGTGAGATCTCATAGTTCAGCACACGTTTATTGAGAACCTCCTTGGTTAAGTGTGTTAAGTGCTGGATGCTTTCTGTTTGCTTGGTACTTTTTAAAATAAGTGAATTAGGTAGATGCTACTAATTTAAAGAAACATTGCTTGAAATAAAAACAAATGAAGAGAGCAAGAGATTATCTGAAACATAATTGAATTTGTAAATGCTTACTGGTGCTGCCCAGGTCACACTCAAAAAGAGTAGTCCCACACAGAAAACTCGCATCTTTGAGAATCTCTGTGAAAAGACAACAATATCTTACCACAAAGCATTGCCAGTTATAAACTGCGGCCGTAAGAAGAGATAAAACACATAGGAATATATAAACACCCTTCCCCTTGGCAGTTCATTTCTTTTTGTGTATGTGTGTGTATAGACCATGTAAAATTTACTTATACCCAAGTGTGGACATTTTAATCTAGGAGCTTTCATATGTCTGGTTATTCCAATGTGAAAATGAAAATTATTCAATATCATTAAAACAGTAAAGTCAGTTGATAGAAATATATTTTATAGACACATTTATTTGCTGTATCATCAGCTCTTCTTCCTCTTGTCTTTAGAAAGAGATTGTTTAATTATTTGCATAATTCAAAATGACATTAAGTTGATGCAGCAGCCCGTAACACACTCTAAGTCTGTCAGGGCAGCAGATTGCACTGTGGGGAAAGCTTATCTCCCTCCGGGCTGGTACCCTAATCTGTGTCTCATGTTCATTAGCAATGTGTCTGAATTAGTAGCCATTCATGGGCTGGAGAGTGAACTAATTTTTGCAACACTGACATTAATAGCTAACATTTATTGAATACTAAAATGAGCTAAGCACTGGGTCTAAGAATTTTGCATGCATTCAATTATTTGAGCCTCACAACAACCCTACAAGTTAGGTGGCGTTACTATGCCTGTTGTATAGATTAGGAAATAGACACAAAAAGATCAAATAACTTGCCTTATAACTCACAAATACTAAGGGGCAGAACTGGGATTAGTATCCAGGCAATGTGGCTATAGACCCAGTTTTCTTAATCAAGACTGTCTGCCACCTTAAATAACTTTCTATTCTTTTATCTCATTACAGAAAAATCCATGTGCAGTTGACTTAAAGGCTTATATTGGGCTCAACAAAATGATGTTCAAAATACTAACATTTAGTTACAAACAAAGGTATTTGTTTATGTTTTGGTAAATATACCAACAGGAACTAGTGAGCTCACTTAGGTAGCCATTAGACTGGAAAAAAGTCAACATGTCTTTGGACTATTGATCTTATTATTATATTATGAAAACAGTAAATTTATACCACTCTGAGATTTCATGAAGAAAAAATATTTTTATGGGAAAAAATAATCTAAATATTCTTGCAATCTTTAAACATCTCAAGGAAAAGCTGGTATTTGGAGAAATAAATATAGCTATTAAATATATTCTAAAATCCTAGGCTATGTTTTTCTAAATTAATGGATCTAAATTCTAACTATAGTTGACCCTTCCAAGCATTTTATAGATCAGGACAACGTAAGTAATTTATGAAATGATTTAATGCTGATCAGTAGAAATATCAACACAGACGAGGTTTCAAAGTATGAATAAGATCAGATATTCCTGATTACAGTTTGTTAAGTGAAGGGATAGAGGAAAATTAAAGTCTGAGTTACTCTGGATCTTGATAATGCTAATAACAAAAAAGGAGAAAGTTGTTATCAGATCATCAATTTTAGTTGATTATTTCTAGAGCATGGTAACACATTTCCTAGTTTATAAAGCAAAGCAACAAATAATACATAGTTGTGCTCAGCAGAGAAGATTTTCAAAGGTAATAAAAACCTACTTGGGTGGCAAGCATCTTAAAAATGTAAATAACTATAATATAAAGCTATTTGCTATCAAGAACATGAAAGCCAAATTACCTGGTATCTTTTACCTTCAGAATACCTGGCTTCTTGTTGCAGGATTAGCAGTCTCTGAGCATTTTGCTGAAATTTAAAGTTTGTTCGAGTTCCCAATGGCCAATCAGCACTGGCTCACTCAGCACTAGCAAACAATTTGTTACAAGTGCCCACAGATAACCATAGGGGGGCGAAGTAATTTTAATCTAAAAATGTGTTTGTGGTAGAGAGCTACTATCAAATGTTCCAGAAAGTGGGATAAACAGAAAATATAAATACCTCAGTTTGGACATCATGTTGTCAGATAATCAAAATTGATTTCAGAACTGCTAATTAGGACCGACTGAATACCTAACAAGTTTAGAAATGGAAAACATTTTTGCTATCATTTTATGTAGAAAGTTTATGATGTCAATTTTATCTAAATGAAATTCAGCAACATTTAACAAAAATGTTTTAGGTGCCTACTATTTGACAGGCATTGGCGAAACTACAGTGAACAAAACAAGACAGAAAAAAAAAATCCCTGTCTTCCTGGAGCTTAGAATCCAAAAAGGGAGACAGATAATAAGCAAGATAAATGAGTTAAATAGATTAGATACTGACATAGATGAAGTCTACGGAGAAAAGATATTGTGGGGAGGAACAAGCATTGGGGGTGGGGACACCGGGTTGAAATTTTAGATAGGAAGTCCTGGGACAGCCTCAATGAGAAGGTAACTTTTGAGTAAAGACCTTGCTGTGGTTTGAATGTACGTGTCCCTCCAAAATTCATATATTAGAACTTAAACCCCAAGGTGATGGTATTGAGAGATGGGCTCTTTAGAAGGTAATTAAGTCATGAGGACAGACCCCTTATGAATGGGATTAGTGACCTTATAAAAGGGCAAGAAGAAACTAGCTAGTCCCTTTTTGCCCTTCTGCTTGTCTGCAATGTGAGGACACAACATTTGTCCCCTCTGGAAATGCAGTAGCAACGTGCCATCTTGGAAGAAAAGATAGACAGCCCTCGCCAGACAATGAACATACTGGCCTCTTGATCGTGGATTTCCCAGCCTCCAGAACTGTGTGAAATAAATTTCTGTTTTTTGTAAATTACCCAGTCTGTGGTATTCTGTAGTAGCAGCATGAACAGACTCAGATAAACCTGCAGCTATATGACTGTCTATGGGAAGACCATTCCAGGAAGAAGAAATAGGAAAAATAGTGCCCCAGAAATAAAAGCCCTGTGGCTTGTTCCAGGAACAGAGAAGAGGCCACTTTGGTTAGAGAGACTGAGCAAGGGGAATAGCAGCAAATGAGGTCAGAAGGTATTAGATGGCAGATGGTATAGGACCTGTAGGTCATTGCAATGCTTTTGACATTGCTATGAGTAAGAAGAAAAGTCCTTGGATGTTTTAAACACCGGCATGATTGAGGAGTGACTGAAGTAGGAAAAAGGCAGAGAGAATGGTTAGGAAGCTCTTGCAATAATCCCAGCCAGAGAAGATGGAGGCTTGAACCTGAATACGGCAGAAGGGATAATGAGATCTGGTCATATTCTGAAGAAGTTTGGGAAAAAAAGGTAATAGGATTTGCTGAGGTACCAGATGTGGCCTGTGAGAAAATAATCAAGAATCAGGATGACACCAAGGTTTTTGTCCTGAGCAGCTGGAAGAATAAAGTTGATTTTTTTCTTCATGTTAGAAAAAATGCAGAAGAAAATGGTTTTGAGGAAAATATTGTGAGTTTGGATTTAGACATGAATTTTATAAGATGGACAATTTAGGACACTCAATTTCTTAATGAAACAAGTAACACACCTATATTAGAATGAATCTTTCCAGTGCAATTGCCTGCTCTCTTATTTTGCCCACACTGGCTACCAAAATCATTGTTGTAATAGTTTGAGAGGTTCCACTTAATCTAAAAATATTATGATACCTGTAAAGGTCATTGACATTACAACTATATATTAAAGCATCAATAAAAATGTAAGAGTTATTCAACCTATACTTTGTGATAAGAACTACCTTCTCCTACAGTGAAATATGCTTTTAACAGTTGTATATTAAATACACAAATGATATATAATAAGGTTTAAGTGTAAACTCTCAATTTCTCTCAACTCTCCAAATAGACAAAAACCAAAACATAAAACACAAACAAAACAGTCTTTCATCAGTTCTACCTGAGAAAATTGTTCCTCTTCTAGGTCAGGCTAACTCTCTCTCTCTCTCTTTTTTTTTTTTTTTAAATCATATCTGAACTCTGCAGTTCCTCTTTTGAGTGTCCAGAGCTGCTTTTCCTCCTGTCCCTCACCTCATGTCTTCTTTTTATAAAAATTTTTATTTAGGTTTGGCGGTACACGTGAAGGTTTGTTACATAGATAAACACATGTCACTGGGGTTTGTTGTACATATTACTACATCACCCCGGTATTAAGCTCAGTACCCAATAGTTATCTTTTCTGCTCCTCTCCTTCCCACCCTCCACCCTCAAATAGACCCCACTATGTGTTGTTTCCTTCTTTGTGTTCATAAGTTCTTATCATTTAGCTCCCATTTATAAGTGAGAACATGTGGTATTCGGTTTTCTGTTCCTGTGTTAGTTTCCTGAGGATAATGGCCTCCAGCTCCAGCCATGTTCCCACAAAAGACATGCTCTCTTTGTTTTTTATGACTGTATAATATTCCATGGTGTATACGTACCACATTTTCTTTATCCAGTCTGTCACTGATAAGCATTTAAGTTGATTCCATGTCTTTCCCATTGTGAACAGTGCTGCAATGAACATCTATGTGCATACGTCTTTATGGTAGAATGTGTTACATTCCTCTGGGTATATACCCAGTAACGGGATTGCTGGATCAAACGGTAGTTCTGTTTTTACAGAACTGCTTTTAAGAACATTTTCCAGGACTAGGTTTGAGCTGTTGGGTGGGGCCACTATTGATTTACAACCGTTCAAGCATAGATCTTAGAATATTTGAATATTGTCATTGACAGTGGAAACATTGAACTCTAGTAGCTTTGGAAGCAAATACACTTGAGTTCAAATCCTGACTCTACCGCTTGTTTACTGTGGCAACTTGATTAAACAACTAATTTGAACTTTTCTGTGCTTCAGTTTCTCCAACAAAAAAAAAAGAGGATTTAGGTGATATAGAAAGGAGCTAACAAGGAAATGGAAGTCAAGGAAAGTAGGCAACAAAGAGTGTTCAGCCAGTTATGAGACAGAATGGAAATACAGAGCTTTCTAAATGGAAGACAAGTGAAATCCACAAAAACGCTCATTTTCAACTTTGGATATGCTATTAAAGCAATAAATAATTCAGGAATTTCTATAATAATGTGTATATAATGCAGTTTTTTAAGCTGTTACACTGTTTCATAACATTAACTTTATATTTTGAATGATCCAGTTAAAGAGCAAGCACTTGATATGTGCCTTAGGAAATGTTCAGTTTTTTATTGCTATAATTTTATAAATAATTTCAGATATTCCTCAAATGTGTCTTTCTTAGTTTCAAATGAATTTCAGTGTGCATTAAAAAGATTTCCCTTTCGTTTGAGTGATGGAAAATTAATTCTAATCTAGAAAAACCTGTGTTGTAGGATAAGAAAATGTATACAGTTTTAAGAGAAAAAAATTGGCTTAGCCACTAGTCCTAACAAAGGGTGAACTGGCAGTAGCTAAATATACTGCTCTCAAAGCTAAAATGAATTCAAAGCTAAATTAAAAAAATTCAACTTGAGTTTTAAATTTAGAACCTACAATTGACAAAAGCAAAAAAAAAAAAAAAAGAGAGAGAGAGCCTATTCTGGCTAGAAGGTTGCAGAGAAGAAACTCTGAGGAAAAAAAATTAGTAGAATGATCCTTTGCCTAAGTTCTGTGGAGTTGAGATTTTACTTCTACCCTCTTAAAACTTGCCCTCTGTGTTGAAATTGAACTTCAAAAACTCAATATAAGTTTTCTAAAGGTTATTGTATAATAAAGAGTTTTGCCGTGACATTTCTAAGGAACCAATAACTAAAGTTAAAACCAGGAGTCTGTAAAAAAAAATATGTATCTTCACACCATCTCTATTTAACTGGAAAACAAAACAAAATAAAACAAACAAACAAACAAAAAACAGGAAACAACTGAGAAGGGAAAGAAATGGACACTTGAACTTTATTCTGGTTCCTGGTTCCTGGTTCAAAAATGGACACCTCCACCAGTGATGTACCTAGCCTGACTTTGCTGGCTCAGACTGACACACAGAGTTGCTCCTCAAAGAGAATCTGGATGGAAGTACTCCATGGAACATGTTTCATCCTGTTGTACGTTTTTCATTTCTTACCCCTCACTTGAGTGTGAACAATCTCATAAAATGTTAGCTAACTAGAAACCTATACTATCAGTTCCAGCTATTGGACTCTCACCCAGGAATAAGGCTTTTTGTTTTGTTTTGTTTCATTTTCTCATCTATTTCTGGGACCCAACTTCTCTGTACTTGTGCTCTGGGATTAATTGCTTCGATATACATTTTTTCAAACTTAGTTTTGTAGGAAGTCCTTTTTTCCCTGCTATCATAGTCCTCAATTTATTCTTGACTCTATTAAGGTAACACATTTCTCTGTCATCATTTTAGACGGACTTACACAATATACTTTTCCATATGTTTTAACTAAAATAACTCTCTGTTTTACATATACAATATACTTTTCCATATGTTCTAACTTGCCAAAATAACTCTTTATCTTCTAATTTATATACATTTCAAATAAACAGTATTTCCCCATCCTGCGTCAGTGGGCAAGTCTTTGAAGTGTTGTGAATAGAACAGAGGGGTCCATGTTGAGAAATCTCTTCTTTACCATACAGATGCTTAGAATGGTCAAGGCTTTAGGCATTTCATAGAAGTATTTACTTCCCACTGATCTCCAAAATAGAGTCCAAAATGAGTGTGCTGGGAGTCTTGCCCTGTTTTTAGCGGAAGGAATGTTTTCATTTTAAACACATTCATTCATGAGTATCAACAATCATCCTAAGCTCAAAAAGGTCACCTTTTCTAAAGCATCACTTACAACCAACTTTCTCCTTTACCCTCAAATTAATTTTATTTTTAGTTATTATTTTTTCTCTCAGCATTTGGGAATTTCAACAGAAGCCATAAAAATTTCAGCCAGATGCAGAATCATGGAGGGTCACAGCAGAGCATGAAGCTAGCTGTGTTCATTCCTCTAGGCTTTTTGTTTACCCATTCCTCTATTACAAGCAAAAAGAAGACATGTCAATATAATTTGCTTTTATTTTTATATTAGAAAGATGTCTTACTCCACCTTAAAATGTAACTCAGAGGATGTAGTTAAAATATAATTATAATGATGCCAGCCCTTTCCTTCAGGACATGGTGACATTGCTGGAAGTGGCTGCAAGACTTTGTTGTGTGACCTCAAGAGGAAAATATCTCTTACTCTCATAATAGGCTTTTTCAGAGGTTGCTGTTTTGTTTTTCAAGACCAAGAATCTTCTCCTCAAGATACAGAACATGAGGACTTTTACCAGCTAGCTATTCATTGTATTGAACTTGTATTAATATTTTCTTACCAAATGAGGGTGTATATAGTCTTCTCAGTTTATTTTTAACTTCATGCTTATTTGCATTGTGTTATCATTTTTATTTTCTCTCCTTTTTCATGAATTCCTTAATTCTCACCAACGCAGATTTTCTCTATGCTTGTCAGTTCCTGTTCCAATTATCTGCTGCTATTAACATATCACCTTAAAACTTTTAGTAGTTTGAAATACAAATTCCCTGTTTTCTCTCAAGTTTCTGTGTGTTAACTTGGCTCAGCTGCATGATTCTCACTTGGGATTTCTCAAATGGCATAGTCAGAGATGGGGTGCAAGAGTCATCCCAAAACTTGACTGAGCTGCACGTCCGATATGCCACAGTGCTTCTCCATAGGACCTCTCGCTCCTGCAGAATAGGCTGGACTTCTCATACGGTAGCTCAGGATTTAAAATACTCCATCAGAAATGGGATCTAATCAAACTAAAGAGCTTCTGCACAGCAAAAGAATCTATCATCCGAGTGAGAAGACGACCTACAGAATGGGAGAAAAGTTTTGCAATCTATCCATCTGACAAAGGTCTAATATCCAGAGTCTACAAGAAACTTAAATAAATTTACACACACACACACACAAAAACCCCAAAAACAAACAGCCTCATTAAAAAGTGGGGAAAGGACATGATTAGACACTTCAGAAAAGAAGCATGCATGTGGCCAGCAACATATGAGAAAAAGCTCAAAATCCCCACTGATCATTACAGAAATGCAAATCAAAAGCACAATGAGATACCATCTCACATGTCACAACGGCTAATATTAACAAGTCAAAAAACAAAAACAAAAACATATGTTGATGAGGCTGGAGATAAAAAGAATGCTTTTACACTGTTGGTGGGAGTATAAATTAGTAACTATTGTGGAAGACAGTGTGGCAATTCCTCAAAGATCTAGAGGCAGAAATACCACTTGACCCAGCAATCCGATTACTGGGTATATACCCAATGGAATATAGCAGATCACAAGGTCAAGAGATTGAGACCATCCTGGCCAACATGGTGAAACCCTGTCTCTAGCAAGAAAAAATAAAAATTAGCTACATGTGGTGGGACTCCCAAGTAGTCCCAGCTACTTGGGAAACTAAGGCAGGAGAATCACTTGAACCTGGGAGGTGGAGGTTGTAGTGAGTGGAGATTGTGGCACTGCACTCCAGCCTTAGTGACAGAGCAAGACTCTGTTTAAAAAAGAAAAGGAAAAAATGAATACAAAGCATTCTATTATAAAGAAACATGCACACATGCACATGTATGTTTATTACAGCACTATTCACAACAGCAAAGATATGAAATCTACCTAAATGACCATCAGTGATATACTGGATAAAGAAACTGTGGTGCATATAGACCATGGAATACTATGCAGCCATAAAAAAGAACAAGATCATGTCCTTTGCAGGGACATGGATGGAGCCGGAAGCCATTATCCCCAGCAAACCAATGCAGGAACAGAAAACCAAATACTGCATGTTCTCACTTATAAGTGAGAGTTGAATATTAATGAGAACACATGGACACAGGGAGGGGAACAACACACACTGGGGCCTGTTGGAAGTGGGGGCTAGGGGAGGGAAAGTATCAGGAATAACAGCTAATGTATGCTGGATTTGATTCCTAGGCGATGGGGTGATATGTACAGTAAACCACCATGACACACATTTACCTACGTTAACAAACCCGCACATCCTGTACATGTACCATGGAACTTAAAAGTTGAAGAAAAAAAAAAAAAGTCAGGTAAAAATTCATTAACTGGATTTGTTGGTCTACGAATAAAAGTTTCCACGCAAATTGAAAGCAGAGATTGACAGGCTAGTTTTGTGGGCTAAGCCTGGGACTGCTGCACAGTTACTCTCTACTTGTTAGTTAAAGCTGTCAGATTGAAGCGGGTGCAGAAATAGCCCTCACACCTTGATGGAGAAGTGGCAACCTCACATTGCAGAATAGCTTGAGGAATGAGAGATAATGTTTCAGTCGTTTCTGGATAATACAGTGTGCCTAAGACATGCCCTGGGTGCAATTCAGGTATTGGGCATTCACTGACAGTTATTCTCATAATGTTTGGTGTATTGGATTTGATCATAGCCCATTTTATGTAGCAGGAGTAATGGTTGTGTTGTTGATTTTACAGAACTAACCTACAGTTACAACCAAGATCAAGCTTCCCCTCAGCTGGCTAAGTGGTGAGACATACCTGATCATTCTTGTTACAGAATTTTAAAAGACAGTATAGTGAAAAAGTTACCTTTAAATATTATTTATCAAAGATAATACTTCTTGCTGTGCTTAGGTCCAGGAACTGTCAGAAACATCTTATCAAATAGCTGCAGAAGGTGGATTGCTTGAGCCAGAGATGGAGACTAGCCTGGGCAGCATGGCAAAACCTCGTCTACTAAAAAATACAAAAATTACCCTGGCGTGGTGGCGCACACCTGTAGTCCCAGCTCTTGGGGCCGCTGAGGCAGGAGGATCACCTCAGCCTGGGAGATCGAGCCAGCAGTGAGCTGTGATTGCAACACTGCACTCCAGCCTGGGTGACAGAGCAAGACCCTGTCTCAAAAAATAAAAATAAAAAATAAATATGTAGCTGCAGAAAGGAGAAAATCCACAGGTTGCTGTATCAAACATCAGAAATTTTCCTGAGTTTTAGAACAGAGTTTGAAGCAGAGGACAAAGCTTCAAATTGAAAAAAAAAAAAAAAAACACACACACACACAAAGAAAAGAGAAAAAGATATAGTTTATCTCTTAAGTGATTAATGACAACAACATTTTAAAAATGATCATAGTTTATACAATCATCTAAAAAGGGATCAGTGAACTATGGCCTGTGGGCCAAATCTGACTCATCACCTGTTTTGGCAGATAAAGTTTTATTGGAACACAATCATGTTCATTTGTTTACAAATTGTCTATGGCTGCTTTCACTACAGTGTTAGAGTTGAGTAATTGTGACAAAAACTGTATGGCCTACAAAGTCAAGAATACTTTCTACCTGGTCTTTCAAAAAAGAAGCTTGCTGACTTTTTCTTTTTAGTGAAAGTTTGCTGACCCCTTACTAAAATATTGAGGGTAGAATTTGTATTTTAAAAAGAGATAAGGTGAATTCTGTACATATTAATGGTGGTCTGATCTTCCTGGGCCCTGGGAGCCAAGAAATACAAGGGAAAAACCTCCTGAGAAAGACCAGGATATAACAGAGTGTAATTTGCATGAGAACCTTTATTCTTCAACCAACAAATCAAGTTAATGAGTTTCTAACCCACTAAGTATTTTAAAGACCTAGGGCAGAAAATGTTTCCTCCACTGTACATGGATAAACAAAATGTCCAAGTCATTGCGTCATGGTTTACTTTCAATTGATGTTGATTCTTTTTTTAAACTGAGACTCATGTTTCTTTACTTTAGATTTTCCTTTTCAAAAGAAAAGGAGAAAAGTGTGTATGCTTTTCTGCCTTTCTTACACTTCCACTATTTGTTCTCCTCATCATTCAAAGAGATTTACTTTGCCTGGAGAAGGATTGGAGTTTTTGACAGAAAGGATCCAAATGAAAAGAAAGTCAACATTTGTTTTCTTACTGCTGAAATAGACTCTTGAGACCCACATCAGAAATAATCATGTTGAAAGTTAAAGCTTTAGTTTTGAGAAACTATTGTTTGTTTTACCTTTTTGGTTAAAGAAAGCACGGTAGAAAATTAACATGGCCAACTATGAAGGATGCAGAGTATAGAATTTATGTCACAATAATAAACTAAAAAGGAGAGGGATATTTAGTTACCTTCACAGATTAAAGATGGGTCCCCTCTGCTATCCTGTCTGCTACCAGCTGCAGAGGATATTGATTGAGTCATTGTGTTGAAGGAGGTAAGAAGGACTTGAAATGAGAGGTCAAGATATGGGGTGATCCTGGGAAAAGGGCAGAGTCATCTTTGAGAAACAGTTACACTGTGGCGACACTGATACCTACAGACCATCCACCCACACAGTGGGTGAGCAGCCATTGAGCACACCACTGACTGGCGAGAGCCCGCATGTGTGCCATGAATCATCTTGTAGGAGTCACCCTCTTTGATGCATTAAAACCTTTTTTTAGCCAATCCACACTCCTGTGTGGCCAGCCTCCTTCTGAACCATCCAGGATACTCAATGCTTCCCAAACTTTGAGATCTGAAAGAAGTATTTAGGGGAGCTGCTCTGCTGCAACCTCCTGACAACCTTGCACAACTCCATACCAACCATGTCTTTACGGATTACATATGGGACCAGAATTGACTGCCGCACAACCTGAGTCTTGGCAAAGTACCCTGTGATTCCTCCTGGAGCAAGAAAGGATAAGCAAGCTGGTAAAGAGATGCCGTGGGCAGTTCCCACCCACCCCCCTATCTTGTGGGAGATGACCACAAGGACATTTCTCATTCGTCTCTTTAGTTTCAGTTGATCACAGGACTTTTGACCTTGCTCCCTCAGGGTTCAACTGCAGAATTCTTTGTGAGTTTATCTATTTGGCTAAGGGTTAGAGCTGACTCCTCAGTAGCAGAATGACCACCTGTGCCATCTGTCATCTGGCCTCTTTGTTCAGTGTCATTCTATGGAATTAGGGATGCAGGGAGCTGACACCATGCAGGTGGTTCTTATGCATTTTGTGTAAGTAATAAACTGTCTGACTGTATTTGACTTCAAGGTCTCCCTACTGGCTGAATCTATGGAAGTGTGGTGTGTGAACCTAGCAGTTGCATTCAGGAGCTTCGTAGCCCTATTACCAACCACACTGCTGCTCGGGGACCACTTAATTGCTTGACAGGTTGTGAGTGGGAAAGTCCTGGGAGTCTGCACTTGGGTAGAAGTGGAGATTACAAAACCCACCCCAGTTATCCAAGGTACTCAAAACCAGATGGGTTATCCTGGAAAGCATGATGAGTCAGGTGATTGGGCTTCCCACTAGCTTAAAAATGTGAAATAATACACCAACCAAAAGACTCTGAGACTAAGTGCTGAGTGATGAGTGGAAGTTTTACTGCTAAAAAGGAAATCCATTTCAACCAAGAGAGGATAGACTTTGGGAGGTAAGACTTGGCGGGAAAGTTGGGTGAGACATTTTTTTAAAGCCAAGACTCACAGTCTTTGTCCCACATTGGAGAAAGACAGTGCTGGGTGTTGGTTTGGCAAGCACTGTGTGGGCTAGTTGGTTAGGCATCGGGTAAGGGCTGTGTTGACCAATTGTGGTTGCTTTAGTAAGTGGTCTTGTGCTGCATATACGAGGTGTGCACGCTGGGATTATGGTGCCCAGCTGCCGTCTGTGTGAATGAGGGCTCCTCTGCAGCTTTATGGTGCTCAGAGGTCTTTTATTTCTCTTCTTGGGCCATCCTTACAGGACTATGAAATCTGGTTGCCCCTGCTTCTCTTTGTATGGAGCACCATTGCAGGCAGCCATATCCATCATCCCTCACAGCAGCCACAACAAGACCAGCCCAAGAAGAATCTGAGCTCAGACATGCCTAGCACCACCCCCACCTGATGGTCCTTCCCTATCCACCGAGGTAGTGGAAGACAAAGGGCATATAATCTTGGGAGTTCTAGGGCCCTGCCCACCACCAGTCCCTCTCCACACTACTACAGCTGATGCTTTCTGGAAAGTTCCACCTGCTGGCCAGAGGCCAACCAGCACAAAAATAGAGCATTAAACCACCAAAGCTAAGGACCCCCACAGAGTCATTGCACTGTCTGCCACCTCCACTGGAACGGGCACTGGTACCCATGGCTGAGACCCATAGATGATTCACATCACAGGACTCAGTGCAGACACCCCACAGTACCAGTTCGGAGCCGAGTAGACAGCTAGACCCGGAAGAGAGACAACAATCACTGCAGTTCGGCTCACAGGAAACCATATCCATAGGAAAAGGGAGAGGGTACTACATCAAGGGAATACTTTGTGGGACAAAAGAATCTGAACAACAGTCTTCAACCCTAGACTTTCCCTCTGACAGAGCCTACCCAAATGAGAAGGAATCAGAAAACCAACCCTGGTAATATGACAAGACAAGGCTCTTCAATACTCCCCGCCCCTGCGCCATCAAAAATCATACTAGTTCATCAGCAATGGATCCAAACCGAGAAGAAATACCTGATTTACCTGAAAACGAATTCAGGAGGTTAGTTAAGCTAATTGTGTGTGTGTGTGTGTGTGTGTGTGTGTGTGTTGGGGGTGGGGGTAGGGGGGCTAGGAGGACCAGAGAAAGGTGAAACCTAATGCAAGGAAATCCAAAAAATGATAGAAGTGAAGGGATAAATATTCAAGGAAATAGATAGTTTAAAGAAAAAACAATAAAAAATTCAGGAAACTTTGAACACATTTCTAGAAATATGAAGTGCTCTGGAAAGTCTCAGCAGTAGAATTGAACAAGTAGAAGAAAGAAATTCAGAGCTCAAATACAAGGTCTTTGAATTAACCCAGTCCGACAAAGACAAAGAAAAAAGAATAAGAAAATACAAACAAAGACTCCAAGAAGTCTGGGATTATGTTAAATGACCCAACCTAAGAATAATTGGTGTTCCTGAGGAAGAAGAGAATTCTAAAAGCTTGGAAAACATAACTGGGGGAATAATCCAGGAAAACTTTCCCAGTCTTGCTAGTTACCTAGACTGCAAACACAAGAAGCACAAAGAATACCTGGGAAATTCATTGCAAAAAAATCTTCACCTAGGCCCATTGTCATCAGGTTATCCAAAGTTAAGATGAAGGAAAGAATGTTAAGAGCTGTGAGTCAGAAGGACCAGGTAACCTATAAAGGAAAACCTATCAGATTAACAGCAGAATTATCAGCAGAAACCTTACAGCCTAGAAGGGATTGGAGCCCTATCTTCAGCCTCCTCAAAGAAAACAATTATGAGCCAAGAATTTTGTATACAGCAAAACTAAGCATCGTATATTAAGGAAAGATACAGTTGTTTTCAGACAAACAAATGCTGGCAGAATTCGCCATTACCAAGCCCCCACTACAAGAACTGCTAAAAGGAGCTCAGCTCTAAATCTTGAAACAAATCCTGGAAACACATCAAAACAGAACCTCTTTAAAGCATAAATCACACAGAATCTATAAAACAAAAACAAGTTAAAAAGCAAAAGCAAAAAACAAAATAAAACAAAAATCAGTACACAGGCAACAAAGAGCATGATGAATGCAATGGTACCTCACATTTCAATATTAACATTGAATGTAAATGGCCTAAATGCTCCACTTAAAAGACACAGAACTGCGGAATGGATAAGAACTCACCAACCAACTATCTGCTACCTTCAGGAGACTCATCTAGCACACAAGGACTCACATAAACTTAAAGTAAAGGAGTGGAAAAAGACATTTCATGCAAATGAACACCAAAACTGAGCAGGGGTAGCTATTCTTATATCAGACAAAACAAATTTTAAAGTGACAGTGGTTAAAAGAGACAAAGGGAGACATTATATAATGGTAAAAGGATTTGTCTAACAGGAAAATATCACAACCCTAAACATATATGAACTTAACACTGGAGCTCCCAAATTTATAAAATAATTACTAATAGACCTAAGAAATAAGATAGACAACAAAACAATAATAGTGGGGGACTTCAATACTCCACTGACAGCACTAGACAGGTCATTAAGACAGAAAGTCAACAAAGAAACAATGGATTTAAACTATACCATGGAACAAATGAACTTAACAGATACATACAGAACATTTCATCCAACAACCACAGAATACACATTCTATTCAACAGTGCATGGAAATGTCTCCAAGATAGACCATATGATAGGCCATAAAACATGCCTCAATAAATTTAAGAAAATTGAAATTACATCAAGCACTCTCTCAGACCACAGTGGAATAAAACTGGAAAGCAACTCCAAAAGGAACCCCCAAAACCATGCAAATACATGGAAATTAAATAACCTGATCCTGAATAAGCATTGGGTCAAAAATGAAATCAAGATGGAAATTAAAAAATTATTTGAACTGAACAACAATAATGACACAACCTATCAAAACCTTTGGGACACAGCAAAGGCAGTGCTAACAGGAAAGTTCATAGCCCTATACGTCTACATCAAAAAGTCTGAAAGAGCACAAATAGACCATCCAAGGTCACACCTCAAGGAACTAGAAAAACAAGAACAAACCTAACCCAAGCCCAGCAGAAGAAAGAAAATAACCAAGATCAAAGCAGAACTAGACAAAGTTGAAACAAAAAACAAAAAATACAAAAGATAAATGAAACAAAAAGCTGGTTCTTTGAAAAGATAAATAAAATTGATAGACCATTAGCAAGATTAACCAAGAAAAGAGGAGAGAAAATCCAAATAACCTCACCAAGAAATGAAACAGGATGTATTATAACTGACCCCACTGAAATACAAAAGATCAATGAGATTCAAAGATGGCTGAATAGCAAGAGCTCCAGTCTGCAGCTCCCAGTGTGAGCAATGCAGAAGACAGGTGATTTCTGTATTTCCAACTGAGGTACCAGGTTCATCTCACTGGGGCTTGTCAGACAGTGGGTGCAGCCCACGGAGTAGGGCAGGGATCCTCTCACGTGGGAAGCACAAGGGGTTGGGGAATTCCCTTTCCTAGCAAAGGGAAGCTGTGACAGACGGTACCTGGAAAATTGGGACACTCCCACCCTAATACTGCACTTTTCCAATGGCCTTAGCAAATGGCACACCAGGAGATCATATCCTGTGCCTGGCTCAGAGTGTTCCATGCCCATGGAGCCTCACTCACTACTAGCACAGCAGTCTGAGATCCAACTGCAAGGCAGCAGTGAGATTGGGGGAGGGGCATCTGCCATTGCTGAGGCTTGAGTAGGTAAACAAATGGCCGGGAAGCTCCAACTGGGTGGAACCCACCGCAGCTCAAGGAGGCCTGCCTGCCTTTGTAGACTCCACCTCTGTGGGCAGGGCATAGCTGAACAAAAAGCAGCAGAAACTTCTGCAGATTTAAAGGTCCCTGTCTGACAGCTTTGAAGAGAGTAGTTGTTCTCCCAGCATGGAGTTTGAGATCTGAGAACGGACAGACTGCCTCCTTAAGTGGGTCCCTGACCCTGAAGTAGCCTAACAGGAGACACCTCCCAGTAGGGGCCGACTGACACCTCATATGGCTGGGTGCCCCTCTGAGCCGAAGCTTCCAGAGGAAGGATCAGGCAGCAACATCTGTTGTTCTGCAATATTTGCTGTTCTGCAGGCTCTGCTGCTGATACCCAGGCAAACAGGGTCTGGAATGGACTTCCAGCAAACTCCAACAGACCTGCAGCTGAGGGTCCTGACTCTTAGAAGGAAAACTAATAAACAGAAAAGACATCCACACAAAAACCCCATCTGTGCATCACCATCATCAAAGACCAAAGGCAGGTAAAACCACAAAGATGGGGAGAAACCAGAGCAGAAAGGCTGAAAATTCTAAAAATCAGAGTGCCTCTTCTCCTCCAAAGGAATGCAGCTCCTCACCAGCAATGGAACAAAGCTGGACGGAGAATGACTTTGACGAGTTGAGAGAAGAAGGCTTCAGACGATTGGTAATAACAAACTTCTCCGAGCTAAAGGTGGATTCTCAAACCCATCACAAAGAAGCTAAAAATCTTAAAAAAGATTAGACGAATGGCTAACTAGAATAAACAGTGTACAGAAGTCCTTAAATGACCTGATGGAGCTGAAAACCATGGCATGAGAACTACGTGATGCATGCATAAGCTTCAGTAGCCGATTTGATAAAGGGGAAGAAAGGATATCAGTGATTGAAGATCAAATGAATGAAATGAAGTGAGAAGAGAAATTTAGAGAAAAAAGAGTAAAAAGAAATGAACAAAGCCTCCAAGAAATGTGAGACTATGTGAAAAGACAAAATCTATGTCTGATTGGTGTACTTGAAAGTGACGGGGAGAATGGAACCAAGTTGGAAAACACTCTGCAGGATATTATCCAGGAGAACTTCCCCAACCTAGTGAGGCAGGCCAACATTCAAATTCAGGAAAAACAGAGAACGCCACAAAGATACTCCTCGAGAAGAGCAGCTCTAAGACACAGAATTGTCAGATTCACCAAAGTTGAAATGAAGGAAAAAATGTTAAGGGCAGCCAGAGAGAAAGGTCGGGTTACCCACAAAGGGAAGCACATCAGACTAACAGTGGATCTCTTGGCAGAAACTCTACAAGCCAGAAGAGAATGGGGGCCAATATTCAATATTCTTAAAGAAAAGAATTTTCAACCCAGAATTTCATATCCAGCCAAACTAAGCTTCATAAGCGAAGGAGAAATAAAATCCTTTACAGACAAACAAATGCTGAGAGATTTTGTCACCACCAGGCCTGCCTTACAAGAGATCCTGAAGGAAGCACTAAACATGGAAAGGAACAACCAGTACCAGTCACTGCAAAAACATGCCAAATTGTAAAGACCATCAATGCTAGGAAGAAACTGCATCAATTAATGAGCAAAATAACCAGTTAACATCATAAAGACAGGATCAAATTCACACATAACAATATTAATCTTAAATGTAAAAGGGCTAAATTTTCCAATTAAAAGACACAGACTGGCAAATTGGATAAAGAGTCAAGACCCATCAGTGTGCTGTATTCAGGAGACCCATCTCATGTGCAGAGACACACACAGGCTCAAAATAAAGGGATGGAGGAAGATCTACCAAGCAAATGGAAAACAAAAAAAGACAGGGGTTGCAATCCTAGTCTCGGGTAAAACAGACTTTAAACCAACAAAGATCAAAGGATACAAAGAAGGCCATCACATAATGGTAAAGGGATCAATTCAGCAAGAAGAGCTAACTATCCTAAATATATAGGCACCCAATACAGAAGCACCCAGATTCATAAAGCAAGTCCTTAGAGACCTACAAAGAGACTTAGACTCCCAAACAATAATAATGGGAGACTTTCACACCCCACTGTCAACATTAGACAGATCAATGAGACAGAAAGTTAACAAGGATATCCAGGAACTCAATTCAGCTCTGCACCAAGCAGACCTAACAGACATCTACAGAACTCTACACCCCCAATCAACAGAATATACATTCTTCTCAGCACCACATCACACTTATTCCAAAATGAACTACATAGTTGGAAGTAAGGCACTCCTCAGCAAATGTAAAAGAACAGAAATTATAACAAACTGTCTCTCAGACCACAGCACAATAAAACTAGAACTCAGGATTAAGAAACTCACTCAAAACCACTCAACTATATGGAAACTGAACAACCTGCTCCTGAATGACTACTGGGTACGTAACAAAATGAAGGCAGAAATAAAGATGTTCTTTGAAACCAATGAGAACAAAGATACAACATACCAGAATCTCTGGGACAGAGCTAAAGCAGTGTGTAGAGGGAAATTTATAGCACTTAATGCCTACAAGAGAAAGCAGGAAAGATAAAAAATTGACACCCTAACATCACAATTAAAAGAACTAAAGAAGCAAGAGGAAACACATTCAAAAGCTAGCAGAAGTCAAGAAATAACTAAGATCAGAGCAGAACTGAAGGAGACAGAGATACAAAAAAAGTCTTCAAAAAAATCAATGAATCCAGGAGCTGGTTTTTTGAAAAGATCAACAAAATTGATAGACCGCTAGCAAGACCAATGAAGAGGAAAAGAGAGAAGAACAAAATAGATGCAATAACAAATGATAAAGGGGATATCACCACTGATCCCACAGAAATACAAGCTACCATCAGAGAATACTATAAACACTTCTATGCGAATAAACTAGAAAATCTAGAAGAAATGGATAAATTCCTGGACACTTACACTCTCCCAAGACTAAACCAGGAAGAAGTAGAATCCCTGAATAGAGCAACAACAGGTTCTGAAGTTGAGGCAATAATTAATAGCCTACCAACCAAAAAAAGTCCAGGACCAAACGGATTCATAGCCGAATTTTACCAGAGGTACAAAGAGGAACTGGTGCCATTCCTTCTGAAATCACTCTAATCAATAGAAAAAGAGGTAATCCTCCCTAATTCATTTTATGAGGCCCACATCATCCTGATGCCAAAGCCTGGCAAAGATACAACAAAAAAAGAGAATTTTAGACCAATATCCCTGATGAACATCGATGCAAAAATCCTCAATAAAATACTGGCAAACCAAATCCAGCAGCACATCAAAAAGCTTATCCACCATGATCAAGTGGGCTTCATCCCTGGGATGCAAGGCTGGTTCAACATACGCAAATCACTAAACGTAATCCAGCATATAAACAGAACCAAAGACAAAAACCACATGATTATCTCAATAGATGCAGAAAAGGCCATTGAGAAAATTCAACAGCCCTTCATGCTAAAAATGCTTAATAAATTTGGTATTGATAGAACGTATCTCAAAATAATAAGAGCTATTTATGACAAACCCACAGTCAATATCATACTGAATGGGCAAAAACTGGAAGCATTTCCTTTGAAAACTGGCACGAGACATGGATGCCGTCTCTCACCACTCCCATTCAACATAGGGTTGGAAGTTCTGGCCAGGACAATCAGGCGGGAGAAAGAAACAAAGAGTATTCAATTAGGAAAAGAGGAAGTCAAATTGTCCCTGTTGGCAGATGACATGATTGTATATGTAGAAAACCCCATCGTCTCAGCCCAAAATCTCCTTAAGCTGAGAAGCAACTTCAGCAAAGTCTCAGGATACAAAATCAATGTGCAAAAATCACAAGGACTCTTATATACCAACAACAGACAGAGAGCCAAATCATGAGTGAACTCCCATTCACAATTGCTTCAAAGAGAATAAACTACCTAGGAGTCCAACTTACAAGGGATGTGAAGGACCTCTTCAAGGAGAACTACAAACCACTGCTCAACAAAATAAGAGGACACAAACAAATGGAAGAACATTCCATATTCATGGATAGGAAGAATCAATATTGTGAAAATAGCTATACTGCTCAAGGTAATTTGTAGATTCAATGCCATCCCCATCAAGTTGCCAATGACTTTCTTCACAGAATTGGAAAAAACTACTTTAAAGTTCATATGGAACCAAAAAGAGCCTGCATTGCCAAGACAATCCTCAGCCAAAAGAACAAAGCTGGAGGCATCATGCTACCTGACTTCAAACTATACTACAAGGCTACAGTAACCAAAACAGCATGGTACTGGTACCAAACAGAGATATAGACCAATGGAACAGAACAGAGCCCTCAGAAATAATACCACACGTCTACAATCATCTGATCTTTGACAATCCTGACAAAAATAAGAAATGGGGAAAGGATTCCCTATTTAATAAATGGTGCTGGGAAAACTGGCTAACTATATGTAGAAAGCTGAAACTGGATCCCTTTCTTACACCTTATACAAAAATTAATTCAAGATGGATTAGAGACTTAAGGGTTAGACCTAAAACCATAAAAACCCTAGAAGAAAACATAGGCAATACCATTCCTGACATAGGCATGGGCAAGTACTTCATGACTAAAACACCAAAACAATGGCAACAAAAGCCAAAATTGACAAATGGGATCTAATGAAACTAAAGAGCTTCTGCACAGTAAAAGAAACTACCATCAGAGTGAACAGGCAACCTACAGAGTGGGAGAAAGTTTTTACAATCTCACCATCTGACAAAGGGTTAATATCCAGAATCTACAAAGAACTTAAAGAAATTTACAAGAAAAAAATCAAACGACCCCATCAAAAAGTGGGCAAAGGATATGAACAGACACTTCTCAAAAGAAGACATTTATACAACCAACAGACACATGAAAAAGTGTTCATTATCACTAGCCATCAGAGAAATGCAAATCAAAACCACAATGAAATACCATCTCACACCAGTTAGAATGGTGATCGTTATAAAGTCAGGAAATAACAGGTGCTGGAGAGGATGTGGAGAAATAGGAACACTTTTACACTGTTGGTGGGACTGTAAACTAGTTCAACCATTGTGGAAGACAGTGTAGCCATTCCTCAAGGATCTAGAACTAGAAATACCATTTGACCCAGCCATCCCATTACTGGGCATATAACCAAAGGATTATAAATCATGCTGCTATAAAGACACATGCACACGTATGTTTATTGCGGCACTATTCACAATAGCAAAGACTTGGAACCAAACCAAATGTCCACCAATGATAGACTGGATTAAGAAAACGTGGCACATATACACCATAGAATACTGTGCAGCCGTAAAAAAGGATGAATTCATGTCCTTTGTGGGGACATGGATGAAGCTAGAAACCATCATTCTGAGCAAACTATTGCAAGGACAGAAAACCAAGCACCACATGTTCTCACTCATAGGTGGGGATTGAACAATGAGAACACTTGGACACAAGGTGGGGAACATCACACACAGGGGCCTGTTGTGGGGTGGAGGGAGTGGGGAGGGATAGCATTAGGAGATATACCTAATGTAAATGACAAGTTAACGGGTGTAGCACACCAACATGGCACATGTACACATATGTAACAAACCTGCACGTTGTGCACATGTACCCTAGAACTTAAAGTACAGTAATAATAATAATAAAAAAGAAATACAAAAGATAATTGAAGACTACTATAAACACATTTACATGCATAAACTAGAAAACCTAGAAGAGATGGATAAATTCTCGCAAAAATACAACCCTCCTGGCTAAAATCAGGAAGAATTAGATACCCTGAACAGACCAGTAACAAGCAGCGAGATTGACATTGTAATTAAGAAATTACCAACAAAAAAGTCCAGGACCAGATGGATTCACAGCAGAATTCTACCAGATATTCAAAGAAGAATTGGTACCAATCCTGTTGACACTATTCCACAAGATAAAGGGAAAAGGAACCCTTCTTAATTTATTCTATGAAGCCAGCATCACCCTAATACCAAAACCAGGAAAGGACACAACCAAAAAGGAAAACTGCAGACTGATATCCTTGATGAACATAGATGCTGAAATCCTTAACAAAATACTAGCTAATCGAATCCAATAACATATCAAAAAGATAATCCACCATGATCAAGTGGGTTTTATACCAGGGATGCAGGGATGGTTTAACATACACAAGTCAATAAATGTGATACACCACATAAACAGAATTTTTAAAAAATCACATGATTATCTCAATAGACGCATTCAACTTTTGAAAAACATTCAACAAAATTCAGCATCCCTTTATGATTAAAACTCTCAGCAAAATTGGCATGCAAGGGACATACCTTAATGTAATAAAAGCCATCTACGACAAACCCACAGCCAACATAATACTGAACAGGGAAAAGTTGAAAGCATTCCATCTGAGAACCGGAACAAGACAAGGATGAGCTCTCTCACCACTCCTCTTAAGAATAGTACTGTAAGTCCTAACCAGAGCAATCAGACAGGAGAAAGAAATAAAGGGCATCCAAATTGGTAAAGTGAAAGTCAAACTGTCACTGTTTGCTGAGGATATGATTGTTTACCCTGAAAACCCTAAGGATTCCTCCAGAAAGCTCCTAGAACTGATAAAAGAATTCAGCGAAGTTTCTGCATACAAGATTAATATACACAAATCAGTAGCTCTTCTATATACCAACAGTGATCAAGCAGAGAATCAAATCAAGAACTCAATCCCTTTCACAATTGCTGCAAGAAAAAAAACAACAACAACAACTTAGTAATATACCTAACAAAGAAGTCAAAAGACCTCTATAAGGAAAACTACAAAACACTGCTGAAAGAAATCATAGAAGACACAAATAAATGGGACATATCCCATGCTCGTGGATGGGTAGAATCAATATGCCAAAAGCAATCCACAAATTCAATGCAATCCCCATCAAAAAACCACCATCATTCTTTGCAGAATTAGAAAAAACAATTCTAAAATTCATATGAAAACAAAAAAGAGCTCACATAGCCAAAGCAATACTAAGCAAAAAGATCAAATCTGGAAGCATCACACTACCTGATTTCAAACTATACTATAAGGCCATAATCACCAAAACAGCATGGTACTGGTATAAAAATAGGCACATAGACCAATGGGACAGAATAGAGAACCCAGAAATAAACGAAATACTTGCTGTCAATTGATCTTTGACAAAGAAAACAGAAACATAAAGTGGGGAAAGGACACCCTTTTCAACAAATGGTCCTGGGATAATTGGCTAGCCACATGTAGGCGAATGACATTAGATCCTCATCTCTTACCTTACACAAAAATCAACTCAAGATGGATTAAGGAGTTAAACCTAAGACCTGAAACTATAAAAATTCTAGAAGATAATATTGGAAA
This sequence comes from Theropithecus gelada, assembly GCF_003255815.1. Lineage (NCBI taxonomy): Eukaryota > Metazoa > Chordata > Mammalia > Primates > Cercopithecidae > Theropithecus > Theropithecus gelada. The sequence goes on from NC_037672.1 coordinate 54,035,781, forward strand.
AACTCTTCTAGACATTGGCTTAGGCAAGGATTTCATGACCAAGAACCCAAAAGCAAATGCAATAAAAACAAAGATAACTAGCTGGGACCTAATTAAGCTTAAGAACTTTTGCACGACAAAAGGAACAGTCAGCAGAGCAAACAGATAAGCCACAAAGTGGGAGAAAATCTTCACAATCTATACATCTGACAAAGAACTAATATCCAGAATCTACAATGAACTCAAACAAATCAGTAAGAAAAAAAATCCTATCAAAAAGTGAGCTAAGGACATGAATAGACAATTCTCAAAAGAAGATATACAAATGGCTAAAAAATATGTAAAAATGCTCAACATCATTAATGATCAGGGAAATGCAAATCAAAACCACAACGCCATACTACCTTACTCCTGCAAGAATGCCCAAATCAAAAAATCAAAAAACAAAACAAAAAAAACAGTAGATGTTGGCACGTATGTGGTGAACATGGAATGCTTCTACACTGCTGGTGGTAATGTAAACTACTACAGCCGCTATGGAAAACAGTGTGGAGATTCCTTGAAGAACTAAAAGTAGAGCTGCCATTTGATCCAGCAATCCCACTACTAGATACCTACCCAGAGGAAAATAAGTCATTATTTGAACACACATATATTTATTGCATATTTGAACACATTTGTATTTATAGCAGCACAATTCACAATTGCAAAGTGGAACCAACCCAAATGTCCAGCAATCAATGAGTGGATAAAGAAACTGTGGTGTGTATGTGTATATATATATATATATATATATATATATATATATATATATGTATGATGGAATACTACGCAGCCATAAAGGAATGAATTAACAGCATTTGCAGTGACCTGGATGAGATCGGAGACTATTATTCTAAGTGGAATAACTCAGGATTGGAAAACCAAATATCGTATGTTCTCACTGATATGTGGGAGCTAAGCTATGAGGATGCAAAGGCATAAGAATGATACAATGGACTTTGGGGACTTGGTGGGAAGAGTGGAAGGGGGCGAGGGAAAGACTACAAATACGGTGCAGTGTATACTGCTCGGGTGATAGGCGCACCAAAATCTCACAAATCACCATGTAACCGAATACCACCCATACCCTCACAACTCATGGGAAAAAATATGTATTTATTTAAAACCAAATATTTTAAAATTTTTGGTTTGAATATTTGAGAAACAAATTTTAGAATGAAGATATAATAAGAAAAAAGTTACGAAAAATGAATGTCATGATGCATGGAAAGTCTCACAACTGGTAGCTAATAGACTAAAATTACACCAAAGACAGCATTCTTCATTTTCATATGCTCAATGTGTGAACATTCTCTGGCTCTGTAGATGTTCAAAACATCTTTTCAGTTAATAAATTAAAAGGTGAATGCATTTTTGTTCTTGCTTCTTCTATCTACTTTCCTTCTTTACTCCCATTTTAAATTTATTTCAGGTTTATATCAAGGTGTGACTTGCTGTTAAGTCTTTATATATCAGCCCTTCTTTGTGTGTATGTGTTGTGTAAGAGTTTTTTTCTACCTCATTCCACCTCTTGCCCAGCTAAAATTAAGCCAAGTAGAAGTAGGATTGCTAGATAAACAAAGCACTCAGTTAAAGTTGAGTATCAGGGCTGGGCATGGTGGCTCACACCTGTAATCCCAGCACTTTGGGAGGCCGAGGTGGATGGATCACTTGAGGTCAGGAGTTCAAGACCAGCCTGGCCAATGTGGTGAAACCCTGTCTCTACCCAAAATACAAAAATTTAGCCAGGTGTGGTGGTGCATGCCTGTAATCCTTGGTACTCGGGAGGCTTAGGTAGGAGAATGGCTTGAACCCAGGAGGCAGAGGTTGTGGTGAGCCAAGATGGTGCCACTGCACTCCAGCCTGGGTGATAGAGTGAGACTCTGTCTCAAAAAATAATTATATAATAAAGTTGAGTATTAGATAGGTAGTGACTCATTTATTTAGTATAAGTATGTCCAAACTACTTCACAAAGGCCAAATATTGCATGGGGTATACTTACACTAAAAATTATTCATTGTTATCTGAAATTCAAGTTTAATAGGCATCCTATGTATTTGTTATATCTGGCAACCGTAATAAGAGCCATTCATTCCCCTGATGTATATGGCTAACCCTGCCCACAAGCATGGCAAAGTCTTAGTTATGTTGATTTAGCCAAAAGAAAATGTTTACAGCTCCTCTTAGTTTTAAACCATAGTGGAAATAAGCTTTTCTCCTTTAGTGAAATAGTCTTCCATTTGTTTCACCTTTTTCCGTTCTGAATCTCTCACTTCTTTTCTTAATTATAACACATTTGAAGGATTGCATTTTTATTTGTGATAAAACTCATAGATTAGAATATACATACAGGTCACATAAAAATACATGAGGATGACAAACCTAATATACAGTGTTGCATAGGTAGTGCGATTAAGAAACTACACATTTATTGTATACAGTGTCATTGTCAATGAAATTCTTTTTAGAAGCACTTCTTGTACAAAGAGTATGTTTTCGCAGTTAGCAATAGTACAGGCATGTTGAAAACTACTATTCATAGAGCTACAACCTCAAACCATTCAATGGAATTTGATCTTATGAGCTGGTGTACTGCTTGATAGATGGCCCTGATTTACAATGATCTTTCCATAACATGCCAGAAAGAAAAGAGACAAGAAGCCTATTACTTTGCAGAAGCAATTACAGAAAATTTGGAACGGTAATACCATTCCTCATTATAATATGCACATTTGTTATATTGCACCTTCCTGAGTTGAACTTTGAAAATGGTAGCCGGATGCAAAGCCAGAAGGGATGAATTCATCCCAAGCTGGAGCTTCACTGCTGGTGGTAGTAATTCTGACCATCATAGCTGTCGTAGCCTTGCCCTTTAAAGTAGCTGTACTCATCCTCGTAGGCTCGGTAATTGTCCCCACGAGGTTCCCCGTTTTCACTTTCATAGACTTCATATCCATTGTCGTATTCATTGGCGCCCGTGTATTCGTACTCCCCCTCGTATTCGACGGTGGTGGTTTTCCCAAAAGGTGGGGAGGTGGTTCTATAGACTGGTGGTGGGGTTGTAGGTTCAAACCCACCATTTGGAGAGGTTGTTGTCTTAGAGCTGCCCTTGCCCTGCCCTCCGGTTGCTGTGGTGCCTTCTGCACTGGCTCCAGTGACACTTTCTTCTTCCCCTTCTTCTTCTCCGTTGTCTCCGCCGCTGCTGCCGTTGCCGTTTTCTGCCTCTGTGCTGTTGGTACTGGTGCCGTTTATGCCTTGTTCGTTTTCATCCACTTCTGCTTCGCTTTCTTCGTTTTCATTTTCTTCCTCTTCCTCCTCTTCTTCTTCATCACTTTCCTCCTTTTTTGTAGCTTTGTTTGTTACATCCCCAGCCTGTAAGGAAACGTTTGAAAGAACCCAAATCTAGCTGTGAAAAATGTAAAATTTAAGGCCATCACTCATTCAACACAATATTCTATACTGACAGCCTTGTTCTGGGCGTCTTATTTGAATTAAGACCAATTTAATTTACAAAATGATTGGGGGCTTTAAAACTTCAGGATAAATCCCTTTGTCATGGGTTTTGATGGGGAAAGTGTGCCATTATTTATAGAAAATGCCTTTCCTGGGGGAGATTCTTCCTATCGTTTTGCTACTCACTTTCTCTGTCTTGGAATTCTCTTCCCTGGAATGTCATGGTATCTCTCAGGACCTTTTATCCATGCCTAGATGTGTGTTCTTAGTCTTCCATTATAATGTAAAAGTCAGTGTAATAACATGGGAGGAGAACTTGTCTGGCAGAAGATCTTTTCTTATTTGTAAATAGGAAAAGTGTATCTGCTCTCACTTTTTTAATGAGTTAATAAAGACAGTGTAAAATATTATGTGTATAGTGTTAGGATACCCTTAGACTCCAGTAAAAATGTTTTAAAAAGATTGAATATTACCATTATTATTAATGGTAATAATTTCATTTTGGAGGAATAATTCCACTGTTACCTTCTTGGGAAGCTGGATTGCAGCTAACCCTGTATACCATGTGCCAGGTGTGGCGTCCTCTCCATAGCCCAGTGTTGTAGCAGAAAGTGTAGTGTTCTCAGCCTCAGAGTCTTCATCTTCATTTGATTCTTCATTGTTTTCTCCTTCATTTGAAGTCTCCTGTTAGAAATATTCATAGTAACAAAAATTATTTTACCTGGAAGATAGTTCAAGATTTGTTGGAGCTGTGACTCATTTGTTGGAGGTTTATTATTTGGAAAAACTTTGTATCCCTCAGCTGGCTGATCACTCAAAGCCTGCCTTCGCTTATGCCATTTGCACTTCTCACCTCTAAGAGCTCAACTCCAAGTTATTTAATCCTCCTTACTCCACACTATATTATGTTTTAGATATTTCTGCTTTGTATTTTGTCAATTAAAAAATATTTGTGTTTCAGGCATTTGACACATCATTTTTTTCTGTACAAAGAAGAAACTAAACACTCCAAGAAATTCTTAGTGATATATTATTGCATGAAGATTTTGTATGTTTGTTTGTTTGTTTGTTTTTTACAGAGTCTTGCTCTGTTGCCAGGCTGGAGTGCAATGGTGCAATCTTGGCTCACTGCAACCTCTGCCTCCTGGGTTCAAACGATTCTCCTCTCTCAGCCGCCTGAGTAGCTGGGACTACAGGTGCATGCCACCACACCCAGCTAATTTTTGTATTTTTAGTAGAAACAGGGTTTCACCATGTTGGCCAGGATGGTCTCGATCTCTTGACCTCATGATCTGCCCACCTTGACTTCCCAAAGTGCTGGGATTACAGGCATGAGCCGCTGCACCCAGTCTGCATGAAGTGTTTTAAAAAATTAATACTCTTCAAATGAATGTCTATTGTAATCTTTAATATTTCATCTTTTGCCTTTATTTTGTGTTGTGAGGCAATTGTTTTTTAATTGAGTTGATCTCAGTGCAATTCGTAGCTAATATTAAAAGTCAGGGTTTCCTATATATAGGATTTATTTAAACAAATACTTGAAAATTGAATTCATTTCAACACATTTTAAGAGATTGTGATAACTTTTAAAGTCTAAAACAAACAAACAAATAAATATTTAGCCTGCCTATTATTAAAACAAAGTTGAATTCATTTCAACACATTTTAAGAGATTGTGATAACTTTTAAAGTTTAAAACAAACAAACAAATAAATATTTAGCCTACCTATTGTTAAAACAAAGTGACTGAAGCACCACATGTTTGTTTCATCAAATTTGTAAATTTCACTATTTCAGTGAAGGGTTGCAGTACTACCAGAGTATACCCCAAACAATCTCCAAGTTAATTGTGTCAAATATCCCCAAAACACTGTGCTGTTTGTTTATTGTTTTATGTTTATGCTTTATTCCAACAGAGCTTTCAGAGGTAGAAGGAGAAATTAATGCTAGCATCCTTAGAAAGTTCCCCAGAGTAGAATACACTATTTGCAGTTGAAAAATCTGATTGGGTTATATGACTCGTACGAGGTCAAATAGACAGCAGTTTATTGGTGGCAGGGTCACCACTAAAGGCCCAATATCCCAACTTTTACATTTTCTCTTACAACACCTTTTCTTTTCCCAGATACTTTATTTAAGGATGTTCCACGGCACATAAGTTAAATAGGAAAATAGGTCAATCTGTTGATGGATATGAGGCTTCACAAATTTTATTGGATAGAAAAATAGCACTAATTTGGGCTTACAAAGATATTATCAACTCACTAGACTGGCTAACAAGACTGAAAGAAGCAAGTGTTGGTGAGAATGAGGAGCAACCGGAACCCTCATACACTGATGGTGAGAGTTTACCTGAGTACGTCTGTTTTGGAAAGCTGGTTGCCATGTAAGGTTGAATATATGCCTTAGTAGATTTTGACTCTGAAATTTCACTTTGGGTGAAATGGCCTCCAGAAATGACTATATATATGTTCACCAGAAGAAGTTCTAGAAAGTTCATAGCAGCACTTTGTAATCACCCAAACTTGGAAACTACTCAACTGCCCATCAACAGAAGAATAACACATTTTGGTACATTCACATAATGAAATACTGACAATGAGAATAAATGACCTACAACTACAGAACAACATGGATGAATCTCTAAATTTGAGAGTGAAGAAGTGACACACAAAGAGTAAATGAAGTATGATCCTATATTTGTAATATACAAAACAGGCCAAAGTAATCTAATAGTGGTTGTCTTTTGTGGGAGTTTGTTAATGAATGGAATGGAACACAAGGCATGCACTGCTTTTTGATATGAGTGCTAGTTTCACTTATGTGTTCAATTTCTGAAATTTCAATGAGGTGTATAATTAGGATAATTTTATTATGTATATTTCAATAAAAGTTTCTTTTATGAGACTAAATAGTTTAGGAGTGGAAAAAGAAAATGTGTGATCACCAAATAGAAAATATGCCTAAGTATTCTCCTCATACTACTTTTAATGAACGAAGTTTGTTGCATTTATTCCTCTGAAGTTTCAAAACCAAACCACCAGATATTTACTGGGCAACATATATGTATAAGAAATTATGCTAGACAGCGTGAGGAGATATAAAACTGGGTAGCATGGCTCTTCCCCAAAGCAGGGATTTTAACCTATGGTCATGAGGTGTCTGCAGATACATTCTGGGGAGACCTTAAATGTTCAGAGATCCTTGGCAAAATTTTGTGTGTACTTGATTTCATCAGAACCCCCAAAGAAGTCCTAGTCTTCCTCAATCCTCAACCACCACAACAATGAATGAAGAGCCACTCCCAAAAGATATGCAATCTAGTTGGGAAATGTAGTTGACAAGGCAAATTTACAATCACTGTACAGCAAATAGCTATAACTAAATGGATAACCCTAGCCTAGTTCTTGTGTAAGATTGCTATGTGGAACTCCAGGAGAAATTTTGTGGGATTTAGTGGGTGGCATTTTTCCTGGTACTGGCTTAACATTCTTGTAAGGCCTTCCTTCAAGCTGTTAGTATAAATTATGATACGGGAAATGTTGCTTTTATAGTTAAAAATAAACCAAACTAATGATTTGCCACCTTTCAAGTTCCCACGCCATTTTGTTTTCAAGATAGCTGTTAATACATGATCCATTTTTGATTATCATTGTCTGTTCATAAATAGCACCTGAGAATACTTGAATTTAAAAGGTTCCCAAACCAGTGGATAGCTATAATTGACTATGTGGGAAGATGCATCCTAATTGGTATGTTTCCTTAGGTGAGAATGTCAGTTATAAACATGGTAGCACAATTTCCAAGACATGTAGATGAATCTTAGCCCTGGACTACACTAATCTGTAAAACTATATGGGAAGATATTTATACACCTATGAATTTTATTATTACCCAAAAAGACGTATGATTTTTGTTTTGTTTTGTTTTGTTTTTTCTGCGACAGAGTCTTAATCTGTTGCACAGACTGGAGTGCAGTGACAGGATCTCGGCTCACCGCAACTTCCACCTTCCAGGTTCAAGCGATTCTCGTGTCTCAGCTTCCCGAGTGACTGGAATTACAGGTGCATGCCACCACACCTGGCTAATTTTTGTATGCTTAGTAGAGACGGTGTTTCACCATGTTGGCCAGGCTGGTCTCAAACTCCTGACCTCAAGGGATCCGCCCACCTTGGCCTCTCAAAGTGTTGGGATTACAGGTGTGAGCCACCACACCAAGCCTGAAATTTTTATTAAAAAGAATAACCCTACTTTGTGGGTTACGAAAGGTTGATGAATCACAATAATATTGTAGAGGATATAAACTAGTTTTTACATATTACCCTCTTGGTAAATTAAATTTTAAAGTTCAGTCCTTAAAACAAGTCTTGCACTGAGTTTAGGATTATTATTCATTTGTCTTCTAATATCATGTTCTATCCACCTAAATAGAAGTAATGCTATCTGTTGCTTTTTTTCAGATTTTATACTACTTCCATTGCTTTTTATCAGATTTTATACTACTTCTACTTAAAAGGGAGACATTTTTGGTTTTGAGCACCATTTGTAAGTAAGTTCAACCCCAAACTGCAATAGTGTTTTAAACAGGTCATGTTAGTGGATTCTAATCTAAATAAAATTCTGCTTATCCAAAATAGGATATTGTGGGCAGTTAGTAAAGTGACAATGGCTATTTGCTGAGTCCAGACTGCAATAGACTAGTTTCCTATTTGTTTTTTGTGCTGTATGCTTTATTATGAAAAGACTGTAGAATTCCTTACCTCTTCTTCCTCCTCCTCTTCTGAACTATCATCTCCATTTTCTTCAGATGAGTCACTACTGCCCTAAAAATATATATACATGTATGTATACACTTATCTGTGTACAAATATATTCAACAGCAATTTAAATTTCCTGCTAATTGAATCACAATAAAATACACACAAATATTTACTCAATCTAATTAGTATTACCATCTTGATTGATTTGTTTACTAAGAACAGACTGCATACTGATGTGTGAAAGATAGATTAGACAGATTAGACATGCAAAATGAAGTTAGAGAAAAATAGGCATTTTACTATGATCAAGATACGAATTGGATGTCCCATTTGTCAACTTCCAAACATTGACAATATATTGAAACATTTTGTATGTAAAAACTAGGGCAATGAATCACAGAATTGTTTAACTTTGAGAGAACAAGTGGATTATCTGGTCCAATTTTAAAATTTTATGGAGAATGAATCAGCAGCCTAAAAATGTTGTGACTTCTCCAGCAGGTTCAAGGCAGACCTTGGGCTAAGATATAGTTAACATTTTAAAATTTTATTTATAAAACATAAAAGAAATCATTTAGCTTACTATAAAATGAAAGTTGCTATAGATGATTCTCTTACATAGTGAGCTCTCCTGTTGAATTTAAATTAGCATTTAATTTAACAAAATTTAATTTGCATATAATTTTTAGTGTCTTTAAATTTAATTAAAGTCAGTTACTAAAATGAGGTTAATTTATACATGTGAAGTAAAAGTCTTATGATAGAAAAAATTTATTCATTTAATTATTTAGGAGGTTGTATAGAGCAACATCCCTCTAACAAGTTCAGTGTTGAATGAGAAGAAATTAAGATTTTGTATATAAAAATATAATTATAAACTAATGAGTTTTGCTACTTGTTGAAAGGAAATGAAAATTCCAACCTAAGATTCTATCATTTCCTTCCCTGCAATTTTTAGCTTTGATTCTGATGACCCAGTTAAGTGTCTTGCATTTAGAAAATATATCTGCAGAAGGATCTCTGACTTCTAGGTTAGAAATCAGATGTGAGACAACATTCATGTCCAGGTCCTGTGGGACTGTCCCTGCTGGCTCATTCTTCAGATGGCCACATCATCCACCCAAGGAAAGGGAATGCTTGTCACCTCAAGCCAGGAATAACCTCAGATGGAAAAGAGAATAATTAAACCTGTTCTTCCAGTGCCATGACCTCAACAGTTGTGCCTTCCTCTAGGGTGAATAGAGTAGAGTATTATATTTGAACTGTTTCTGTTTGTTAGTTAACTTAATTATAGAGGACAGTATATTTATGCAATCAGAACTGTTTCTCTCAGTGGGGGGATTTCAATCACTTTACATGCTCCTTCACCTCTGTCTTTCTCCCTAGCTCAACCACATCACTCTTTGATTAGTGTCTGCAGTGAGAACACTTTAAAAGTTGCATGAAATGCCTTGAATCTTTGGCATTTTTTCCCTATCTTTCATTTATGCCTTATTACCAATTTGTTACTAAGTCCAATTGATTATCCAAGAAGTCTTTCATCTGTCTACACAGATAGATGAGAGTTCTTAAACGGAGGACAATTCTGAAAACCCACAACTCTTGTATCATAGCTGAGATGAGTCTGATAAAAGAAATATAAGATTAAGTTCTTGCCTTCTATGAGTTCACACACTAATAAAATATCATTTGAATCACAAAAAGACAGTTTTCTCAATTAAGAAGGTTAGGATGTTAAATTTACTTACACTTTCATTTCTATAGTCTAGCAGATACATAAACTATAGTAGATAGCTTGCTGATAACTTTGCTATCCAAATAACATATTTCATTGTAACTTGGTAGTTTAGAAATATTGTATATAAATGCAGATTTGTTTGACGAAAACATGAATTTCGAAGCCAATACAGCTCAATGTATTTTGGGGTGACAACTTGGGCACTAAATACCTAACAACACGCTTAAAGAAAATCAAATTTTGTAAAGTAGAATTATGGGTCATGAATACTAGGTCAGACAGTTGGATTGGGAGATATATTTTATATAATTTTATTTAAAAACAACCATCTTACAAATTCTACATTAGTTGAGATGGGCCTATCTGCATATAATTTGTGAAAAAATTTGTATATTAAAGATCTCCTTGATCTACAAACCTCAGGTCTATCAATATTGAGAACTGTAATGCCTCCAAATATTGCTTCACTATGGACATTTTAATTGGCCCATACATACATATCTGTAAAAATATCCAGATGGGAATGAATATCTCTATGTACCTAATATTTCAGAAAAGTTTAGGAGCTAGTCAGAGACTTGAATTTATTATCATTTCCATTTAGTTTAAAAAAGAGAACGAAGCAAACTTTCAAATGAGCACTGTTTATTTATGGGCCTGAGGTGAACCAAAGAAGGGAATACAATTCTGAAAACCCACAACTCTTGTTTCATTCATGCTCATATTTTTGTGGCCACACAAATTCCCCATAATTATGCTGGTTCTAGAAATACTTTAAAATGATCATTTCCTATCATTGTAGGGGTTAGAGATGGATTAGCCCAGCATATGGTAAGATGCAATGCCAAGCCACTGTGCTGAGGCATCGTTTTCAGCATCCTGACTGCTTTTGGTGTCTCAAGAGTCCTGGGTCAAGTGGTGCATAATTGGTGTCCTGAACCCAAACTGTATAGTACTAAAAACAGTGCAATCCTAGTTTGTTGTATATTTAAAATCAACACCACACCCTCTGGTTTTCAAAGGCACCCTTCACAGGTAACCCAGCAAAACTGGAAACTCTTATTTTTAGTTTTAGTTATTTTCCTTTTTGTTTACAAATTTAAGGGATGGTTTGTTTTTCTCACAAGCTTTTTTTCATGCACGTCATGAATTTCTCTTTTTCCTCTGCAGTTTTACCATTATAATTATGCTCCAGTGTATGACATATTGCTCTAGTGACCCACACAGGTTAAGGTAAAGCAAATCTTCAGAAATTACCAATGATTATCAAGGTTTTTAAAAAATAATGACCTCTGATGTTTATGAAGTCAAATTTTCCCCTACCAATTAGAGGACTTGGCAGTGCCACATGTAAACAGCTGTCTGACAGTTTTGAATCAGCTGTAATAGGACAGCCAGTGACCTTATCACTGATGGAATTGGTCAACAACTGATAAAACCATCCACTTTTGTCTGTGAGTTAGCAAAAACACCGGAGCTCGATGTGCTACAGTCTTTGTTTTTATTATATCATTCTAGACTGTACCCAAATGACCCAAATGATTTTACTCTGTGTATATGTCTGCTTTAAAAGAGAACTTAGAAAATAAACCTTATTTCCTTAAAAACAAACTTCTTATAGTAAGCAGTCTTTACTGAATTTCAGTGAGAGTTGAATTTAGGTGTTTTATAAATTTGATCTCCTTTAAATTATAATAGAAATTAAACTGAAGAAAAATGAATTTCCGTATTTACCTGAACAGGAAATCGTTTTAAAGGAGGATAAAAGTAGGCATGCTTGTAAAGATAATACCGTGGCCTGTACTTAAAGACCTGCAAAAACAAAATAAATGATATATTCATGTTTAATATACAATAAATATACAGCAAGTATAATCAGGCCAAGGAAGTATGCTAAAATTAATTACCCCATTTTCTTCAGAATCCTCTATTTTGACTCTTCGATGCAAATTTTTCATCTGTTTTAAAGAACATTTAATTGTGACATAATTTTTCTTTTATATAAAAGACAAAACTGAAAATAACTGTAGGTTTTTGATAAAGAACTTACTGAGAAAGCACAGGCCATTCCCAAAATGCTGAGCAAAATTAAAGCAGTCTTCATTTTGGTGATTGCTTCTGGAATTAATGAAGTGGTAAGGTTAATAAAATATTAAAACTAAGTGCATAACTTTTTTGCTCATACTTAAAGATGAAGTATTTAATTTGTTTTCATTTCTGTGTAACTATCACTTTGACTAATTAAAACTAAATTATAGCTTTTATTTTCAAACTCTTCCTTCCACTTAAGTAACACAGAACTGACTTAACCTATCCATTTATATAATCATGAGTTCCGTACTTGGTTTTAACCTATGTTCTGTGATTTGTCAATGGAAGACCTTTTCATTACTGCAAGAGATTTTGAATACTTAGGGTACTTCACACTGGTGTAACAGCCCTCTTAATATTGACATGGGAGTGTCAGCTAAGTGAATTGAATTGTTAGTGTAGTTGTGTGCCCTGTTTGTTTGTTTACAATTAAAACTTCGATCAGGTGTGGTAGCTCATGCCTCTAAAACCAGTACTTTGGGAGGCCAAGGTGGGCAGATCATTTGAGTCCAAGAGTTTGAGACCAGCCTGGGCAACATGGTGAAACTTGTTCTCTACAAAGAGTGCAAAACTTAGCTTGGCATGGTAGTGCACACCTGTAGGCCTAGCTACTAGAGAGGCTGAGCCTGGGAGGCCAAGGTTGCAGTGAGCTGTGTTCATACCACTGTACTGTACTCCACCCTGGGCAACAGAGTGAGATCCTGTCTCAAAAACAAAACAAAAAAGCAAAAATCACCGATACCCTATAGGCAATTTCCAGCTTCTGTATAGGTTTTGGGCTAAAAATTTATTTGTAAAATGGATAGTATGAGCTATTTTTCTCTGAATATCTTGGAATAATGGTGTGTGTGTGTGTGTGTATGTGTGTGGTGTGTGTGTATGGGTGAGTGGATAAGACACACAGAGAGAGAGGCAGAGAGGATCCAAAATACATGAAATACCACACTGATAGCATGTAGCACCCAACAGCCACTCCCCTGAGGATGCTTCCGTGAGAAGAGTTCTTCAGAGTTTCGCCTTGCGGTATCATGGGCAGATTTCCTCAAATTAAATTGCCCTCCAGCTCCATTTAAGTTTTCCATCTGCTAGTGTGTGAGACTGTACTGGGATGGATTAGGAGCTCTCCAGGGTTAGGGTGACAGACATGGATGAAAATTTCAATTCTATGAAACAATTGAAGATGCAGCTCTCAAAGTGGGAATAGGGCCTGAATAATCTTGGGGCTTGGAGCCATGCAAAGAGCCTCAGTTCCACATAAATTCCTCATGAGTAAAAGGAGATAGTCAAATGCTATCCTATTTTAATTTTATTCTATTTAATAAACTTGTATTTAAAATTATATCATAATAGAGGTTGGGCAAGGTTAGCTGAAAGCCTACTAACACTCAGCCATTTACATTTACATACACATTTAATTGTTAGCACCTTCTCATACATAGTCACAGCGCTGGCAATATTTTGGAAGCAAAACGTAGTGGTGATGGCAATTTCCCATGAATACATTTCAAAAAGTAATATTTAAAATGTGCAAAACAATGTCATATATTGAACTCTGCTGGTAAATTTTGTGTTGTGTCATCATCAGCCAAGATTTATTGCATCCTTATTGAGTATCTGACACTAAGTCCTGGAGGTACTGTCTTGGGTCCTAAGTCACACTCTTTTTGTGTGGCAGAGTGTCTTTGGGTTTTGGTGCCCATACAGTTTCTCACAGTCCTATCTTAGTAAAAGTCCTTGTTGGCCACATGGAAATAAACAGGCTTTGCTCCTGAAGGAGCCCATCTTTTTAGGCAGCACTGATTGCTATTGGGGTGGTCTAAATAATGCTTTGAACTTTGCAGCTGTGACCAAGCCCATCAGCAAAACAGAAAGATTATTGCTTTGCCACTTTATGAAAAGGGTCGGAATATTTATAATATTTTAAAGAGCTAAAAACTTAAATACATAGAATTATAGAAACAGTTTTGATTGCATAAATTTCCCATAACAAACTATAAAAATAACCAGATGAAAAGATGGCAGAAATAATAATAATGATACAAAGAACCAAGCAGTTCATGTAGGCAGAATTGGTTGCCTATATAAATCTAATTTTATTTACTTTGTGAGTGACAAAAAAGCAAAGACCTCTATAGTGACCACTACTAACCCAGACAGCAATTCAAACATTCTTAAAGGAGAGTTTTGAGGATTTAATTTCAAGTTTTATTGGGAAGAGTATGATAAATACCAACAGTATTTATTTCTGTAGTTAGTACAATGTATTTTCTGTTCTGACTTTAGAGCTATAGGAAACATTAAAACCTAATGTTTAATACGTTGAAAAGACAACATAAATACTTGAAGTACAGACTAGGTATAGTTTGTAGAGAAATATGCATATATCTAGGCAGATTTGCAAATGCAAAATAGTATTTCAATTAGGTTATCTTGAATGCATCAGAATGAGAAAACAGTCAAGCTATGACGTGCAGAGAACGAAAGTAAGAAGCATAATGTAGTTTATGTGCATAATATTAAGAACTTGTTTACGTGCTGAGGTTAACAAGTTTAGCCTTTTGGAAAGAATTTAAAATTTGAAGTGCCAATTTAATGATAAATAATTATTAAACCATGTACAATGCAATAACATCATTTAAATGAAAAATTCAAAGCCGAGTTCAGAGATGTAAACTGTGGAGTGTCTCATTTTATGATAATGAAGTTGTTCTATTAAATCTTACCCTCTGGCAGTCCTGGAGTGAGGAAGCAGGCTCACGGCAGTGAGTGGCACAGATTGAGTATTTCCTCTGCTCTCTCACTCACCCATTCACTTGCTCTTGCTGGCTATAAACTCTTCTTTGCCTTCCAACAGCCAATCACTGTCACGACCAAGGTGATGTCAGAACGTGGATTCTCACCAGAAAACCCCCAAACTTCAACACTTTTTCAAGACACAGGCTCAGTTGAATAAACATGAAACGTGGTTCTAGAGCCAAGAGGTTTGCATTGTGGAATTTAATTGAAGGTTTAGAGGAAGATGAATAGTTTGGGTTCCGAATATATATAATAATATACTGGATTTGAATTAAAATAAATAGCAAAGGATTTAACCTTTTAAAATTTTCATAATTATGCAAGTTTTCACTATGTTGAAAGAAAGGAAAGCTTACTGTCATTAGATATAATTTTACATTAGTTTAGCTAAAAAAAGAAAGAAAAACTAAGTAGTAAGGGAAAGGAGTGGATGAACAATCAATATTTTAATATCAACTATTCTATGTTTCGTCCTGAAATATACTTTAGTGACTCATAAATTAAAGTTGATATGATTAAGTCAGTCAGACTTTGTAAGATATAGTTGCTAAAACATGATGCTGAATATAAAAGTTATAACTTTTGAGAATCATACCACTGAGAGGCAGATTTTATATTTTGTTTTGTAAATTAAACCTCTGTATATTGTCCATTTATGTGGCCCTTCCTGTCATGCATGTGAGGTCAGCTCATATTTTTTCTTGGGCTTCTATATACCTCTTTTCTATTCATTTTCATATTTAATTTTTTCCTATGAGTATAACAAAATGACTAGAGCTGGCAGGAGTGATCCATTGTTTTTGAAATGATTCATGAAAATCAACCCCACAAGGAATGAATTGATAAACTAAAGTACTCGTTTTTTAATTTACAAAGGGAAATCTAGCTTAATAGTTTGCATATTCTCCTAGTCCAGTCATTTTATTCTTCCTCCAGTTGCGAAGTCTGCTTGAGAAATCAAAAATTAATGAATATCATTTTTAGTTGTGTGCCAATCACCCAATTAGATTCTTTGAATAAGTCATCTTTTGTTTCATAAAAGTTACTTGGAAAATACAAACTCATAAAAAGAGAAGTTGGATACATTCTTTCAATTTAATTCAACCCATCAATTTAGTTTAATTTACCAAACCTTGAATTATAGAGCTTTTCACTGAGCCATACTATGATATAGGATATGAGAAGAAAAACAAAAAAATATGGTTTCTGTCTAAAAATTTCACAGTTGTGCAAGGCAGATAGACATATAGCCATGGGATACAGTAAGCTTGAATTATACAGCTTTTCACTTAGCCATATCATGATATAGGATATGAGAAGAAAAACAAAAATATATGGCTTCTATCTAAAAATTTAACAGTTGCTCAAGGCAGATAGACATATAGCCATGGGATACAGTAACCTAAGTATCTACAAGGTTCCGAGGTGCTGTGGAATGAGAGAGGTTTACTACTAATTGGCAAAAGAGCAGTGGAACTGGGCCCTTACACAAAGTAGGAATTTGCTAGCTTGTCAAGAAGGAGAGGTTGTCAAGAAGGAAGAGAGAAACATTCTTAGGAATGTGTTCAAAGGTTATAAAGACATATGAAACCACATAACAACACCATCCTGTATTTACTGAGCAAGGGCTCACATACAGGTTCTTCACCTGCACTATTTCACTCATTCTTCATACACATAGAAAACAATTATTTGAGATTATTCCCATTACAGAGGTGAGGTATATAAGACACAATGCTGGTAAGTATGCCTTGTATTGCACAACTAGTAAATGGGGAAATTCAAGGATCAAAGTCAAGTATGTCTAATTTTAGAGCCCATACTTTTAATCACTACATATTCCTGCTGGCAGATCCAGAAAACTTCAATAACTCAATAGGTTGGAATATTGTGAGTGAAAATAGTGACACATGAGGTTGGTCAGCTAGGCAAAGCCAGATGACGGAGGGACCTGTCTGTCACACTAAGGAGTATGAACTCCATCATGAAAACCAAGAAAAATAACATATTCAGATTTTCAGTTGGAAAAATCTTTTGTTAACAAGGCAGCAGTGACTGAAGAAGACAAGAGTGTTATGGAGAAGGGCAGCTCCTCTAATTGTAGTGGTCCAATAAATCAGCAATAAAGTCTGAAATAATGCAGTGACAGTGGGAATGGTGAGGAGGGAACAAACGAGAGTGATAGATAACAGTCAGTAGGACTTAGTAGAAGTAAGAGAGGTGGAGAAGCCTAGGATGACTTCTGGATTTCTGGCTTGAATAATTTTGTGAGTGGTGCAACCATGTTTTATGATGTCTTATGTAATGCCTAATAGACCACCTGCTACATTCTAGTGACTTAGCAAGGTTTTTTTGATAGTGACATGATATAATGAAAGAGGTATAGACTGAGACTCAAAAGTCTGAGGTTTAAATCTTGACTCTCCCACTAACTTGATTCTACCTCTTAACCATTCTGAGACTTCAATTTAAACCATCTTTAAAAAGTAAGGGACTTTTCACCAAAAAGAAGAAACCAATCATTATGTGTGCCTTCACACTCATGGAGTATTCTGACCAAATAAATGAACTTGAATCTGATCAGGCCTCTATATCTACCAGGTTAGAGGAAATGCAAGAATAGAAGAACATGTAAAATAAGACCATTGAGATGCATTCAGGAAAATCCAGAACATGGGCAGCTTTATTAGATGCATTACCTCATTTCTTCAATGAAACAGAAGCAAAAATAAAATGAAGGAAAGGGAAACTCAAATTATAAAAACTTTAGAGACATCTCTAAAGAAATTATGAAAGAATTGGAAAAATGTTGAATGCTGATCAGCATTTTATAGTATTAAGAAATTATTGTTATTATTAAGGAATTATATTAGTATTAAGTAATTAAATAAGTATATAGTTAAGTATATATTAGTATTAAGGAATAGTATCATCACACCTGCAACTGGTGCGATTATATTATTATTATTATTATTTGGCTTAAAAGAATTCTTGTTTTTCAGAGATAAAATAGTTATCTGAGGGTGGAGAAATGATTAAACAAGATTGGCCATAAATTGATAATTGTCAAATTGTTGATAAATTAACAGTAATTCATGATATTTACCTCCACTTTTGTATATGTTTGAAATGATCTATAAATAGTTGTTTAAGGAAATGATAGAACTATTATAGGTGACCTCTAAGACTGTTTCAATTTATAATATACTGTGATGCCTTATTTTCAATACAGCATTAACCCTAACAAACCTTTTCCAACAGTCCTCTAGCTACTAAATTGATTAGATTTATTCATGTATGCTCATTAAAGCATTTTTTCCCTAAGGAATAGTACTACAGGAAAAGAATCACAGATCCTTACTAACTTTGCTATTTCTATAATCAGGACTGTCCCAACAACAGTTTTTACTGCAGTTCTCATGATCATAACATTCTTCTTCATTTAAATAGGTTATAAACTTATTCCCTTAGATGGTACGTGAGCATAGGTTCATCTCCCTGGCCCGCCATGACCAGCTGCTCTGTAAGATGAATACATTCTGGCAAAACCCCACACTCACTGTAATGTACCTGCCACATACAGGATCAGTTGTCAAATCTTATTAATACCACTTTCATGTTTCCTTTGGAATCCAACCTTCTCCCTTCTTTCTTGTCAGTTCTGTCTTTGTTCAAGTTCTCATTACTACTTTCCAGGCTACAGTAGTAATATTGTAATCCCAGGCACCTTGCCTATTTCCCCTTATAATCAATTCTATGGCTATAGGATTTGGAATCAAATATTAAAATCTTAGTGCTGTCTTTTGTTAGCTTTTATTTTTTAAATTTTCAAACTTTTTCAAATTTTATTTTATCTTGGAAAGAACACTTAACATGAGATCTACTGCCTTAAATTTTTAAGTGTACAATACAATACTGGTCAGTATAGGCGCAATATTATACAGCAGATCTCAAGAACTTAAGCATTTCGCATAAGTGAGAATTTATGCCTATTGATTAGCAACTTCTCATTTTCCTCTTCCACTAGCTCTGGACAACCACCATTTCACTCTTTGATTCCATGAGTTTGACCATGTTAAATATCTCATACAAATAGAATTGTGCCATGTTTGTTCTTCTGATTGGCTTATTTCACTTAGCATAATGTCCGCAAGGTTCATCCATGTTGCCTCATATTTCAGACTTTCCCTCTTTTTTAAGGTTGAATAATATTCCATTTACATATATACCACATTTTCCTTATCCATTTATTCACTGATGGACATTTAGGTTGTCTCCACATCTAGCTATTGTGAATAGTGCTGCAATAAACATGGGGTGATAGTATCTCTTTGAGATTGGATTCAAATTCCTTTGAGTAAGTACCCAGAAGTAGGGTTGCTGTATCATATACAGACAATCCCCAAATTACAATGGTTTATGACTTTTTTGACAAAAGTAGAGTGAAAGTGATACACATTCAATAGAAATCATACTTTGAGTACCCACACAGCCCTTCTGTTTTTCACTTTCAGTACAGCATTCAATAAATTACATGAGATACTCAACACTTTATTATAAAATAGTCTGTATGTTAGATGATTTTGCCTAACTATAGGTTAATGTAAGTGTCCTGAGCACATTTAAGGTAAGCTAGGCCAAGCTATGATGTTCAGTATTGAATGCATTTTTGACTTAATGATATTTTCAACTTCCAATGGGTTTATCAGGATGAACCCCATCATAAGTTGAGGAACATCTGTAGTTCTATTTTTAATTTTTTGAGGAAACTTTATACTATTTTCCACAGCAGCTGCAACATTTTGACTTCCCACCAACAATGTACAAGGATTCCAGTTTCTCCACATCCTTGCCAACACTTGTACTTTTTGTTTTTATAATGGCCATCCTAACAGGTATGAGGTGCTATCTCACTGTGGTTTTTATTTGCAATTTCCTGATGGTAAGTGACACTGAGTATCTTTTTATGCATGTTGACCAAATGTATGTCTTATTTGGAGAAATGTCTATTTAAGTCTTCAGCCAATTTTTAGTTGATTTATTAGGTTTTTAAAATTGATTTGTAGGAATTTAAAAATATATTTTGGAAATTAACCACTTATTAGATACCTGGTTTGCAAATAGTTTCTCCCATTTCATAGGCTGCCTTTTTGCTAGCTTTTAAAGACTTTGGGCAAAACTCCCTCAATCTAAAAACATCTAGACCCTACTCCCTTTCCAAACTCATTTAGTCTCTCTTGCTTGCTAGAATACATTTCAAGATGCCTTATATAAGACTCATGAATAGCCAAGACTAAAAAAGGAAATAAATACTTTTCAAATATATTTCTCACGTAAAGTCTCTTTGCAGCTCTGATTTGAAAGCTTAAGAAGCTAGAAATTTTTGGATTCTAGCTTAGAATGACATAATTTTTATGTCAAAATTTTATATGACAAAATTTTTCTATCAGAAAAATGTTAAAATATTGGCTATGCCAATATTATATTTATTTCTAAACTCTCTGCTATTTCTTTCATATTCTCTACATCCAGCTTGCTCTCTGAAACCAAAAGGTAATGTCTAGTTTGGGCACCAACCCTCACCTTTACGGTATTCTGCTGAGCTGTCTGGCCATAACCATAATTACTCTTTAATCCTCCATCACTAGACCCTTCGATAGGCAGTCCAAGAACATTTCATGGCCCTTTAACTCTCCTAATTTCCAGTATACATTCTGCCTTCCATCCAGCCTTATCTGCTCAAACTTTGCCTAGTTTTTCCATCACTAAGCATTTAGGTCTAGGACTTTATATAATCAGTTAACTGCTGTTGTTTATTGAGGGCTTGTAAGTCTGAGTGGTGAGGGATATACGAGACAGGTTTCATCCTGGGAACTTAAAATAATCAAAGCTCTACCTCTTGTCTTTTTCCCAGGCAGCCCCTGTTTACGTGAAGGTCAAATAGTGCTCTTCCTAACCCCACCCAATTTCCCAGAAAAACTTTCATGTATTCCATAAGCCAGAAATAACAAATACCAAACTTGTACCTACTATAGATGCTTATTTAAGACCATCATGTTCTCTTACTATAATATTGTGTCCTTATGTGGTGGTGGTGGTGGTGATGGATGTGTGTGTCCATGTCATCTGTTTTTTATTGTGATTTGCTGAAGGGCAAGGATTGCGTCTGTTTAAATTGCTTTATGTGGAGTCAGGGAAACCACATCTATGGTTATTTACATGAGACTAGAAGTTCTCATAGAATTCGACATCAGGTGAATTAGTAAGATGTCTCAATTGAGTCCTTGCCCTTTCTAAAAGAGAGGTCGAAGTTTAACACACAACACTATTTGCAGATGATAGATCTGAGGGCAGAGTACTTGTAGACTCTTCTCTGTGATGTGATTCATGTAGCCAAAGGAAAGCTCTTGCATTCATTTCTCTCTTTCCCAATCTTCATTATTCAAGATTTAGGAATCTTGAATAAGCAAATGAAGGTTAAATCTTGCTGGATTTATCTATAGCCTTCCCAGGCAACTTTCTCTCCCAACTGTATTATCGATTTCTCCCTATTGGCTGTTTTTCATTGGCACTTAATTTTCAAGTCTCTTCCATAAAACAAAGAAACAAAGATGCCCTCTTGCTCGTACACATTTACACCTAGTTTCTCATAGATCGCTTGCTTTCTTTTCACAGCCAAGCTTCTAGAAACTTGCCAACATTTGATGACTTAATTTTTTCACCATCTACTCACTCCTCAACCTACTGCAATATCACCTTTGCCTCCACAACTCTGGAAACAGGTACCAATAACTTCTTGTTAATCAGTGAGTTCTTGCTTGTTGACTAGAATGGACACTTTTCAGTCACTTTCCTACATGGTTTATATGGCAGTTCACACCACCAACTATTTCATCTTCTTTCAAAAGCTCTACCTTTCCACCATACCCATGGTACTGCACAGTCTGATTTTCCTCCTCCCTCCCTTCCTGCTACTTCTCAGGTGCTCCTGTGTGCTGTTCTTTCTCTCTTTGTCTTCTGATGTTCACATTCTCAGGGCTCTGTCCTCGTCCATTTCCTCTTCTCATTCTGCAGTCTCTTTGGATGACTCCTCTCATTCTCGTGGCTTCAGTGACACATCTGCTACTTTAATACAGATTTTCCTCCTTTGCTTCAGGGTCATATATCAAACTTATATAAAAATCTGTATATATAAATATATAAAAATCTATATATAAATATTATATATAATATTATATAGAGAAATTGTACTATATAAATTATATATAATTTTTATAATTTATATATGTATAATTTATAAATAAATAAATATATTAAAATAATGTATAATATATAATATATAAATATATATATATAAATCTCCACTTGGGAGTTCCAAAATTATCTCAAATTCCCAACTACCTTTTTTCCTGTATTCTTTGTCCATTTGGTCAAGCTAGAAGTATGGTTGTTATCCTAATCACCTACCTGTTCCTTAACCCTACCTGCTCAATGTAGGCCTGTCCATTCCTATCAACTCTACACCCCTCAAATCTTACTACTATCTATATCACTACTGCTATTATCTTATTTGAGGCCACTATTGCTTCATCTGAGTTAATATAAGAATCTCTTTATTGTCTTTCTTTCAAGCTATTTTTCACACTGTGGCCAAAGCAAACTTTCTAAAATACCACTAACATATTTTAAATTTCTGCTTAAAGTCTTCCATGACTGGGATACACTCAGGATACAATATCAGCTTCTCAGAATTTCCTAGAAATCCCTTCATGATCTGGCTCTTACATATGATTCCAGGCCCACCCCTTTTACATCTGTCCCTCACAGTAAGCTCAGTCATTTAAAAACATTTCACTTCCTTCTTCGCACCTCGCATCTTTTTCTCAGGGTCTCTGCACATTCTACCTTTGTCTGTCCAACTCTGGTCGGTCCTTCAGGACTCAGTTCTGAAGTCACATCCTGCAGGAAGCCTGCCCTGATTCCCATCTCAACCATGGCTGGGTCTACCTCTCCATTTGTTTCTATAGGACTCCTTTGGTGGTGCCAAACCTTCTCAGCTGTGGCTTGGTCGCCTCTCTCTCATGCCCTCTAGATTATGAATTGCTCAGAATAGGAACAATCTTTTATCTGTCATTATATCTCCAGCCAATGTGCCTGAAGTATCTCCACACAGTGCCTGAAGTAGGGTATATATTCAATAAACATTCTTGAAATAATGCCTAACAAAGAATGAATAGAAGACCATCTATTCCAGTGTTTCTTAACCTTTTTTTTTTCATTATTGTTCTGCTAAAGAGCAAAATTTAATTTAATTTAAAGTCTCTTTATGGACAGAAATTAAATACCAAGGAGTGGACAACTCCTGTGCGGATGAGTTGGTGGAGCTCAGCAGAGCCCAGAGCACCAGGGGTGCATTATTTTTCTTAAAGACCTCAAAAGTCTTGCCAAGAGCTAGTAGAGTAGACAGAGGCACTGAAAGCCTTAACTTTATGGCAGGCTTTGGCCAGTGAACAAAAACTATTCTGAAGGTAGACACATGTGCTTTGAAATTGTTATCATCCTAGTATCATAAGAAAAAAATAGCAAATTTAAGTTATTTTTATTGTGCTCTGATTTGCTATTCATTTGGTATTTCTGTACAAATTCATTATTATTGTTTCTAGATTTTTGTATGACATGATGATAAACAATGAAATTTGCTTATAGTCTCAAAAAAAGGAATAAGATTTTGTTGGATAGGGTTGAGCTTTGGAGGGCTATAAACCATTGTAATAGCTAAGATATTTTTGTACTCTTAAGAAACATTCCCCAATGGGACAATATTATTTTCTTTGAGAATGAAGGTCTATCAGTATTGCTTTTTGCTCTGAGAGATTGAATAAGAAGCTCGTAGCTCATCTGTAGGAACAGTATTGATAGCCATTATAGAATGTGTTTTCTGAATAGGTTTGTGGCCAATGAAATTAAAGACCTATTTAAAAATGTGTAAAAATTTTCTAAATCTCTCTTTCCTGCCAGATTTATCCTCAAGGTATCTTAGTCAGTTTAGACTGCAATAGCAGAATTCCATAGACTGGGTGATTTAAACCACACACATTTATTTCTCAGAGTTCTGGAAGCTGGGAAATCTGAGATTAAGGAGATGGACGATCTGTGTCTGGTGAGGGCCCTCCTCCTGGTTCGCAAGTGGCTGCCTTCTTCCTGTGTCCTCACATGGTGAGAAATGGATCTCTTCTCTCTTCCTACTTTTATGAGGGCATTAATCCCATCATGAGGGCCCCATCCCATGACCTAACCTAATTCTAATTAACTCCCAAAGACTCCACCTCCAAATACCATTGCATTGGAGATTAGGGTTTCAACATGTGGATGTGATGGGGGAGGGGGACACAACATTCAGTCCAGAGCAAGGGGCTCACTCTCATTTGATTCAAACTGAACCTCTTAACAAAATAGGATAAATGACTCTAAATCAACTGAAAAGAGAAATGTTATTTTACTCATACACAATATTCATCTAAACAAGCTACAAGCTTTCTACCTAAAATTAACCTTCAGGGAGGAGAGATTTGCCTTCAAGTTCTGTCACATCTTATGGGGTACTTGTTGACTTCCTTTATATTGAACAATTCGATAGTTTAGGCCAAACTCTAGATTCTTGTCTGTTGGTTTATCTCTTTCAACCACTGTACAAGCATAAGCGGTAGTGTCTCTTGTTTTTCACACTCTTTAGTAAATGGTGTACCTAAAATTGCCAAAACGAAAGGCTAATCAAATACATCTGTGATTTCACCAATGATAAATGTGGCATTAAATTTTTTTTCGGCTTTTCGTCTTCAGCTCTCCTTCTTCTCAGAAACCCCTGGGTTCTTAGATTTTTGCGCATCCAGACGCTGAGCCACCCCGCACCGAGGATGCTACTTGGAAGCCGAAGCCGCACCTCCCATATGGCCCCTCTGACCAGCTGGACACCTCAGATGAGAACTGCACACAGGCCAGCAGCAGCTCTACCGCCAGCAGCAGCACCCTCTCTGCAGTTGGCTCTCCTGCTGCTGCGCCCCGGCTGCAGGTCCGATGCCCAGATGGCAACCCTGGCAGTTGGCGTGGCTGTGGGCTCTGCTGTGGGACACACACTAGAGGCTTCCATGGAGGAAGTAATGCTGAGCCTGCAAGGCCCAACATCACTTATCAGGAGCCTCAGGGAACCCAGCCCGCACAGGGGCAGGCTTACTTACATGAGACTAAAGCCGTTTTTGGGATATGCGCAGAACCTGAGTGACATAAATCTCTGTAAGAGTTTCGATGAGGTGCTGAAACAGTGCAGACTTGCAAATAAATTGGCCAAAGAAATGGAAAATTGGCTGTTATGACCAAGTAAGTTTAGTATAAAAATATAATTGATAGTGGAGATATAAAGAGTAAAACCATCAGTTAAACCCCTTCTGTGTCATTCATAGCTTCCTTGCTCCAGAACTGAAATGGAAGAATGTGTTCTTACTTTGTAGAATTTCATTAAGATGGGGTGTACTTTGGGGCTGGGCAAATGTTTGTGTGGCCTCCTTCTACCAGCTATTATGATTTTATTCTTTGTGAGTTAATTAGAATAAAGTGATTTTCTTCCAAAAATTTTTTTCCTGGAAACATCTCGTCATAATAATCAGAGCATGTGCATTCTCAAAGTGTTTAATATGTTCATCAAACTCCTTCACACTATTTTTGTTGTTGTTGTTGTTTGAGATGAATTCTCACTCTGTCACCCAGGCTGGAATGCAATGGCATGATCTCGGCTCACTGCAACCTCCGCCTCCCGGGTTCAAGCAATTCTCCCACCTTAGCCTCCCGAGTAGCTGGGACTACAGGCGCATGCCACCACACCTGGCTAATTTTTTGTATTTTTTTAGTAAAGATGGGGTTTCACCATGTTGGCCAGATTGGTCTCAAACTCCTGACCTCAAGTGATTCACCTACCTCGGCCTTCCAAAGTGCTGGGATTACAGGCGTGAGTCACTGTGCCTGGCCTCACTAACTATGAAGTTAAAGAAGCAGTGCTTCAGAGTTAGATGATTTCCAGTCTTACTTCTCATTCATTTATTCACTCAATACATATTTATCGAGTCTACCATGTGTCATTACACACTTTATTCTGGGCTCTGGGAATATAATAGTGACAAAATTCCTTCATATATTTTAGTAGGGAGACAGATGATACACACAATAAATAAGCAATTATATAATGCTTAGAGTGTGATAGAGTAATAAGTGAAAAGTTAAAAAAAAGGTTGATGAAATGATGGAGGAGGGTGTTCAAAATCATCTACATTTGCCTTCAAATGAATCTAAATTGCGGTAAACTCATTTGATTTCTTAAGCTTCTGTTTGAATCCCCTCCCTCCTAATAGGGAATTATTCTCTTTCTAGTGGAATATTTTAGTTATTTTTAAATATGATTAATTTTAAGCATTGAACAAAAAAATTGAAATATGTATATTCTTGAAAATTTCTAGACACAAGTTGGCCAAGAAACTTTTGGAGTAATCTTACTGAGAAAATGGACATTGCTATTTATTCAAGGACATAGAACAAGTAACAAAAGTAAGTGTATTGGCATGCTTAGACATACCAGCCTTCCAGTAAACATTGTGAATTTCTTCCCCATTCTATACCAGACACAGTTAAGGAACAAACAAACAAACAAACAAACAAAAACCTTTTTCTACAAATGGACAGACTAGGGGATAATTTTGAACTTGCTCTTTATGTAACAATATTCTTTGACTCTCTGTATTTTCATCCAGAAACAAATTTTTACTTACTAGAGAGGTTTCATGGTATTATTTGATTATTCAGTAACTTTTCGAATAACCTGAATGTTGCATGAATGTTCATTTTATGGTGTTAAAATGCCAATTTTTAAAAAATCAAATCAGCACATTCTTTGGTAAAGAACTGAGAAATCTGTTCTCAGAAATCATCATTTCAGGGATTCCACAATTGACAAATATAGTCTTTTAGTTACTAGGTAGGTTATATTTTTGGTGTTCCCTAGGTTTTCCACTGCCTTGGACCTTCTGCAACGATGACAATAATAATAGTTTGTGATTCCACAAAAAACAAATCACTGCCAGTCTTCGGTTGTGGTGTTGTAATTCTGTACGATATGGCTCAATCTGTTGCATCAACCATAAAGGTTACAACACTCACTGGACCTTTGAGGCCAGCTGGTCACTTAGTGGACATTTATTGGGAATTATAGTGATATTTTCTGCTTGCATGTGTCCAATGTGGATTCTTAGGGATACCTTTGGCCTAGTGCATTCCAAGCAAGTTTCTCCTCCTTGAAAGAATAATCTCCTTAAGTATGTCTCATTTTCTTGTAGCTGATTTTTTTTTTTTTCTTTTCTTGACTAGGCTTTCTCTGCCCTAAAAATGTCTAACTTTAGGGTTTTTTTTTTTTTTCTTTTTTGTGTTGACATTCTCTAGTTACTTAACTGCTTTTTTTCTATTCCCAAATAACTCTCTGCATTGCTGTCATGGTATTGCACATATAAAAAGAACTTACGAAGTAAGAGACTGATGGAATGACTGCTTTTGTGTATGTATCCCTTTTTGCAGAGGATGAGGTCTTCCTACTATACCATAACTTGACTAGCGATATAATTTCTGTCCTCCTTCTAATTCCTATCCACAACTCTAAATATTAAAATATCAGTTACTTAGATTCAAAATTTTAAATACCTATGAAATGCATCTGTTCCAGGGATTTTGAAAGTCAAGATAGTTGTCTATGCCTTTGTACTCTCCAGGCATGGCCGTGTTCAGAGGCAAAGGATGTGGTAAACATCTCTCTTTGGTTTTTAAAACTAAAACTTTTTAAACAATTTGTAATAAAATCAAATAGAATAAAGTAATGATGAGTTAAAGGATAGGCCAATATCAGAAATAAAATAAATTAGATTAAGCAAGAAATGTAACAACTCTGGAAAACATGAACTTTTCTCACTGTCATCACCACCACCATCAAAAATGTTAAAATGCCTATTTTCACCTGATACCTGGCAGTCTCCCTTCTGGAAGAAAAATAACCTCAATATTTTAAAAAAGTGTGTTTCAATTTTATATATAAATACCTAAAAATCTAGAAGTAGTCATTCCTTGATAGAGATATCAGCTCAAATGTAATTGTCAAAATAGGCCAGATTCAGTCTTCCATGGTATAAGGAAAATCTTAAGTACAATTATGGAATGACAGACTGGAGAGTTCATTAAAATTTCAAGTTTTGTGAAAAACACATGGAACTCATTTTTCTTTAAATCTGATGAGCTGGCATCAGGAGATGATGTCCTCTCTTGGTCGTGTGGTTTTACATCAAGGGTGGGGGTCAAAGGATTTGCTTACAATTTCAGGCTGATTCAAAACCAGAGCCAAGTCCTCCTTGTAATTATGTTTTCCTGTAATAGCTCAAAAGCTCTGCTCCTCATTCAGATTCATACTTTATTAAGGTAAATTGGAAGAGTCTTTGCATCTGTTGGTGCTACTGTATTGAACAGCGAGAAGCTGCCACCCAAGAGAAGCCAGAACTGGTTTTTGTGGTGGAACAAGTGTTGGCCACCGTGAGAAACAGAAGTTTTCCATGAATTTGGGTGTTTTAAAATTGGTAGTAGATACTGTTCAAGTCTAGAGAGGAAAGTCACAAAAGAGTAGGTTATTCGGCAACAACCAAATCTAAAAGACTTCAACAAAGGCAGCAGAGTGGATCAAATGAGGCATTGGCTTACATGGGGGCCACTATCCAGTTCAGGGGACCATGGATAAGTTATAAGCACAGTATCAGTGATAGCTAGGGTAACAGGTGCAAGCAAAGAAGGTGGCAGAAAAAGATGGACCTAATGGAGAAACTAAATGCCTTACTGTGCATAATCATAAGAAAGAAACTAAACACCTTACTCTGCCTAATCACAAGAAAGGCACAAGAAAATTCAGAACTTGACAAAGCTCTTCCATGGCACTAGTGGGAGAAAAACATTGCTTCATTCATTTCCTAAAATAAAATTTATATTTGAAGCAAGAAGGCGTTTGGTTAGCACAATATAGCCATTTGTTCCAAACTTTAAAGAATGATTGCAATTTTCTGAAACACATTCTTGCTAAGCTATAATATTCCATTGCTGCCTCTTCATTACTCCACTTTCCATTTAACTTACACTTGATATTACTATGTAATTTATAGCTAGATTTAATGTTGGCTGATTTGTCAATTGTCATTCACTTTATAATAAATGCAAAAGACATTTTAAACACTTGTGAGGTAATCACTATATGTGAGTTACTGTCATTTGCTCTTTATAAGAACCATATCATAAATAGTAGGTTTTAATAAATACCTTGATCATAATGTAAAGACTTTCCATTGCATTGCTCAAACTTTGTGCTATAGATATACCCAGACAGTGAAAGAGTCAACTCCAAGTTAATAAGGTAGTTGTTCATTACTCACTCACAAGATTATTACTCACCCTAAGCAGAATAACGAACAAAGTTGAAATTGATGTAAATCATATGTGTAAGTTTCAGAGCAATGCAGTTATTCACAACATGCTTGGGAAAAATGAGAGATGCCGTTTCCTGGAGCACAGTGTGTTGTGGCCTTCTTTGATTATGGCAGAACAATGAATTACATTTTCTGATTAATGTTATACTCTTTACATTGTCTTTTCTTTTCCATTAATTTTGAAGATAGGTCTAATTATTGTGACTGATATTAAAAACTCTGAGTGGAAAAAGGTATGGAATAGAAATTGTTACTCTTAAACCTAAAATGTTTGAAGAGTTATGCTAAATGGTATTTATGCTTTTCAGTGCTTATTCTGAATAGAAGTTAATAAATGTGACTTCTTATTAATGTTAAGAAAGAATGAGTAGAGGTTTGCAGTAAAAATATCTAAATTCTTCAACTTATTTGAAATTACCAAGTTGACACATTAGTCTTAGACAATAGCATTTTAACCTTAGAGCAGTAACAAAAAGGTTTACTTACTTCTTTGACCATTGCAGTAATAAATTCACAGGAAACCTGGGAATGAAGTCAAATATTGGAAAATAAATGTTAAATGGTGTGGTGGTTTTATTGATTATTTTTGAACATTTTTAAAATAGACAGACCACAGCTTCTGCAGTTAAAACTTAATAAGGAAGATTGAAATGAGAAGAGAAACGAGAGGGATTCGCTTTCTTGGAGAATTACATGGTCATCTTTTCACTCACATTGGACATTGTTCAAAACTTT
Source organism: Theropithecus gelada (assembly GCF_003255815.1). Lineage (NCBI taxonomy): Eukaryota > Metazoa > Chordata > Mammalia > Primates > Cercopithecidae > Theropithecus > Theropithecus gelada. The sequence goes on from NC_037672.1 coordinate 54,065,925, forward strand.
TATCCCTTCACTAAACAACTATTTTTCTCTTCAATTCACATAACACCAGCAAGCTAGAGACTTACTTCTGTACCTAATGGCTGCAAAGTAGGAGATTTGTAGCCTCTTAATTTCAGCTTTTTCATAAGCTCCAAATTTATATTTCCACAAGCCAGTAGTAATAGAAGCCAGTTCTTCTCTTTGTTAGTCTTTGATGTTACAGGCAACAGATGCTTCAAAGTTTCTTTCATCCATCCATCCATCCATCTATCCATCCATCCATCCATCCGTCATTTCACCACTGACTATGGACCAGGCAGAGTGCAAAATGAATGCTGAAGATACAAAGATAATTAAAGCAAGAGCTTTGTTCATAAATTTTTGTGAGGAGGCTCACCAGTAGCACTTTAATATCCATATTCTGAGATGGCTAAACAAACCAACTACAATGCCTTTTATAATATTTCTTTACTTGACATTTTTTCTTTCTCAACAGACAGCAAGCTTATCAAAACTAAATCAAAGAAACACATTCTAGGAAACTTTAAAAAGATTCCAGTGTGGGTGTTAGGTGTGAATTTAGTTGAAATGAGATATATACTTTTTCATTGTTTTAGACATATGAAGACAACTTTCACCAACTCCTACATGAATTTATTTCATTTTCAGAGTACTGGAAATCAATTTTCCTGCCTTTTACTACAAGGTTTCTTCTATTACCCTACAATAGTGTTCACATTCACATTATTTTTAGAATCATACCAAAGTTCTAGGCACTACAAATGGAATTACATTTTTCCACATTCACAGCAAGGGAAAGGCTTGTGGTGCCACATGAAACTTCTAGGTACTCCTATATACATGGAGGGCAGTGGCCCAGCAGCTTTCAACCACCAGACAATGCTGGGGGGAAAACTATGGGCTATTTTAAATTTAACTCTATAGATTATCTAACTCTAAAGAGTATGTTTTCTTTTTGTTTTCCCTCAAAATTATGTCATGTTTTGGCTGTGGATCTGTGTTTGTGTCCATGTAAGGCAGGGTTGATGCAGTAATCCAAACATATTCCATGCTGATGGATGCACTTAGCGGGATTTCAAAACTGATAGGGCTTAAGGAGGCACTAGAATATAGATTAACCTTACGCTTTTAACAAACTTGTTTTTTAAACCAAGGTATAAATACATATAATAAAATGCATAGATCTTAATTATATAGTTCAACCAGTTTTAATAAATGTTTATATCCCAATAAACACATAAAGCATTTCCATTACACTGGAAGGTTGCCTCACATCTCTTTCTGGTTTCTGTTTGCCAGAGACAACCACTATTCTGATTTTTATTCCATAGATTAGTTTGCCTTTTCTTGAACTTTATAGAAATAGAATTGTACAGCAAGTTTCATTTTCAGTCTAGCTTCTTTTTCTGAGCATAATACTTTTTGTATCTATTTATTTGCAAGCATGTATCAATAGCTCATTGTTTTTATTGACAAATAGTATTCCATTACATAAAGATACCACAACATGGTTATTCATACTCTTGTTGATGGACATTTGGTTTCTTTCCATTTATTTCTCTCATTAAAAAGCTGCAATGAACATAAATGTACACATCTTTTTATGTCCAACATGTTTAATTTTAAATTTAAGCTATACTGAAGAGAGAGCATGACAAACTTTAGTCAAGTGGGTGCCTTGAATAGAATCAGAGTATAAAGAAGCTGGACAAGGATGAATGCAATGCACTCAGTAGGTTCTCTCGGCAGGGGAAACATCAGGACTCACCAACAGCTCTACACGGTAGCGCTCTCACGTCAGCTCCCAGCACTTCTACCAGACTGCTTTGGGAGCTGTCATGGAAGTAAATAGACATCAGGTAGAGACGTACTGTGGAAAGGCATACTTGAAGCCAGACATACCTGTGTAAAGTCCTGACACAGTTCCCTAAGACAAATTAGTTGAGCTGAGCCTCAACCCTCAGTCTTCTCATCTATAAAATCAATCCCACCTCAATAGGTATAAAAATTAAATGGGATGCACTAGTGAATGTCCATGCTAAATTTAATTTGTACACAATTTCATCAGAGATATGGTAATTTATATATATAAACATACATATACACAAACATATATACACAAAATAAATATACACGCGTATATATATGTGTGTGTGAGTGTGTGTGTATATTAGACAAAATACGTTCAGACTACAATTTGAGCACTAGTTCCTACTGTATAGATAGTGGGATGATTTAATTTTTTTTTTTTTTTTTTTTTTTTT